>NW_004443995.1:14354597-14409691 GCF_000243295.1 Trichechus manatus latirostris
CAATGTCATAAAACAGCATGTGTGTTACTGTTACATGAGAAACTATCTGTTCTGTAAGCCTTCACCTGAAGTACAATAAAATATTAAAAAAAAAAAAAAAAAACTAAAACCAAACCAGTTGCCTCCAAGTCTATTCCAACTCAAGGTGACCCCATTTGTGTCAGAGTAGAACTCTGCTCCATAGGGCTTTCATGGCTGAGTTTTTGGAAGTAGATTGCCAAACCTTTCTTTCAAAGCACCTGTGGGTGGACTTGAATCGCCAATCTTTTGGTTAGTAGCCAAGTGTGTAAACTGTTTGCACCACTCAGGGACTCCTTGAGAGTTATAAAACACTTCAAAAACCAGTCATAATTACTGATCTGTCTATGTAATGCATTTTGTGAATAAAATGCGGTTTTGCTCCAGATTTCTACTAACACAGATTGCCCTTTTAAGTTAAGCTTAAATCCTGACATCATCACTGTTGTTACCAGCTGCTGTGAAGTCAGCCCCATTCATGGTGACCCTTCCACAATGGAACGAAATGCTGCCCAGTCCTGAGCCATCTCAAAGACTGATTGTAGCTGAGACTATTGTGATCCACAGGGTTTTCATTGGCTGGTGGCTGATATTCTTTCCTTTCTTCCAGCATCATCATACTGAACACCAATTTTACAAAGTCAGATCTTGCCAAAAAATCTGCCATCACAATTCAGAATGTTGAAGAACTGAATCATTCATGGAATTGGAAGAAGCAATTGGAAATTCCACCAAAGTTTGGTTATCTCTCTAACAACACGACAAAATTACCTACAGAAGAGTATTTCTTAACTTGAAATTAGTTTTTTTTTTTTTTTTTAAATAAAGTAATATTCTAAAGTGTAAGGGAAAACTGCTATACCTTAAATTCTAACAGCTCAGGTGAGCTTTTTGTTGATCTTCTTTGTCTTCTTAGGAAGTACCTCTGTGTTTGATACTTGTATTTTCTAGTCTTTTTATTAGTAAGACAAAGATTATTTGGCTTTTGTTCCTTGAAAAAAAATTTATGGAGCTCATTTGCTGGTATCTGGAGAATTTCAGACCGCATTCTTTTTTCTTTTTCTTTTCCCCAAAGATCAGTCTATCCCTTGTGCCTTCTTAACCCCCTTTCCGTGAAATCCCTGTGCGAGCACACAAGTGTTAGAACTTACGTGGCTGCCCCTGCTTCAGATTATTTAGTGCATATTGCAGAACCAACGTGTGTATTTTTCTTGTCTATGGGTCATTTCATTGCCACATACCTAAATAGCTGGAAAGAACTGACACTGAGTGTTGGTAATTCACTCTACGTGATGTTTGCATTTACGTCTTTGCAGTAATTTAAAGGCTAGTTTTGGGGGTGAGAGTCAATTTTCTAAACTTCTCCTCAGCCAAATTTAATTTGATTTATCTGCTGCTTACTATACTTAGCTTATCTTTGCTTTTTTTTTAATCATTCATTACAAAAGAAAATTTTAATTAAAATCAGTGTCGATTTTAGTGAGAAACTCTAAGAAACTTGTAGCACAATGACAGATCAGAGGCCGAAGATATACATAAGAAAAATAAATCAATCTCTATTAGATAAATGAAAAAAATTTTTTTCTTTGAATACTGTGTATTGATCTCTACAAATAGTTACAGCTAGAGCAGTGCATCTCTTTAACAAATTCAAGAGCAAAGAGAAAAGTACATTGAATTAAAATTTAAGACAGAGATTTAAGAGGAAGATTTTTTATGAAAAGCAAAATAAAGCAGAAAAAATTAAGATTTAAGTTTTCCACTGAATGAGTCTGTTCTTAACATATAATCACCTTCACATTTTCTGCCTTAATCGACACATCATTCTTTGATTTGATGTCCTCCTAAAATCACACTCAACAATGTTCATAATGTTAAGCCATTGATCAAGCATCAGTGAAGTTGTGCATGGAATTTCCTCACGTTACTCTCTGGCTCTGTCTCTCCAGCCAACAAGTTGGGTCCACTTTGAGTAAGTGAAAGTCAACTCAATCAAATAATTTGATTTATTTTTCACTAAATTGACGAGCTTACGTTTCTTTCTTTTCTTGAAAAGTAGCTGTCTGATTCAAATAATTAAACCAAGTAGTTTGCACATATGGGTGCAACCTACAAAATTTACATATTCTTGGAGGGAGCTGCTGGTCAGGGTTAGGATTTCGGTGAGATGATTCCTCAGAGAAGAGCTCCAGGCTTGTGTCTCTCTCTGCCTCTGGTCTTGTTTCTGGTCCAGTTTCTAAGAGGCAAAGAGTTCTGGACGGCCTTATTTAGCTAAGATAATTTTATTACTAGTTTGGGGAAAGTACGATTTTACATGTACACATATCTAATTTTCTAACTTTACTCTCAATTAGAGTATCTCCTGCTTAAAGTTTCAAACAAACCTAAAAAGTCTCGCTGAGTTATTTCCTGGTCAAATACAAATTTGCTGCAACAAATTCTTTGGGTCTTTGGCTTGCAACATTGTTCTTTGCCAAATCTGAAAAGTATTCTGGAAAGTTCATTCTCAGGCCAAGCTGTGCCTTTTTAGTTTTTATTTTTTGGAACTGCCACAATTTCATCGTGAAAACAATTTCGAACAGAGCTGTCGTCTATATTTGCTACATACATGTACAGGTAATTACCATGGTTAACCAGTAATGTTACTGAAGTAACTTTTTTATATTGTATAATTATGTAATTGTGATTATATACGGGATATTATTATAGAGGTTTCCAAAAGCACATGGCTTTTTAGTATAGATAGATAACTTAAAGTATGACAAGGTAACTGGAGTCATCCAACTTTATGTGAAATGGACTCTTAGAAAACCTCTGTTCTCCCTTTTCCGTCTCTTTTCTTTCGTTTAGTTTTTAATGTTCCTATAACCCAGAATAAAAATATTCTGGAAAATGCACCCTTAACTCAGAAAGAGAAGGGAGGTTTTGAATCTTTGCATGTTTCCATTGACACAACCATGCAGATTAGCAGAAATGTATGTGGTTTGAAAAATGCTTCTAGACTGAGACACTTAAGCTTTTTTCTCTTCCTTTTTCATTCTACAAAACTCAACCAAAATTTTAGACAAAATGAATGAAATCAGAATAGACAAACGAAGCTAAAACTGAGAAATGATCATAAATGCTTAAGCTACAGAGCTCTGTCCCTGTATTTCATTGACCCACATTTGTAGCAAGGAAGGTTGTTATGATGCTCATTTTTAGAGTTTCCTAACAACATTTCCTGTCATCATGGCTGTTTTTCTACCATATCTATGTTTCTTCTGCTCTAAAATGCTTTTCCCCCATTGGGTCCTCTAGAAAAATAGAGAATTTTACTAAGCACGTAAGTCTCCTTAAGACAAAGATGTGAAGCATTTGGAAAAGATCAAATGATTTGAAAACTGGTTGACTTTTATTCTTTAGTCATTTTGTTCTACAATAGAGGAGACAGAGTATTTAGTTATATATTTTCAGAGAAAACATGGTATTTGAAAGAGTTTTTTAGCAAAGTTGCTTAAAACAGCACTTCATGCCAGTGTTTTAATTTATCAGCTTAAGGTGGTCATTTATGATTAAAGAATAAACATTTCCAGTTTTAATACACATTTTATAAAACACAAATTTCTAATCATTGCAACACTTCAGATTCTCTAAATTCCTATAGTGTGTTTTTCATAAACTTTAGGCTGTTTTCCAAATTATCTGTTCTAGCATATTTTTATAGTACCAGTTTAATGAGAAAGAAAAAATTCCTCTTGAAAAACAGAAATTTCAGGATCCAGGAAGTGCACTAATGAGGCCACTTAATTTCTCTTTCTCCCTCTGGAGCTGGCGTCAATCTATTTGACTATTCAAAAATACTTACAACACTCACAGTATAGCCTAGTGGTTAAGATCTGTGTTTAAATGCCAGCTTGAACATTTACAAACCTTGGGCAAATATGTAACATCCCTGGGCTTCCTCTCTTCCTTTGCATATTGGGGCAAATGTTCATCCCTACTTTGTGGATGTGCTGGGGAGAATAATTGGGTCAAAGTTCTCAGCATTGTGCCTTAAGCATAGTGTTTAATAGATATTAGCTTCAAAATCATAACATTTTAACATGGTAATATTTTCCCCAGTTAACTCCTGAACCATATTTAAAATCTGAGTCACAGATTTTATGGCACAGCACCTACCAATCAACATCTCCTTATTTGGCTGCTCTTTTCTCTCGTTCTTCCTTCAGTCAAGCAAAGGGTCTCCTTGCTTACACGTGCATTTAAGACCTCAAGTATATGGCCCTACCTGAAGTACTGTCTCCTGTCTTTTCTATCTTTCACCAAACTTGTTGTGCCCTCTTGAGGGATGCTATTTCTTTCTCACCTACTCCATGAAGTCATTCAAATAGATAAAGTAAATTCCTACCAATTTATTGTTCTACTCAACTGGATTGCTGTAGTTTGGTTATACTTATATTTGTTTTACTATGTATCTAGCTCTATATCTATCTATCTATCATTTATCATCTAGCTATCAATCTATCTATTGAGAGACACCACCTGTCTGTCACTTTGTCATACTGTGGTGGTTTGTGTGTTGCTAGGATGCTGGAAGCTATACCACTGGTACAGTAACCGTCCTTTGTAGCCCCCTCCCCCCAGCCATGGTTTTGCTTTCCCTCCTTTCAGTTACCTATAGTCAATTGCGATTGGAAAATGTTAACAGTACATGGCATGATGAAATCTCACGCCGTCCTGCTCCATCTTTCACATAACTTTCATTTCAGTATATTGTTATAATTGTTTTATTTTATTATTAGTTATTGCTATTAATCCCTTACTGTGCCTAAGTTGTAATTAAACTTTATCATAGGTATGTATGTATAGGACAAATCATAGTATATATAGGGTTCGGTACTATCCTCGGTTTCAGACATCCGTGGGAGCTCTTGGAACATTTCCCCCATGGATAATGGAGACTGCTGTATTTCAAATACAAGCAGGGTCACCCATGGGGGACAGGTTTCTGTGGAGCTTCCAGACGAAGACAGACTAGGAAGAAAGGTTGGACAATCTACTTCCAAAAATTAGACAATGAAAACCTTACAGATCACAACAGAATATTGTCCAATACAGTGCTGGAAGATAGAAAATCCACGGTGGCCACAACAATGGACTCAAGTACACCAGTGATCATGAAGATGACACAGGACTTGGCAATGTTTTTTCTTCTGTTGTACATGGGGCCACCATGAGTCAGAACTGACTCGATGACAGCTAACAACAACAACATATGTAAAGAACAAGAACGAGAGAGAGAATGTGTTTGTATAGGATATTTTGTCTAGTTTCTTTTTTAATCTAGGAGAACAGTACTTCCGGAGTGGACCATATGCAGAAGTGTCATTCTGGAAGTCAAGCTAGCTCTGGTATGGTCAGGTGATTGTCAAAGTAGCCTTGGACAGTAAGGGAGCAGACAGAGACTTTTTTTAAACTTAAAAAAAAAAGCACATTTTCATATGCATTCATGTTTATACATTACAGTTATAAAACAGAGACTCATACTTAAAGGAAAACCATGATTACATTCAGCTATGACCCCCATATAGTTTTATTATGAAGGAAATTATTTTAGGAAGTTTCTTTTGCTTGCAAGAAATAAAGAAATGCATTCAAGTTATTACTTTGGGGAGGGGGTGGGATAGTAATCACTTGGATCCTTTGATATGGGAACCCAGGAAAAGCTGAATAAGGGAAGAGAAGGAGCTCTAGTAGCCCTGAGTCACTCTTCATGCAACTCAGCTACTCTCAGGCAATTTGCTCCTTGCTCCTCTCACTACCAACTGACTCAAACTTTGCCAATCCTTATTCATCTGCAGTTCACTGCCACCATTTTGTCATATCAGATTACGAGCTGCTGTATTATTCACAGGCTATTTTTCTTTAAACCAACTCACTTTTGTTTTCCTTAACAAAATAATTTCAAAAGGAAGCTATATATTTACCATAAATGGGGGGGGGGTGGTAACAGTACATTTATCATACAATATAGTTAAGAGTACAATGGCATCGGCAGCCTGTGGCTCACTCCCCTCTTCAGTGTGATGGAGTGGAAAGGTGTTCTTCTCGTCATCTTTTCCCTAGTAGCGGGTCTCAACCTTCGCTGCACATTAGAATCACCTGGGTGATTAAAAACAATAAGTATGCTTGGAAATCAACCCCAGAGATTGTTTTGTGGTGAAGCTTGGTCATCAGTATTTTTAAAGTCCCCCAGGTGATTCTAATGTGTCAGCCAAGCCTGAGATCCACTGCCTGAGACGTCCCCACACCACTCCTCACGTCTCAACTTTGAACGAACTTCAGATGCATTTGAATCAAAAGTGCAAGACATAAATAGTAGCCAGGCCGGCAGCATGGGCTCTGCCAGAGTATACCACCAAAGTCAAAGTCATCTGGTTTGACATCAAAACCAAAACCAAACTGTTGCCATCAACTTGATTCCGACTCATAGTGACCCTGTAGGACAGAGTAGAACTGCCCCATAGGGTTTCCAAGGAATGGCTTGGTGGATTCAAACTGCTGGGCTTTTGGTTAACAGCCTGAGCTCTTAACCACTGCGCCACTACGGCTCCTGGTTTGACATCAAGTGGTATGTATATCGTGGTTGTAGAAATACTGGGATAGTTCAGTCTTTCCTTATATTGTTTATTGTCTTTCTGTCTCATAGATTGTTTCTTCATAACTTCTTCCGCTTCTTAACTTCAGCTTGTTCAAAAACCACAGCGGTTCCAGCATGTCTCATGATTTTTTTCTATGCACCTTCAGTGTCCTTTCCCTTGGCCCACTGACCCCATTTAAAAATACACATTTGCGTATGCATTCATCCTTATACATTGCAGTTATTTTTTTCTAATGCAAATTAGAAAACTGGATTTTCCAGGGCAAAATGCTGAGAGAGAGAATCTGATTGGTATATCTCATCTTTCAGGACAGTCTGCATCACTGCCCTGTAGCCAGTGTTAGGATGGCCAGCCTGTGGATCCAGTATCCCTCTCTGATACACCAGGGACAGGGGCAGGGAAGTAGAGTCATCTGCTATCGAACAATGCCCCCTACTAGGCAATGAGGCTTAGAAATCCTTTGCAAGGGCATGACCTTCAATTGGATATTGATTGATTTGACCTGGATGGTGTTTTCCACACGTGGGTGATCATCAGAACCCATGTAAGATCTTGAGAGTTTTGGTTCTGTCCTTTCAAGTTCTAATTCAGAAATTCTGGGGTAAGGTCAGACTTTGGAAATCTGTATTTTTAATAGCTGCCTAGGAAAGTTTAATAATCACTTTAGTTTGGGAACCACTGGGTTAAGTGATCTCTAATTTTGCTACTCTAAAAATTTATAGTTCTGTAATAATTTCTATAATAGAGATATTAACCTTCCTTTCTGAAAGCAAAGACTTCAATTCTTATTTATTGAGAGTTGTGGACAGAGAGTTCCATAAGATATTCTCTGGTGCTTGGATAACAAAAGATAACAGAGGGAAATGCTGAATGCTAAATCTTCCTCTTGAATATTGACAATGTGTTAGAAGATTAAAGACTCTGAGAAGGGCTGTCGTAAAAAGAAATCTGTTTCTTAGGCATTGAACTAACTTACCTGCACAAGTGAAGACTTCATCTCAAGAAGCCTATTAATAGACTTTGGTAGTTTTCCCTTAACAGGGTTTGGAAGCTTCAACTCTGCACAATGTTCTGTATATAGTGAGTTCTCAATAGTTGCTGCTGGTCAACAAATGACCAGTAGAAGTAAGGCAAAGGGGCTGAAATTCAAATTCATCAATTTTGTTAATTGTTAGCAGCCTGTATAAATGTTTTGATGAACAAATTGTTCCAATGAGGTTTCAATATTAACTGAGATTTTATTCATCTTAGTTGCCAGTATATTTGATTAATCTGTACTAGTATCTTCTCCTACCCAAAGAATAATTTGCCTGTATGCTATGTGATAGTGGAACAAGAACAGGACTTATACATGTGGATTGTAAGCCATTCATCATTCTCTTCAACCTTATTTTCATTTTAGAGTTTCAAGTGCAACAAAATTAATATCTGTTAATTTGATGTACTGTCTACCTAGTGCTTTACATAAATGATACCCCCAAAATATTTGTTAAATGAATAACAAAATTAACTCTTGCATCTTTGTTCTCTGAATTTTCTTTTTCAGTGACACTTAGTCCAGATACCGTAAACAAAAAGGTAAATTTGCATTATTGATATAAGTGGAGGGAATCAGTGTTTGCCAGAAGTTGATCTTTGTCTCGGGTGGATTAACCACAACTGAGGTCAAGATGAATAAATCTATGTCCCAGAATGTCCTGGTTACAGTTCAAGACTAAAAGAAAACAAAGGAAGTTAGAAGGCTAGAAAGAGGAAGGAAATAAAAGACTCTTCAAAAGAAAATCAGATGTTCTAAGAGTCTCAGTATTGTTATAATTTGACTTTGTAAAAAGTCCAGTTGGACTTAGTGATGTTTGGTCTTAATCAGCAACACAATCTGTTGTGTCAATTTCATGATAAGACAGGGAAGAAGGGACTAATTAGGGTTCATTCTTATTAAAAGTCATATTTACATACCAAAAAAGCATATGTACTTTCAATACTTCTTTTTATTAAAACTAATATATATACAAAACACACACACACAAAGTTGCTATAACACTTGCTCTCTTCTATAGGAAAAATAGCTAAATATTTTCCTTTGAAATTTTTCATGATATTAATCTTCAAAATAAACCAGGGCTATGAATAGCTATATTTTTATACAAATCACTGGTTTAGGTAAGAAGAATTTATAGAGTGAGATGCCTGTAAATGTACTTAGAATATGTTTATAATGTAGAAGATTCATTTCTAGTGGTGTACCACTGAAGCAGTTGCTTACATTATTGGAAATGGGGAAATTGTTGCCACTTGGGTCAGTCCATTTTCATCTCTGCCTACCCAGAGGCATTTGTACATGTTAATCCTTCAAGAACTTGCCCAGATTTATTGTCCATTGATTTCAAATGAATGGAGGTGGAAAACTTACTTGTTACAAAACTTCTCGTCTGGGTGTCTAGATAGCATGGTGATAAGCATCATATAAACACAGAGAGGGATGGAATTCAAGTTACCTTTATCTATGCCTCCTTTCATATACAGTATGTGTCATAGACAGACACCAGTTCCTCATTACATGACCACCCACGGAACATTGCCCAATGTGACATTCTTCAGGGAAATTAACAGAAAGTTTTTACCACTTCAGTCTCTTCCAAGAACACTGACTCAATAGCAGTAGTTAAAAAGTGACCAGAGTCCCATGGAAGTTCCCATTTCTCATTCACTGTTTTTGACTGGGGGGCATAATAAATACTTGAAATTCTAAAACCTTTTCAAGGAGAAGGAAGCACTCACACACACAGATACATTCACGGATAGACACAAATACAAATGGATATCAACTTATCATGTAGCAGGTATTTCTATTTCTCTAGTATGTTCTTACTATGGGCATGTTGTCATTCCTTCTTGTAGTCTCCAAGTTTTTCTATAATCATTGTACATAATCTGTAGTAAATTTATAAGAGAATGGTTCTTTTTCCTCTAAAGACTTAAAGAAAATCAAGAAACTTACGAGATTTCCTGGAATAATGATGATTACAAATGAAGTACCAGACTAGAAATGTTCAAGAATAGAGTTAGTATGTCTGAAAAATCTGACTTTATGTTACCTAATATACCTGGTGGCATAGTAGTAAAGAGCCTGACTGCTAACCAAAAGATCAGCAGCTCAAATCCACCAGCTGCTCCTTGGAAACCCTATGGAGCAGTTCTACTCTGTCCTGTAGGGTTGCTATGAGTCAGAACTGACATGATGGCACCTAACAACAATATTTCTTTAACAGTCTCCATGTTTGAAAAAATATCTTAGTGTCCATTTCATGTTAGTTATTTTGTAAAATAAAGAGTACTAGGCAAAGCTTTGGTGCATGTTGCTTTTCCAGAGAAGCAGAATAGATTTGAGGGTTGACATTTTGGTGATGGTTAACTGGATTGTCCATGGCAGAAGTAAAAGACCACTTTAACCTCATTTTGTTTTCACATGGATAGTATATTTTATTGTGTCCTGAGAAGAAAACTATGTAACCAAATATTTTTCTAATGCCAGGGACAGAATTTGGTGATTAGGTGAGACTAGATAAGGATAAAGGATTGGGAATAACAAGGACAGTTTCATAAAGAGAGGGAGGCCTGGTGGAAAAGAGGCATTTGGAGGAAGACAATATTAGGTGTAGAACCACCGTTTATTGGGCTTGAATTAAGTGCAGAACATAAATATGTTGTGTGTGTGTGTGTTGTGTGAGATAGAAGCTGGCCTTAATCGCAAGGCTTCATGTTTGCCAGATTCATGAGATACTCAACTATCACTGTTTGCAAGAATTGGTAAAAACGATCTAAACTCTCATGCCACACTGAGTTTAATTAAGGTGACATGAACTATGAAGAACTTTGAAAGCCATATGGTTGGAGAAAGAGTTGAAGTGCATTTTCTTCTCCAAATAAGCTTATAATTAGTCTCAACTTTGGTCCTATCACTGTGTGTGTTGTCAATTAATTTTTCAAAGTGAAAATTGAAGGGCACATAGAAAACAGAAAGACAATCTGTATTTTCCTTTTGGCTTGGTATTATCAGTTGACCTAAAAATAATCAAAAATCCCATGACATCTAATTTGTGATTATTTCTAATTCCTCAGAATCTAAAATTCCTCAAAGTTTTTCTTTTTTTTTTTTTTCTTTTAAAACTAACTACTTTGGGGGTAGGAATATGCTAGCAAGAAACTATTCTGACTGTTCAGAGGAGTTCTCTACATATAAGTTAAGTAATCTTTAGAAGAACAGGAGGTGCTGATAGAATAATTGTGTTTACTCCTCCCTCTTCATGATTTCTGTCTTATAAACATTGTTTTGCATTATTGGGCTCCGTGTTCCTTTTTCTCATCTGATGTTTTACAAATATTTTTCTAATTGCCTGAGACAGTGTGGTCCAATAAAGTTAGATTGACTTTGGGTTGAGCTTGTTTGTCTGATCTCTTGCCAGAGGTTATAGTCACCCACTTGAACTGACTTTCACTCTGTTTCTTGGTCTCTGCCTCTCTCTCTCCCTTTTAAGTTCTTTTGTGTGTGTTCTTCCTTTTTTTTCCCCTCTATCCTAGTGTACAGCCCCAAAAATTAATTTTCAAAACTGCCATAAACAAAAATAACTTAAAAAGCTGATGTGTATGTAACTCTGTATTTCTGTATCTCTGTATCTATCTCTATATTTCTGAATCTCTGTATCTTTCTGTCTCTCTCTCTATTTTCTACCCAAAGACTTTAGCCATCGAAATCAACAGATCAGAGTTTCAACCCAGGTTTCTGGAGGAGTTGAGCTAAATGCTTAGAAAACAAGAGTGCTTAGAATAACCCAGTTGTTTGACGTCTGGAAGCACTTTACAAACAACCTTCAGGAAAATAACAAAGCAAATAGTGCTGGTCTACCGCAATGGAACAGATATGGTGTGTGATCAGTTAGCTGCAACCCACAAATAAACACAGACAGGCAATCTAGCAAGCAAAAACAGAAACCGCATCATTGTCCATCACAGACTGAAGAGTTTAGAGTAAACTTAAAGCCTCATATGTGTGACTTCTAGACTCTGAAAAAAAGCTTAAAACTTCAAGGACCCTTCCTGGTTTTGTATATAAAGCTCCCAAGTTTCCCTTTAACCCCAAAGACCAACATTTATTTTAACATTTACCCACTTTGACCAAAGCCTAAATCTTGGGAGCCCTCACTTTCTCTGATTGCTTGAGGAGAATAGAGCTATGTGGCACTGTAGGCCTTTGTCTCTCATGATGCAGTGATAGTCCCCTTGTCTTTCAAGGGGACTGTTCCAGGAGTGATCCACCAAAATAGCACCATGAGACAAGAGCCATTTCCATGCATTCAAGCTTTTTTCACATAAAATTGAAATGAGTATCTCTGGGTTGCAGCCCCATTTTTATCAAGATTAATGAATATTCTCTGCTTGCTTGGAAATTGGGAACATTTTTCTTTCTTTAAAGTGTGCCTATTGGATTTGTCATAACCTTCTTTTACTCAGTCTCTTTGGAAAGACAACCATCCTCATCTCTGCATCTTATTTCAATCAGAAAGGTGAGATGCTCACCTTGATTCTTTTTTCCTATCCCTAATTATAAGCTAATCTTAACCTATTTGCAAAGTGGGGTTGGCAACTTTCAATCAATGACAGAAGCTTTTTTGTTTGTTTGTTTTTTGGTCCGGAGTCCAAGGCACTAATAGCATGTTGTTCTTTTTCCCAAAGTTTCATCTTTTTTCCCTCTTTAAAACTTTATTTCCTTTGATTTGTCCTACCTGGTTACTGTTACCTGTTTCCTGTTACTATGGCCTAGGGTAGGACCACATTTGTAGATTGGGTTTATGAATGTTAGATTAATTTTGCACTAGACACTAGATAAAGTGAGGAAAAAATATATATTGCCAAATATGGGGAGATGAGATGGGAACTTTGATTGGAAGTAGGAAAAAGGATAAAAAATGAGTAACTCACTCACTTGTCCAATTGAAGTTAGATGCAGACATGGAGCTGGTCATCAGCCTTTACTATTCTTGCTGCTTCTCTTGCAGAAAAAATACAAAAAAAAAAGAACATTGTCTAACACGATATTGGATCAATAGCCACCAGTCTTCAGGGGAGGTTAAACTTTAGATAAACTACCCCCTCACCTCCCTTAGTGGTGTTCTGATAAAAATGGCAAAATCCTCTTTGTTCTATCTCCACACTTTTACCATAAGGTTAATGCATCAAAATGATTCAATAAGAGTCATCATCATGCCCTGGTTAACAAAAAAGAAAACATTAAAGGTCCTTGTAGCTCTTGATTAATGCCACCAGTCTCCAGAGAGAGCAGAAAGAACCTGGTATTCCTCAGTCCATTTATGAGGAATCATGAAGTCTAATAGGATGGGCTGGAGTTCTGAAAATAAGAGTAATACTCTTTCTTCAATGTGTTATTGACTAAGATGAGAAGTAACGCTTATCTTTAAAATATAAGATTGTCAAATAGGTCTCAGAAAGGATCCATGTTGTCCACACCTCTCATTGGTGGGAGGAATGAAGCTGGAATGGGAGACCCATGTTTATTTTTGTTCATAAACTGGAGCCAATCCCTCTTCACCATCATTGGTCCTCCCAAACACACTTTTAAAATGAGATATGGGTGAATGTTAGTGTTTATCTAGCTAAAGCTTGAATGCTACTGTGCTCTAGAAGACTTCCACTATGGAGTGAGAGAACTTTCTTCAAAGGGGAAGAGACTGGAAGAAGGAAATGCTTGTGGGCTGGGGTGAAACCTGAGTACAGAAGAGCCACGTCAGAAGGAAGAGTGGCATCCATAGGGTCACTTCCCTCAGAAGGTCTACATCATAAAGTGATTAATTTTATTTGTTTATTTATTTAATCATTCTTTCTACAAATATTGAAGAGTTACTATGTGCCAGGTGTCATTCTAAGTGCTGTTTTGAACAAGACAACGTTACTGCCCTCATAGACTGTTTTTTCTCACAAGATAGTGAAAGGAAATGAAAAATTAAAATTAAATATATATTTATGTATGTGGGTGTATAATGTGTATATACATATACATAAATATATGTGTGTTTGTGAGTGTGTGATTTTAAATTATTATAATTTTGTAAAGGAATTAAACAGCGAGCATTAGGAGGCAGGAAGTATGTGATGGGAGAGAATGGCAGATGTAGCAGATAGGCTCATTCAACATACTATTCCAACTTCCTTCCAGTGTGCCTTCTAGCTGCAGAGACAAAAATAAAAAATTATATTTTTAGAAGGTGAAGTTTTGGATGTGATATAGATTCCACCATTTATCTATACTCACAAAGAGATTTGAATTAAGACATGAGTTAAATCAGAGACAATGGCCATGAGGTACACATTTTGATGCTGAGGATAGAGAGAGTGCTGAGATAGCTCTTAAGCCAACAGTTACGTCAGACATCTTCCTGGTGGCAACAGTTGTGGCTCTGACTTTCTGGTCCCTGGATACATGGCTAAGAGGTTATGATTCTGGGGCTAGACATGTGGCAGGGCTTCCTGATCCTCAAGTTTCCAGAATGTGGCAAAAATAACAGTTCTCTTGGTAAATATTGATTTTATAATCATTTTGGGAACCTAACATAGAACCTCCTACTCTGACCATTCTAGTAGGTTTTTAAGTACCTAATGGCTTTCATTTTAACATAGCAAGGGCCATTTTTGTTGTTTTTTGTGTAAGACTGTAATGAGAGACTTCTTGAGTAGTGTGGTCAGGAATCACTTCTCTGAAGATAAGTTAAGCTGAGAACTGAAGGACTGGAAAAAGCTAGCTGGAGAAGAGCCAAAAGAAGTGTGTCCCAGGCAGGAGGATTACCAAGTGTAAATACCTTGTGGCTAAAAGAGCTTGCATGTTGGGGAACCAAAAAGGGACTTATGGTATAAAATGAAGTAGTGAGCTCGTTAGAGTCCAACTCATGGCAAAGGATTTGATATTATAATATGTGTGCCGGGAAGGCATCAGATGGTAAACAAGGAAGTGCCATGATTTCATTTATGTTTTAAAAAAGATTAATCTGGCTGACGTATGGAGAATAGATTTGACAGGGAGAAATAACGGCACCAGTTAAAAGGCTACCCTGGGAACTCATGCAAGAGGATGACTATGTTTTAGACTAGTATCATAGTAGTAAAAAAAAAAAATTAAGTAAAAAAGTGCATGCATTTAGGACATATTTTGGAGGGACAACTCGTAGGATTTGCTGATGGATTGAATGTAAGTAAGAAAAAAAAGGGAGGAAATAAGGATGCCATGATGGTGTTTAGTTTGAGCAACCAGGTATCATTAGGAGGGAGAACAAAGGAGGAGGATCAGATTTGTGTGGGAGAATAAAGAGCTCAGTATGTACATGTTAAGTTTGAGATACCTATAAACTCTGTAGCAGTTATCTTTTCTCATACAGCAAGCTACTTCAAAACCTAGTGGCTTAAGACAACAACAATTTATTGTTTCTCACAATTACTTGAGCTAGTTGGGTGATTCTCCTGCTGGACTCTCCTGACCTCAATCATGTGGCTGGCTCAGCTGGAGAATTTTACGATCTAGAAGATCTGAGGTGGGTTCATTCACATATAGGTCAGTTGGTGCTTGCTGTAGGCTGAGAAACCTTGATTCTCTTCCTTTTTTCCTCTCATCCTCCAGTAAGCTAGACTGGCTTCCTTACACAGCACTCTCTCAAGCTAGCATTCTAAGAAAGTGAAAGTAGAGGATGTAAGACCTCTTGAGAGCAGTGCCTGAGACTTACACAGTGTCACTTCTACCAGATTCTATTGGTCAAAGCAAGTCATGATCAGCTCAGATTCAAGGAAAGGAGAAATAGATTGTACCTCGTACAGGGAGGGGCACCAAAGTCACATGACAAAAGGATCATAGGAGGAATAATTGTGGCCATCTTTGAAAGCAATCTTTCATAGGCATCCTAGTGGAAATATCGTGTAGACAATTAGATATATAAGCCTGGAGCTAAAAGGAGAAATCTCAATTCACCTACATGACGTTATTGCTAAGTAGTTATCCAAGAACTGAGTACAACCTTAGAGTAAATGCTACTACCTACAGACAATCTTCTCCCCCTAACACTGATGATTTTTCAGCATTGTATGGGAAAGTTAGATAATGTAAGTACTGTATTAGTTAGCTATTGCTGTGTAACAAATTATCTCACAACTTAACAGCTTAAAGCAACAAACATTTATTATATAACAGTTTTGATGGGCCAGTAGTTTGGTGATTCTCACTTAGGGTCTTTTATGAAGCTGTAGTCAAGCTGACCAGTGCTACAGTCATCTCAAGGCTTGGCTGGGCTGGAAGGATCCATTTTTAGGATGGCTCATTCACATGACTTTTAGCAGGAATTCTTAGAACTTTGTCACATGGACTGCTTTTTATAGGACAGCTTGTATGTTTTTACCTGTCAACTGGCTTCCCCAGAGCAAGTGATCCAAGAGAGAAAGCAAGGAGGAAGCTACAGTGTTTGTTATAACCAAGTCCAAGTGATGTACCATAACTTCCACTATATTCTATTTCTTAAAAGCAAATCACAGAGTTGAGCCACATTCAAGGTGTGAGAAATTAAAATTTACCTTTGAAGGGAGGAATATCAAAGAATTTTTGGATAAATTTAAAAAATCAGCAAAAGTACAGATGTAGGTGTGTAGATTTGGTTGGGAGAAAGTAAAGAATTTTTTTTCTGATTGCTAATTTGCTGATTTCCCAGTGCAATGCAAGGCAAAACCAAACTTGGTAATGATTTTGTTTTCTCTTATGCTTTCATCTGCTTCTGAGATTTCCCCTACCACAGAAAACAAAATTTTTATACTTTTCTGTCCAAAGTGTTATGCTGGTGGAAGTAGAAGGGACGGGGAGGCAAGAGCAGTGTGTGATATAAAGAGTTGACTGGGGGAGCTTTAGTCCATCTCCCTGCTATCTCTGAAAGCCCTTATACACCACTCCAAACAGGCACACATTAAAAATATTGTTTCTGCTCTGCAAAGGCAACTACAACACAAGTTCCCTAGGTCCCCTTCCCCTTCCCATTTTCTTATCAGATTGCTGCTTCTAAGCTCCTTCGGTGCAGACGTTCTGAAGCTGCCTGGGATCTGCTCTATGTTCTCCCCTGGGCTCCATCAGGGAAGGGTGTCTTGACTCCTCAGGAGACTTCTGACTAGGTAGCAGTCACTGGTAGCAATTAGCTTTAGTGGAGACATCTACTCCCCTGTAGACATCAGCGATGATATGAGAGAGAGAGATAGTAAGAGCAAACCTTCTGATTTCCCTATAGATTATCAAGAACACCCAAAATATTTAGCATTTAATCTGACTCAGCATTAGGCTGAATGCTGAAGATATGAAACCCTCTACCCTTAAAGAGCTTACAATACAACGTAGGGAGCCAGAATACTTAAACCAGTAAGTGCACAAAGTAGTATAAGCACTATGTTATCTATCTCTGCAGGGAAAGAATGTAGCACGTGTGCAAGTGCATGTGTGCATGTGTATGCGTGTGTGTGTGTTGAGGGGAGGGTGGGTGTCCAAATTCTTCGTAGGGGTTATATTTGAGTTAATTTTGAAAATGGAAATTGAAAAAGAATTATCAGATGAATAAGGAGAGAGAACGTCATCAGGCAGAAGGAGGGGCAGAATGAAACGTTAAGGCAAGACACCCAACTGCAAATGGTATAGTGGGTCACAGAATTTGAATCAAATAATATTGGGTTCCAATAACCACTACTTTCAGGATTCAGATGAGGGGAAGGAGAGGAAGAAAGGACACTCATTAGGTGGCTACCTGAGTCTGGGAAGAAGGATTAATCTTACTTATTCCAGTGTTTCTTTTTGTAGCAAGCCCATTCAGGTCAAAGAAGTACTCATCTGAGTGGTTGTCTTTGAGTTGTCTATTCAGGATGGTTTTGTTGTTGCTTTTGTAGAAGAAAGGGAATGGCCATTGTGTATGTAGACCTATTTCTTGAATTCTTGAATTATCTTTACTTTTGCCCATTTTGAATGCATGTACCTGATTTTGGTAAGCTAAATACCTTACCTTCACTGAATTTCCTGTTTTGCTGTTGATGATTAGCACAGACACTTAAGTAAAATGAATTTAGGAATAAATTTCCTACCTTTGATATATGACAATAGGTGTACCATGAGCCAGATTGATGAAAACATGATGCATCAGGAAAATACTAGAGAAAGACTTTAAGGTATGTCTAGAATGTTTCTGATTGAATTATTTTTCTAAGGCTATGTTTCAAAACCACCATCATGCCTATCAAAAAATTTAAAAACACAAATACTAGCAAATAATTTCAACTGTTTCAAAAAATTTCAATTCAATGAAACAGCATTATAGCAGGTTTACCTCATTTCTTTCGTACCAAATTATTTTTACTATTAAATTATTTAATTATTATATAGCTGTTCTTATGTTAGAATAATTTATATAAAATGTCTTTAGACTGAAAATGAAAATCTGAAAAGGGTCTCCTGTTTTTCCTGTAATCGTCTTTCTTCTGGCTGGTGTTCTATTTCTATATTTTTCTTATATAAACAGCCATGTTCCTTAGATCAGGAGTCAGTAAACTATCGACCAAATCCTGCCCAGAGACTGTTTTTGTGATCCATGAGCTAAGAATGGTTCTTCCCACTTTTAAAATGGTTTTAAAAAAGGCAAACGAAGAATGATATTTTGTGACACAAGAAAATTATATGGAATTCAAATTTCATGTCCATAAATAAAGTTTTATTGGAACAAGGCCACACTCATTCATATTTACATATTGTCTATAGTTGTTTTTATACTGCTTTTATATACATTCAATAGTTGTGGCAGAGACAGTATGGCCCACAAAGTCTGAAATATATACTATCTGCCCTTTACAGAAAAATCTTGCTGACCTCTGCCTTAGCTAATAGGTTGAACATATCTCCACAATATTTCACTGTAATCCTTAACACTGAATATTTTTAGCTATTTAACTTAAGTGTTCACAAAGTGTTACCTAGCTTCAGAGAAGAAAGAGCTGAAAATACAAAAAGTAAAATTTCTTACATCAAACTTTTAAATTTCTGTTTTACTATCTGATGGAACATTATCCACCGGGGTTGAATCAAAAATTTTTAATCTAGGCCTATGAGGAGCATTTTTGATGATCGTAGCATAAGTGTTGGAAGTGTGTGCATGTACAAAGTGCCGTGGGGCCACTTCTCCACCCATTTGAGTATAAATATAGAAAGTTACAGTGCTGTGCTCATTTTTGTAGTCTGAAATCCTATAGTGCAGTATATGAGGTATAATATGATTGTTTTGGCATCACTGGCCTCATTGAAATCCTCCCTGCATTTGCACATCTGTGGCTGCAATAAGAAAGGATAATTGTTCAGCTCTGCTATTGCTGCTTATGAATCAGAAGAACAAAAAGGCAACAGAATAAACAAAACGTCATGTTCATACAAATCTTGATTAGGGTAAAATCTGGCTGGCATTGCCTATGTACAGCGTTGGCCAATAGGGCTGCCAGCTCATGAAGGAAGCCTCCACATGTCCCTGTGTTTGGTCTGCAAAGCTTGACAAAGCTTCTTTGAGGATTTGTGTAGCAGTTAGATCTGCCCAAAACATTCAAGATCTTGTCTCTGAGTCTTTGCTATGATTAGCCAACTTGTCTTTAAGAATCTCTGAATATCTGCAGCATCTAGTATAGGGTGCTTGCAAAACGTGCTTGATTAATATCTTAGAGCAGGTTTTCTCAACCTCAGCACTATTGACATTGGGTCGGATAACTCTTTGTTGTGGGAGCTGTCCTGCACATTGTAGGATGTTTAGCAGCATCCCTGGCCCCCACTCACTAGATTCCAGAAGTACCCTCCCAGTTGAGACGATCAAAAATGTCTCCAGATATTGCCAAATATACCCTAGGAGACAAAATCCTCCTGGCTAAAGACCTCTGTTAAAGAGGAGTATGCGTTATTACACACTGCACTCAAAGGAGATGTGAGGAACATTAGGCCCTGAGAACAGAACTAGAATTAAAAAGACTCAGAATATATTCTTGAAGTAGATAAAATAATTATCTAAGAAGTAAAAAATCTGATCATGTACCCAGACTCCCAAAATGGTCTTGCCAGTTGTTGCCAGTTGCCATTGAATTGATTCTGATTCATGGTGACTCCATATATGTCACAGTAGAACTGTGCTCCATAGGGTTTTCAATGGCTGATTTTTTGGAAGTAGACCACCAGACTTTCTTCTGTGGTGCCTCTGGGTGGATTCGAACCTCCAAATTTTCAGTTAGCAGGCAGACATGTTAACCATTTGTACCACCCAGGGACAAAATAGTCTTGGTTTTGCTAAAAAGAAAATAGAATTGGAATATTTGAATATTTGTTCTTGTGTTTTCCATGCTCTGTAGATGTGCAGGCTGGACCTTCACACCAGTATCCTTGCCTCCAAAATCCTCCTTCCATTGCTCTACCCAACAGATGTTTATTGAGTACCTCCCGAGGGTTAGGCAGGCTCTCTGCTAAGCAATAGGGCACAGAGCTCACAGAGTTACCTTTTGAAAACATAGCCTTCATCTCTGCTAAAATACCTTTCATGGCTCCCCTCAGGGTAAAAATCAAAATAAAGTGAGATATTCATAGTGTTCTTTGTCATTTACTCCCCAAGATCCATTCCATTTCCAATAACTAATCTAAGTCAGATTTTCTCAATTCTGACTGTACATTAGTATAGCTCAGGGAGATTTTTTTAAATGTCAAGGCCTAAGCCCTATCCCATAACAATTACATCAGAAACTGCTGATGGGACACCAATGTTTTACTAACACTCTCTGGGGGATTCTAATAAGGAAGCAGGATTGAGACTCACTGATTTAAGCCACATACAGTGATCTCACTCCTTTTGCCAATGATTGGCTTAAGGATATGCATGTGGCAGGGACATCCTTATAGGACATTAGGAGAAGTATGTACTATATGCGGGAAAGTGATTCTGAGAGAATTCCCCTCAGTTCTAAAGAAGTAGTCATGGAGAAAATGACCTTTACACAAACACACACCCCGCCATGTTGTTGTTGCTATTTGCTGTCAGATTGGCTCCAACTCATGGTGAACTTGTGTATAACCAAATGAGATGTGACCTGATCCTACGCCATCTGGATCATTGGTATGCCTGAATCCATTGTTTCAGTTTTTGTGTCAGCTCGTCTCATTGAGGGTTTCCCTCATTTTTGATGACCCTCTACTTCAGGAGCCCTGGTGGCACAGTGGTTCACAGCTTGACTGCTAACCAAAAAGGTCAGCAGTTCAAATCCACCAGCCACTCCTTGAAAACCCTATGGGGTAGTTCTACTCTGCCCTACAGGGTCACTATGAGTTGGAATCTATGGCAATGGGTTCTACTTTACGAACCGTAATGTCCTTTTCTATCAATTGGTCTTTCCTGATGACATGTCCAAAGTAAATGAACCAAAGTCTCACCATCCTCACTTCTAAGGAGCATTCTGGTTGTATTTCTTATAAGATTTATTCATTCTGTGGCACTGCACAATATATTCAATATTCTTCATCAACACTACAATTCAAATGCATCAATTCTTCTGTCTTCCTTTTTTATTGTCCAGTTTTCACATGCATATGAGGCGACTGAAAAAGGCCATGGCTTGGGTCAGGCACACCTTAGTCATCAAAGTAACATCTTTACTTTTATAAAACTTTAAGAGGTCTTTTGTAGCAGATTTGCCCAATACAAGACATCATTTGATTTCTTGACTGCTGTTTCCATGGTCATTGATTGCTGCTTTTAGGCCTGGATAGCTCACTTGGAACCATTGCACCATCTTATTTTAAGCCTACAGATGAAACCAGCATGGAAGAGAAAAGAAACAAGGACTTCATCAAGTAGAAGCCTCAATAAATGTGCCTGAAGCCTGAGTCCTCACAACTTCTTGTTTCATTAGATAATAAATTGCCTTATTCTTTTACCCAGTTTGAGTTCTCTACTACTTGCAGCCAAAAGCATCTTAATGTATATAGTATTCAAGCATCTGCTCAATCTCCCCGTTCTCTACACCCAGTCGTGTTGTCCACACAGAGCCATAGTTATGCTATAGCCAATCCTGAGTGTCGCCACTATCTAGTAATAAGTTTATAATTTTACTACTCTTTTATCTCTCAGTGTATTATCATCTTTATTCATTTCTAGTATTGTAGTAAGGGAACATTGGTGGGTCAGTGGTAGAATTCTTGCCTTCCATGTGGGAGACCAGAGTTTGATTCTTGGCCAATGTACCTCATGTGTAGCCACCACCTGTCTGTCAGTGGAGGCTTGTGTGTTGCTATGATACTGAACAGGTTTCAGGGGAACTTCCAGACTAAAATCGAGTAGGAGGAACAGCCTGGTGATCTACTTCCTAAAACTAAGCCAGTGAAAACCAATCCCTTTTGCATGAGATCACTATGAGTCAGGGGCCGACTCGACAGCAGCTAACAACAATAACAGTGTCGTAGTATAACACCAGCAGCCCTGGTTGTGCAGTTGTTAAAGTGCTCGACTGCTAACCAAAGGTCAGCAGTTTGAACTTACCAGCCACTCTGCGGGAGAAAGATGTGGCAGTCTCCAAGATTTACAGCCTTGGAAACCCTACGGAGCAGTTGTACTGTGTCCTGTAGGGTCACTATGAGTCAGAATCGACTCCATGGCAACGTGCAACTTATTTTAAAATGCTGTATAAGTTAGGGTAGACTAAGCTTCTATATTAAATAGATCCAAAGTACGTAAGTGCTAAAACTAAATATTCACTTATTAATGCAAAGAGGTTTCTTTGATATGAGTCAGGAAACTCAGGCTTCTTCCATCTCAGGACTCTGCTATCCCTAGGGTCTTGATATTTTTACTTGCATGTGTCCTACAAAAAGATAAGAGAGAGCATGTAGACAGAAAATATCCACTTCTGGAAAACCTTGGCTCTGAAATAACACATATCATTTCTGCCCATGGTCCATTGACAAAAACTAGCCTCATGGCCACAAGTAAAGGAACCTGGAAATGTGCGAGGAAGAAAGGAAAAAGGAATTTTGGTGTCTCTGCCACAAAGTCCCATGTCAAATCTTACCTTTCCACTCACCCAGCCAAGCAGGATCATTCTGTCTATGACCCTCTGCTATCTCGGAGGTAGCATTTAGCTGTTCTCCTTGTGTGATACTTTTCACAAACTGAAGTCATGAATGATCTTTCTGCCTGTTATCTTTTCTCTCCAACTGAACTGTAAGTTCTTTGAGAACAGGAACTGTTTTTATGATCTCCTTGCCTGTCCACAGTATTTAGCTCTGAACCTTTATCTGGAACAATAGTTCTCAAACTTTGGGTCCATCAGAATCCTCTGGAAGGCACGTTAAGGCATAGATTGCTTTGTCTCAGTCCCAGAGTTTATGATTCAGTTGGTGTGGGATAGGATTTTAAAATTTGCATTTCTAACAAGTTACCAGGTTTTGCTGATGATGTTGGAAGATCATTAACCTAGACTATGCCAATTCTTAATTGATTTAACAATTAACCAAGAGTAAGGGGCATACTGAAATTTTAGGAATGGGAGAGGCACAAAAGTTAGTCTTAACACCACTTTTTTATTAAGTCTGTTCCAACTACTTCTCTCTCTCCTTCATGTCCCTCTTATTGGCACTTAATCTTGTCCCATTTAATTGGAGCAGACCAACCTGAGCAGGAAACTTTTTGCCTTGTTAAAAAAAAAAAGCATAAGTGGTTAAAAATAAATTAGAAGAAATTTTGAAATCCATTTTGAAAAATGATTTAAGTTAAAAGGTACTAATTTAATTTTAAAAACTTCAAGTTTGTCCTGGATAAAGGAAGAGAAAGTACTGACAAATTTATCATAAAAATAACTCTTTTGGATGACTGTTGTTTGTCATGATAATTGTACAATTTCCAAAAAGGAAAAACAACACATCCTTTGAAGTGACAAAAAATTTTGAGCATATTTTAAGAATTAGCATTTTTTAGACCTCATTACAGCTTTATTCCACACAAAAATATATTTTCTTTTGGAAAAATAACTGCATCAGTGCATGCTTCATTTTCTCTTTAAAATAATGAAGAGATTTTTAGTCTGACAAAACATTTCTCAAGTTTTAACAAATCGATTGCTTTATTGCTTATGTTGTCTGGAGATGCTGTGTAAAATAGTAAGAGATTTATGGGTCAAAATGAGTTGCTGTGTCCCAGGAAATTGATAGAAATCTGCTCATTTGAGTCATTTAAAATTAAACCCAAACTGGCAGAATATAGAAGAAAGGGGTTGTCTTAGTCATCAAGTGCTGCTCCAACAGAAATACCACAAGTGGATGGTTTTTGACAAAGAGAAGTTTATTTTCTCACAGTCCAATAGGCTACAAGTCCAAATTCAGGGCATTAGCTCCATCGCTTTCTCTGTCGACTCTGGAGGAAGTTCCTTGTCATCAGTCTTCCCTTGGTCTGGGAGCATCTCAGCCCAGGAATCTCAGGTCCAAAGGACACACTCTGCTCCCAGCACTGCTTTCTTGGTGGTATGAGGTTCCTGTGTGTCTCTGCTCACTTCTCTCTTTTATATCTCAAAAGAGATTGGCTTACAACACTACCTAATCTTGTAGATGTCATCAGTATAACCTCATCATAGTGACAGAGTTTACAATATATAAGGAGATCAAATATAACCTCATCATAGTGATAGAGTTTACAACACATAAGGAAATCACATAAGATTACAAAGTCATATAATACTGTGAATCATGACCTAGCCAAGTTGACAGATATTTTTGGGCAACACATTTCAATCCATGACAGGGGTACAATATAGTCTCAGTGGGACAGAGAGGAAAATAAGACATGATAATTTGACTTGTCCTTCTAGAATTTGAGTGACAGTTCTTTCTAAGCCAGTCAGTGGATTTACCAAATATCAATCCAATATTTGCTTCTGACATTTACTTGATTATGGTAAATCTAAAATGGAAGGACCACTGTAAGGAAGTGATCATATTAAAGGAGAGGAAATGTCACCCCTTTCCCTAAGAGTGAAAATGAGCTCATGCAGTTTTCATGTTAGTTTATTAGGGGGAGAACAGTCACAAATGCTTGAAATTGGAGACAAGCCCAATGGAGTCTTCACATTAAAGAGAACTATGGTAGCTACTGAAAGTGAAGAGGACTTGAAGCACTTGCTGATGAAGATAAAAGACCACAGCCTTCAGTATGGATTATACTTCAACATAAAGAAAACAAAAATCCTCACAAGTGGACCAATAAACAACATCATGATAAAAGGAGAAAAGGCTGAAGTTGTCAAGAATTTCATTTTGCTTGGATCCACAATCAATACCCATGGAAGCAGCAGTCAGGAAATCAAAAGACGCATTGCACTGGGAAAATTTGCTGCAAAAGACCTCTTTAAAGTGTTAAAAAGCAAGGATATCACCTTGAAGACTAAGGTGCACTTGACCCAAGCCATGGTATTTTCAATGGCATCATATGCATGTGAAAGCTGGACAATGAATAAGAAAGACTGAAGAAGAATTGATGTCTTTGAATTGTGGTGTTGGTGAAGAATATTGAATAAACCATGGACTGCCAAAAGAACAAACAAATCTATCTTGGAAGAAGTACAACCAGAATGCTCCTTAGAAGCAAGGATGGCAAATCTACATCTCACATAATTTGGACATGTTGTCAGGAAGGATCGGTCCCTGGAGAAGGACATCGTGCTTGGTAAACTAGAGGGTCAGTGAAAAAGAGGAAGACCCTCAACAAACAGTGGCTGCAACAATGAGCTTAAGCATAACAACAATTGTGAGGATGGTGCAGGACACCGCAGTGTTTTGTTCTGTAGTACATAGGGTCACTATGAGTCAGAACCAACTCGATGGCACCTAACAACAACAACATGGCAGCTACTATAACCTGGTGTAACTGGAATGGCCAATTTACTTTGGATAAAAAGTATCTGTGTGCCTAAAAAGCACCATTTAAAAGTATAACACATCACCTGTGAGGAGTGGAACTTTAGTCAAGCAGAGTATGACATAGAATACTTAGCTTAGCAAGTAAGGACTGAGGACAACGTTTTCTGTGCAAGTAATTTTGATAAGTCTTAGTCTAGATGCCCTACTGAAATTTGTCCACCATGGGTGATCCTGCTGGTATTTAAAATACCAGTGGCTTACCTTCCAGCATCATAGCAACATGCCAGCCACCAAAATCGAGGAAGAAAGGCCTCATAATATACTTCCGAAAATTACCAATGAAAACTCCATGGATTACAGAATGTCTGAGACTTTGATTTACTTACTTTGGATACATCATCAAGAGGGACTGATTGCTGAAGAGGAAGATCATTTTTGGTAAAGTGGAGGGTCAGTTAAGACAAGGAAAATAGTCAATGAGATGGATTAACACAGTGGTCACATCATGAAGATGGCAGAGGATCAGGCAATGTTACCTTCTGTTGTCCATGGCACCACCATGAGTCGGAGTCAACTTGATGGCAACTAACAACAACAAAATTTTTTTAAAAATTTCTTTTATTGTATTTTAGATGAAGGTTTACAGAGTAAACTAGCTTCTCATTAAACAATTAATACACATACTGTTTCATGACATTGGTTGCCAACCCCATGACATGTCAACACTCTCCCCTTCTTGACCTTGGATTCCCCATTACCACCTTTCCTGTCCCCTCCAGCCTTCTTGTCCTTGCCCCTGGGCTGGTGTGCCCATTTAGTCTCATTTTGTTTTATGGGCCTGTCTAACCTTTGGCTAAAGGGTGAACCCCGGGAGTGACTTCATTACTGAGCTAAAAGAGGGTCTGGGGGCCATACTCTCAGGATTTCTCCAGTCTCTGTCAGACCAGTAAGTTTTTTATGTGAGTTAGAATTTTGTTCTACTTTTTTCTTCAGCTCTGTATGGGACCCTTTATTGTTATCCCTGTCAGAGCAGTTGGTGGTTGTAGCCGGGCACCACCTAGTTATGCTGGACACAGTCTGGTGGAAGTTGTGGTAGTTGTGGTCCATTAGTCCTTTGGACTAACCTTTCCCTTGTGTCTTT
This sequence comes from Trichechus manatus latirostris, assembly GCF_000243295.1. NCBI lineage: Eukaryota > Metazoa > Chordata > Mammalia > Sirenia > Trichechidae > Trichechus > Trichechus manatus. The sequence continues at coordinate 14,381,389 of NW_004443995.1, forward strand.
GCTTTTCTTCATTCTGCCTTGCTCCAGATGGGATGAGACCAATAGAGTATCTTAGGTGGCTGCTCACAAGCTTTTAAGACCCTTGATGCTATTCACCAAAGTAGAATGTAGAACATTTTCTTTATAAACTAGGTTAAGCCATGGTCCCCACAGCCCTCAGCCCAGTAATTTGGTCCCTCAGGGAGTTTGAATGTGTCTATAGAGCTTCCATGACCTTGTCTTGGACAAGCTGGGCTGGCTTCCCCAGTGTTGTGTACTGTCTTACCCTTCACCAAATTTATCACTCACCTATTGTATATTTAGTGTTTTTCCCTCCCACCCCTCCCCTCCCTCGTGACCATCAAAGATTTTTTCTTTTTGTGTGTAAACCTTTTCGTGAGTTTTTATGGTAGTGGTCTCATACAATATTTATCCTTTTGTGATTGATTTATTTCACTCAGCATAATGCCACCAGATTCATCCATGCTGTGAGATACTTTGCAGATTCATCATTGTTCTTTATCATTGCATAGCATTCCATTGTGTCCAGGTACCATAGTTTGTTTATCTATACATCTATTGATGGGTACCTAGGTTGCTTCCATCTTTTTGCTATTGTGAATAATGCTGCAATGAACATGGGCGTGCATATGCCTATTTGTGTGACGGTTCTTATTTCTCTAGGATATAGTCCTAAGAGTGGGATTGCTGGATCATATGGTATTTCTATTTCTAGCTTCCTAAGGAAGCACCATATCGTTTTCCAAAATGGTTGTACCATTTTGCATTCCCACCAGCAGGGCATAAGAGTTTCAATCTCCCCACAGCCTCTCCAACATTTGTTATTTTCTGTTTTTTTTTTTATTCATGCCAGTAATTTTGGGTTGAGATGGTATCTCATTGCAGTTTTGCATTTCTCTAATGGCTAGTGATCACGAGCATTTCCTCATGTGTCTGTTAGCTGCTTGAATGTCTTCTTTGGTGAAGTGTCTGTTCATATACTTTGCCCATTTTTTTAATTGAAGTTTTCATCTTTTTGTTGTAGAGATATTGGATTTTCCTGTAGATATTAGAGATTAAAACTTTGTCAGATTTGTCATAGCCAAAAATTTTTTTTCCCCAGTCTGTAGGTTCTGTTTTTACTCTTTTGGTGAAGTCTTTTGATGAGCATATGTGTTTAATTTTTAGAAAACCCCAGTTATCTAGCTTCTCTTCTGGTGTTTGTAGATTGTTAGTTATGGATTGTATCCTGTTAATGCTGTGTATTAGAGCCTCTAGAGTTGACCATATTTTTTCTTTTATGATCTTTATAGTTTTAACAACAAATTTTGATAAAGAGTGTGAGGTAAGAAAATTAAGACACATTTTGGCTTACTAGGCTGGTCCTAAGTCTAGTGGTCATAACTCCTGAATTACCTGGACCAGTTTCAAATCTTGGTGTTTGGTTTTTTAATCAACATTCATTATATCTCCCATATATCATTAAAACTACTTGGCTCTCAGAACATGTCTTAATTAAGCACTGTGTGAGAGGCGGTACTACAGTCGTCAGTATGGCCTTGGCACTCATGCAGACCTCAGTTCAAAGACTGGATCTACTACTTTCTAGCTGTGTGATTTATCTCGACCCCAGATTCCTCATCTCTAAAATGGAGACAATAACAACTACATTTTCAAGCTTTTGTAAGCATTAAATTAAATGGCATATAAAAGTGCTTGGCCACATACTATAGGGGAAGTCAGCACAACTGGACTAAACCAGAGCTAAGAAGTTTCCTGAATACAATCAAACACTTCGAGGGACAGAGTAGCAGGGGCATGGGTCTGAGCACCATGCTTTCAGGGGACATCCTGGTCAACTGGCATAACAAAGTTTGTTAAGAAAATGCTGTGCATCCTACTTTGGTGAGTGCCGTCTGGGGTCTTAAAAGCTAGTGAGTGGCCATCTAAGATGCATCAATTTGTCCCAACCCACCTGGATAAAGGAGAATGAAGAACACCAAAGACTCAAGGAAAGTATTAGCCCAAGAGACAGAAAGGGCTACACAAACCAGAGACTGCATCATCCTGAGACCAGAAGAACTAGATGGTGCCCGGCTACCACCAATGACCGCCCTGACAGGGAACACAACAGAGAGTCCCTGATGGAACAGGAGAAAGGTGGGGTGCAAAACTCAAATTCTAGTAAAAAGACCAGTCTTAATGGTCTGACTGAGACTGGAGGAACCCCAGAAAGCATGGCCCGTGACTCTCTGTCAATCTAAAATGAAAACCATTCCCGAGGCCACCTCTTCAGATAAAGATTAGACTGGACTATGGGACATAAATGATACTCATGAAGAGTATGCTTCTTAGCTCAAGTAGATACATGAGACTAAATGGGCACCTTCTGCCCAGAGGTGAGATGAGAAGGCAGAGACGGTTAGGAGCTGGTTGAATGGACACTTGAAATCAGGGGTGGAAGGAGGAGTATGCTGTCACAGTATAGGGAGAGCAATTAGGGTCACATAACAATGTATGTATAAATTTTTGTGTGACAGACTAACTTGAATTGTAAACTTTCACTTAAACTAAAACAATTTAAAAAAAATAAAAATAAAGTGCTTGGCATGTTGCTTGACATGCATTTAATAGCTTTTACATCACAGTAACATTACAAATCCCATGCTACAGAATCTTTTGAATGTAGAAAAGACAGTATTTTTCTTTTTTGTTGCTTTGTCTTAATTTATTCACTTATTCAACGGATATTTATTGATACCCAGTACCTGCTCATTTTGGAGTCCCTGGGTGGTGCAAACGATTAACCTGCTTGGCTTCTAACCGAAAGGTTGATGATTTGAGTTCACCTAGAGACACCTCAGAACAAAGGCCTGGCAATTGACTTCCAAAAAATCAGCCATTGAAAATCCTACGGTGCCCAGTTCTAATCTTGACACATATGGGGTCGCCATGAGTCAGAATCTACTGGACAGTAACAGGTTTTTTTTTTTTTAATACCTGTTAGTATCTGCTAGGCATCAACTAAGAGAATACCAATGTGTTTTGACCTCAGCCCTCATGGAGATTCCAGAATAATGAGCAAACCATCAGATAATGAAACAATCAAATATAAAATTTCAACTGGGATTACTACCATGAGAGTTAACTATATTATACCTGTAAGAGTTTGATTTGACTGAGTCTTAGAGAGCGTGGCGCAGATTTCCCAGTTCCTGAGGGAATGTTTGTGTTGAAAGATCACTTTGATCGCAGTTGCAGAACAGAGTGGAAGGGTGTTGGAGTGGCTGAGGGTAGTCCTGTTAGTAGTGTATTACAGTAGCCCAGATGATTCTATATTTTCCCCAGAAAATAAGATGATTATACCAGCAGATACATGCCCTGTTTGTGAGACAACAGTTTGTTTTGGACTCATCAGATGAAGAAAGCAGATTTATGTTTTTGATATTTATTTGTTAGGTAGATGCTCAAATGGATATTATAGTTCAATTTACATTCAAAACTAATTTCCTAGTTGAAATACCATTGCTATATAATCATGTGCTGTTAATTTAAAGGTGAAAATTAAAACAGCAGAGGAAAATATTCAGGCATGGGAGTTGAAAAGCAGTATTTTTTTCATTCAACAAATATATTACTTTTCTGTATGCAAAATATATGGACATAGCAGTATATGAATATTGCAGATGTCAAATAATCTTCATAATTTAGACTTTCTTTAGAACAAGTTCTCATGGAACCATTGTCAACATAGATTCTCCTTAGCAACTCTCTCTAATAAACTCTCAATGATTTTATAATTTTGACAATAAAGAGAACTGCCATCTAGTTGACTCCAATTCATGGTGACCTTATGCACAACAGAACAAAACACTGCCCAGTCCTGCATCATCCTCATGATTGTCACCGTGTTCCAGTCCATCATTATAGCTATTGTACCAATCCATCTCAGCAAGGGTCTCCCTCACCCTCAGTGGCCCTCTACTTCACCAAACATGATATTCTCCTCCAGTGACTGATCCCTCCTGATGACATTCTAAAGCAAGAGAGTCAGACAGTGTTCTGTTATGACCCGTGAAGTTTTCACTGGCTAATCTCCAGAAGTAGATCACCAGGTCTTTCTTCCTAGTCTGTCAGAATCTAGAAGCTCTGCTGAAACCTGTACACCATCAGTAACACTACTAGTATTTGAAATACCAGTGGCATCGCTTCCAGCATCACAGCAACATGCAAGCCATCACAGTATGACAAACTGATAGGGGTGTTGTTGGAATTTTGACAATGGCTTAATCTAAATGTATATCCAGAAAGAAGCGCAGTGGTCATTATTTTCTTCAACCTCATTTACAAGTTTCAGCTGTTTTAACATCTAGACACACCAATGAAGACACTTTGAGACTAGAGTTGAGACCACTGTGGAGTGTGGAGAACAAGACTGGCAGGGCCAGCAGTGCGGGGGGAGACAACAGATGAGGAAGGGCAGAGTACATGGGCAGTACCTGGCAGGAAAATCTGGGTCAGTGTGGCACCCACTTGCATCTGTCCTCAGATTTTTACAAAAATTTTTAGAATATTCAACAAAGAAATGAGCCTCCAATGCAGTCAGCATCACTGAATACTCAAAAAAAAAAAAAAATAGAAAAAGATGCTAAATATCTCTTCATGGTCTGCCTAGAGTCAGTCCCCGATCATCAAGAAGAAAGTGAGATTTTGAGAAAATAGCTTTTTTCTGCAATTCTTTGGTTGTGTTCCAGTTCCTTAAGGCAATAATATCACATATATCATAGGACTTGAAAGTCTTGCAAATTACATTTCTCATTTTAAAGAACATTATTGCCTGTTGCTTTTAAACTTCAAAATGAGACAGACCCAGGTTTGAATCTCATCTCACCATGTACTAGCTAATTGAACCTGGGAGAGATAACTAATTCTTTAATCACCAATCCCTCAAGCAGCTCAAAAATGGACAGATATAGATACCTGTCTTAGGGTTGTTGTTGTTAGGTGCTGTTGAGTTGGTTCCAGCTCATAGCGAGCCTATGTACAACAGAACGAACACTGCCTGGTCGTGCACCATCCTCACAATCATTGCTATGTTGAGCCCATAGTTGCAGCCACTGTGTCAATCCATCTTGTTGAGGGTCTACCTCTTTTTCGCTGACCATCTACTTTAGCAATCATGATGTCCTTCTCCAGGGACTGATCTCTCCAGATAACACGTGCAAAGTCCTTGAGATAAAGTCTCATCATTCTTACTTCTAAGGAGCATTCTGGTTGTACTTCTTCCAAGACAGATTTGTCAACTTGTCCGGCAGTCCGTGGTATATTCAATATTCTTCACCAATGCTATAATTCAAAGGCATTAATGCTTCTTTGGTCTTCCTTATTCATTGTCCAGCTTTCACATGCATATGAAAGAGTTATTGAAAGAATAAAATAAGAAAAATTCTTAGCAATAATAAGCACTCACAATTAACAATAAAAAAAACCTGTTGCCATGGAGTCAATTCCAACTTACAGCAACCCTATAGGACAGAGTAGAACTGCCCCATAGGGTTTCCAAGGAGCTGCTGGTAGATTTGAACTGCCAACCTTTTGGTTAGCAGCCAAACGCTTAACCGCTGCACCACCAGGGCTTCTCAGTTAACAGTAATACTAATGAAATTGGGCCTTATAATTCAAGTGTAGTAACATAAAATATATTTTTATTACCGAAAATCTGCTGTAGTACAACTTCTGACCAAGAATATAACCACTAGCTGACTTTTCATTCCAAGAGGTAGACTACAAGCTCTGTTTCTGCCTCTCACCGTTGTATCCACTGTGAGTAATACAGTGCTAAGAATATATTATATGCTCAATGAATTATTACTGAATAAATGAATGGATGAATGGCCCAAGCTAAAAGAAACATTCTTGTTTTAGGCAGCATCAGTACCTGTAACAAACTACTGATCAACAAGCAAAGCACAAAAGAATAAGAAAGATAATATCTAGTAGTTGAAGCATAACGATTCCTTAAAAGAATCTATGATAATATTTAAACCATTTGCTGTAAAGTCACTTCCAACTCATGCTGACCTTTTGTGTGTCAGATAAAATCATGTTCCACAGGATTTTCAACAGCTGACTTTTTGGGAATAGATCACCAACCCTTTCTTCCAAGGTGCCTTTTGGTGGACTCCAACCTCCAACCTTTCGATTAGCAGCTGAGAGCATTAATCTTTTGTACCACCCAGGGATTCTTGTGATATTTTGTTTAGTAAATATTTAGTTTAGAAATGGATAAATAAGATAATGTTTTATAGCTTTAAACCACCATTCTAATGGGTATCATTTATTTGGTAGGTGTGAGGGTTAATTTAATGTATCAACTTGGCTAGGCTCTGGAGCTCAGTTGTTTGGCCAAACACTAGTCTGGGTGTTGCTGTGAAAATATTTGACTTTAAGTAAAGGTGATTAGTTCTGACGATGTGGATGAGTCTCATCCAATCAGTTAAAAGCCTTAAGAGCAAATACTGAGGTTTCCCGGAGAAGTGATTCTACCTCAAGGCTGTAAACATAGAAATTCTGCCTGAGATTCCAGCCTGCTGGCTGCCCTTCCCTATCAGTTTTGAACCTGGAACACCCTCAATCATGTAAGCCAATTCCTTTGAATCAATTTTTCTCTCTCTCTCCATATAGAGGTAGAGACAGAGATAGAGATATAGATGTATACTATTGGGTCTGTTTCTCTGGAGAACCTGGACTGATACAGTAGGTTAAATGTGACTAGGATTTTTCTGTTTCCTTTCTATTTCCAGGTCAAATAGTCAGCACTATTAGAATCATAAGAGAAACAAAAGAATCTGCTTCTTGCATTTAGGTCATTGTTCTCATCTACAGCAGCTGAGTGCTTTGTTGTCTTTGTAACAAGTCCTGCAGGCCTCACCTGTGTGGGGAGCTCGGCATACAGGATTATAATCTGTTGAGTTCTGCTATGGTGGACACTAGGGCCCTTCCACCTCTAACCCTCATCTTGCCTCAACATGGAGGGCTCCAATTAACTTCAAAGACCCCTCCATGTGGAGCAAAAGTCTGATGAAGTGGAACAAAATCTCACTGTATTTTTGAAGTTTGCAGGAATGTTAATGAGAACATGATTATCACTATGTAAAAATAGAAGTTTAAAAGCTAGCTCCAGTCATATATATTTTTCCCATTGTCTGTAACAGACAAATTCACCCAAGATATACAAGGCCAAATAAGAACAACTGAGTAAGGTATTGTCTAGATTTATTTACAGTGAAAAGCACCATATGTATCATAGCCATTCTTTAATTAGGAGAGTAGTTAGTAACTTTCCTTTGTTTCACATTCAAAACACATTTGTTTTCCATTATGAAACTGTTTGTAGAAAGCACCGAACCAGAAACTTAACTGTAAGCAAATTGTGCTTTTACCTTAGTCCAGCACTGCTTGATAAAGTATGTTTCACAGGCAATTTTACCTATTATTTCCATATAGTATAGAAAAGTGGTTCCCTCTTCCAATTACCTCTAAGGAAGGTCTGCCTTCTGTGGAGGGAACAAAAGAGAGGAATATAAGATTTGCAAGAGTCTATGATAAATTGAGAACATTGATATCAAGAAATATATCCTCTAAGTAGAAAATATGGTAACATGTACATATATATTCAAAATACTTGTTGATCTCATATTTTCTTGCAGTTTTGAAACTGCTAATTGCACAGAATGTAGATCAATCATGATTTATTCAGCAAAAATAGGGTGCATATGAATAATGGGTAAAGTAGTTTTGCATTTCAAAATTGGTGTTCATCTATGATTTCTGAGCTGATTTAGAGGAGAAAAATCAATGTGCCTCAGCATGAGCCTTGTGGGGAGACAAAAGCAAGCACATGGGGCACAGTGGTGATGGCACACTGGAAAGAACCCTCAACTGGAGTGAAAGAGAAAGACCTGAAACAATTCTAGGTTCCATCACCTATGACTCCGTGCTCCTGGACAAGTTATTTAACCTCTTTGAACCTCAGTTTCCTCAATAAAAATGATTTGTTGTGAGAGAAGAGATAGTGTAAATGAAAATGCATTGGAAATATTATTTTAACCAAGGAATTTTACTCATCAAGAGCAACCCGTAAGCTTTTTCATAGACATGATTTTTTTTTAAATTTTATAGATGTGTAATTTTAATCAAGAGAAGTAGGTCCTGCTATTAAAGAACAGAGAATAATTTGAAGTTTTGTTAGCACGATTGTTAGCAAAAGGGCTTAATTTGACAGTTTGTGAAATACATAAGATTTTTGGAATGAAATTTGTCCAGGAAGAAAACATATAATTGAAAATTCTATCAGCATGATACAGAAGTTTAGAACTAAAATGGAACTTAGATGATTAAAAAAAAATAGAAAAATTACTGAGAAATAAAAGAAAAGTATACATTATTTAAGCCATTCATTCTGCAAATTATTAAACATCTACTATGTGCAAGATTCTGGAGTCAAGAAGATTCAGAGTCAAATCCTGCCCTACCATTATCAAATTTATAACTTTAGGCAAGTCACTTATGCATTCTTTGCATTAGTTTCCTTGTCTGTAATAGATGAAGAACCTTTATGAAAATTCAATGAGATGTGACATGTAAAGTGCTTAGTGCAGCACCTATAGTAAACAGTCAAACAAAATTGCTCTTATTATCATTATTATTACTTCTAGGTTGTATGGTTCTAAACAGTAGATGCTCATTGAATATTGACTGACCATGATAAATGAATGTAATAGCATCTATACAAAAATGTTGAATAGAGATTCTACCAAAATGGCAAGTGGAATAATTAGAAAGGAACAAAATGGAGCAATTAGAAATGAAAGATCACATAATAGGAGCATATTGAATAAAGTCCAAAAAGAAAAATCTAGAACAACAAAAAAACATATAAGATGGATTGGGCATCAAGCAATTTTAATGAAGTAAGAACTTTTAGATAGGTCTGTAATTAAACTTTTCAAATTTAAAAAATCGAAAATCTTATCTATTTATTCTTTGTGGAAATTTGGGCTGCAATTCCCATCATCATTAATATAAAAACCTTTAAATTTAGACATTTTTATTTTATTAAGTATCTTTATGCATTTCTTTTAGGAACAAATGATTAACTTATGTTCATTAATATTGTGCATATATAATATGTACTTACAAAATTACAATTTTTATATACTGAATACTTAATGTCTCTATCTTTGCATGACCTGTAAGTTTCCGACTTAGGTGACTTGGTGTTTTAAAAAATTTAGGGGATTTAGGGGTGGTGTTAGGATGTGAAAATTTTCAAGAGATCATCACTACAACCATAATGCTGAGAAAAGCCAGATAATCTTTTAAGCCCATCAGTGACATGAGATCACAAAGTTAGCTACTGAACTAAAATCCAAAGATCCCACAACTTCATTCAAATTTGTCAAAGGAGGAAGTTATCAGAGATGTGTATAAGAAGAAAACAACTAAACTGTAAGGAGTTTTTAAAGACTGAATGTGGGCCATCAGGATAGTTTAGACATTCTCGGAGTTTCAGAAACAAGAAGAGTCTGTACCCACTCATTCCATGGACCTTTACCAAGTGCTCATGAGTAAAGTTGGAAGCTGGACAGAAGAACAAAGAAAGACACTCTTTCAGGTGCAGAAATCCTAGGCATTCTTTACTCTGAGAGTGAAGTAGGAAAACGAACCCTTTTGTACTTCATATCTCATGTTGAATATGAAGTAGTGACTGTCAACCACTGCACGAGACACTTAAGAACTGAGAGAATACCCCTGTGAGATGCAGGCAAGCCCAGCTGATAGCAAAACCAGAGAACAGAGAAAATCCACTCAGTCACACTCCACTGTGTGAGGCAGTGGCCATCTAGCACTGGAAGAGGGGCAGGAGTGGTGACAGAATCTCCCTGAGGTACAGATATACTGAGCAGGAGAACTGAGAGAAATTCTCATGGCACATTTGAGTGTGTGAAGCAGAGGCTATCTACCACTGGGGAGAGGCAGGATTTCTGAGAGAGATCCTCTGAAGTACAGGTACATGGAGCCCACTGAAGTTTGAGGATAGGGCAGAAGCACTAAGAAAAGTTCTCCGGGCACTCAGATCACAAGTGTTTCTAAAGGAAATGTTCTGATCCTGCATTCAATAGTTTGAAGGCTATGGTGAATTGAATGTAACTAAATGAATTCCCTGGGTGGTGCAAATGGGTAAGTACTCAACTACTAGTCAAAAGATTGACAATTTGAACCCACCCAGAGGTGCCTCAGAGCACAATTTTTGCAATCTTCTTCCAAAAGGTCACAGCCTTGGAAACTCTATGTAGCACAGTTCTACTCTGACGCACATGGGGTCACCATGAGTAAGAATCAACTCGACACAACTAACAACAAAATAAGCACAAAACCAAGACTCAGCTCAACTGTTGACTAGAATGACTGCAATCCACTTGTTAATTCCTGAAAGAGGAAGAGGTATGCTCTTTTCTGGGCATAAATATTGTTTATTTCACTTTCATTGTATACAATATCCAGAATTCAAACAAATATTACAAAATACACACACACAAGAAAACGTAAGAGGAAACAATCTTTAGAAACAGATTTTGAGATGGCCTAGATGTTGGAATTATCAGACAGGCACTTTAATTGTGATAAATATGTTAAAGAATGTAATGGAAAAAGTGGACCACCTGAGTGAATTAGTGGGAAATTTCATCAGATAGAAAATAACAACATTAATAATGATAATAGCAATAACAGAACCAAATGGAAATGTGAAGAAAACAAAAATATATCAGAAATGAAGATGACTTTTGATGAGTTTATCATCAGATTAGACATATCAGAAAAAAGAATCAGTGAATTGAAGACAACTCAATAAAATTTATCCAAACTAAACCATAAACAGTAAAATGAGTGATAAATTGAAGAAAATATCTGAAATTTTTTAAAACAATATTAAATTATCTAGCATACATATAATTGGAGTTTCTGAAGGAAGAGAGAAGAATGGGGCAGAAGAAATATTTAAAGAGATAATGAGTGACACTTTTCCAAAATTGATGAAAATATTCACCCAGAGATTACAAAGCTTAGAAAAAACCAAAAAGGATACATACTAAGAAAATCTTACTACGGTACCTCATAGTCAAATTTCTGAAAATCATAGATGAAGAGAAATTTATTACATAAATGGCATACAGATTGGAAAGGAAGAACTAAAATTATCTTTATTTACAGATGATATAATTTTCTTATGTATAAAAGTTCTAAAGAATCTACAGATGAATATTAGATTAAACGAATTAGGTAGGTTTATCCTATCCAATGTATAGGATATTGACACTGAGTGTCTTCAAGTGGATTCTGACTCATAGTGACCCTATATGAAAGAGTAGAACTGCCCCACAGGGTTTCTTAGGTGTTCAGGTCTTTTCTCCCTCAGAACAGCTAGTGGGTTCAAACTGCTGACCTTTCAGTTAGCAGCTGAGTGCTTAACTATTGTGCCACCGGGGCTCTTAATGTATAGGATACAAAGTTGACATAGTAAAATCAATTGTATTTCTAGCAATAAACAACTGGAAAAATAAAATATACCAATTAACATAGCACAAAAGAATGAAAAATAATTAAATATAAGTTTAACAAAAGATGTGCAAGACTTGTATTCTGCAAACTATAAAATATTCCTGAAAGAAATTAAAGAAGACCTACACCATGTTCATGGAATGGAAGAGTCAATTTTGTTAAGATGTAATTCTCTGTAAATTGTTCTATATAGATGTAATTCAATTCTAATCAAAATCCAAGCTGGTGTTTTGTGGCTTTTGTTGTTGTTGAATCTAATATAGAAATGTCAAGGAACTAGAATTTACAAAACAGTATTGAAAAAGAAGAACAAAGTCAGAAGACCTAAACTACCTAATTTCTAAACCTACTACAAAGCTGAAGTAATCAAGACAGTGTGGTATTGGTGAAAGGATAGACAAGGAACTCAATAGTACAGAATAGAGAATCCAGGGAAATATCCAACCTATATATGGGAAATGATTTTTGACAAGGATACCAAAGCAATTCAATGGAAAAATGCAAGTTTTTCAACACATGGTGCTGGAACACCCGAATATTTATGTGGGAAAAAACAATGTTATTCCTCCTTCTCATCATGCATGAAATTAAGTAAAAATGGATCATAAACCTAAACGTAAAAGCTAGAACTATAGTTATTTCTTAGAAAGGATACAGTAAGTACAAAAAATAGAAGAGAAAATTGATCAGTTGGATTTTATCAAAATTAAAAGCTTTTGCCCAACAAATAAACGCACAAATTTACTGAGCAGGAAAAAATAATTCCAACATATAGTTATGACAGAAGACTTATATCCAGAATATAAAAAGAGCCCCTAAACTCAATAATAAAAAGACCAATCTTTTTAAGTGAGCAAAGACTTGGAAAGGCACTTAACAAAAAAGATATACAAACAAATAATAAGCATATGAAAACGGCTCTCAAGATTATTAGCTTTCAGAGAACTGTAAATTAAAATGACAATAAGATAGCACTATATATCAACTCTAATGACTAAATTTAAAAAGACTGCCAATGCTAAATTTTCTTGAGTATGTGGAGCATTTGGAACTCTCATACATTGCGGGTATGGGAGTAAAATGTTACAACTGGTTTGAAAAACTGTTTGGCAGTTTCTTAAGCAGTAAAACATACATTTATCCTATGACCTAACATTCCACTCGTAGTTGTATATCAAGAGAAATGAAAGCATATGTCCACAAAAAACCTTCTACATAAATTTTCATAGCAATTTTATGCATAACTGCCAAAACTTGGAACTAGACCAGATGTCTATCAACAGGAGAATGGATAAATAAACTGGGATATTCATATTGTAGAATATTACTCAGCAATTAAAAGGAATTGACTACTGACTACTAGACAATATAGTTAAATCACAAATACAAAATATTGAGCAAAAGAAGTTAGAACATAAAAAATATATAGTGTATTATTACATTTATATGAAGTTCTAAGACAGGTGATAAAAAAAATCAATGATGATAGAAACAGAACAGGGTTGCTTCTGGGTGGGAGGATTGGCTGAAAAGGGACACAAGGAAACTTTCTCGAGTAATATAAATATTCTATATCCTGATAGGATGTATATTACATTTGTATGTGTTTTCAAATTTGATTCAACTATTTACTTAAAGCCTGTACACTTCACTGTGAGTAAATTATCTTAGTTAAAAAAAAAAAAGTGGAGGCTTCATAAACAATAAATCATTATGGTCTTATAAAGATCATTGGTGACCTTATGCAGAATCATTTCTGGAACATTCTAACAAAGCATAGTTTACTAAAAACTGAGAATATGAAGAACCTGGAGGTAATAGGATGGATAGTGTTAAAATCCTGATGGGCAGAAGAGATGATAAGGAAATTCTTTAGCATGAGAGTTTGCCACATCTGTCAAAGAATACCATGAAATGGAAATGAAAGAGGGTGAAATTCTCTTCAAAATTTACTTTGTCCACTGAACAATTTTGTCTTGGGAGAAACTTGATTATTTTCATCAGCTTTGTAAAAGTCACCATCACCATTACCACCACTATACTACCCATCATAGTAGTCTCAGTCTCAAAACATTGAGCTTACATTTCTTGAGTAAGTATGGTCTTTTCAAACCTAGCTTCCAAGAACAACAGGATTTCTGCATACAAATGGTAACATAAGTCCAACTGAGGATTTGAGGGAGAATGTGCCTCTACAATAATCCCATAATATGATCAGGAATTCTTGATAGGCAGCTAGAGTAGAAAGCTAGGCACTTCAAGTCATTTGTTCATTCATTTATTCAAAAAGATTTATCTGCCAGGTACTCTGTTAGATGTTCAGGATGTAAGGATAAGGAATATCAGGGACATATAATTTAGAACAATATGACTGGGGTAGCTGGCCTACGAGCTATAATATGGGGGTAGTATTCTCTGGAGCCTGGAGAAGAATGAAGGTAGAGCCTGAAGGGAATCCCAGGTTATTACAGAACCAACTTTTCCTTCTATTTTTTTCTCTCTTTTTATACCACCAAATCCCATATCCTGTCAACACTTAGACACCACTGCACGTTCCACTGACAATTAATGCTGCACTGTGATAATGATTAGGGTTGGAGCTCTGATGGAGGAGCTAGGGTGAAGAGGTATTCTGATGTGAAAAGAAGAATGATAGTGGGCAGGATTTAATGAGTTGCGAAACAGTAAAAAAAATACACATATATGGTAACAACAGTTATCAGCATGAGATTTCTCTTTTCCTACCATTACTTTTTCTATTGTTATTACCTAGATGATTCCATTATTTTTCCAAGTTTACTACAGTAAGAATCAGCAGGGGCAATAGTACGAGTCCTGAAAAGAACTTTAGTAATATTAGTGAGATTAATCTTGGTTCCTGTGCCAAATTCAGGGAAGGGCTGGCAGTGATTAGTGGTATTCATGGCAGGATTGATAGTGGCCAGGAGTAAGAGGAGACATGAGAGAAAGCAGTGGCAAGTAGAGACAGGGTATCACAAAAGCCACCATTGGGACACCATTGGGAAAGTGAGCCCTGGGAGCTCTTTGGTGTTTTGATCATGAACAAGGTGAAGACGTGCTTTCACCATTTCTATTCAACATGTCCAGGAAGGTCTAGTCAGTGGAATAATCCAATAAAAAGAAATAAAAGGCATACGAATTTGAAATTAAGAAATAGAACTGCCTTATGCTGATGGTAAATAAACAAGTGAAAAGATGTTTAATGTCATTAATTATTAGGAAAAGTAAAATAGCTATGGTAATGATACATTACTCCATAACTAGTAAAATGGAAACAGTTTAAAAGAAAAACTAAAAATATCAAATGCTGATGAAGATTCAGAGTATTTCCTGAAAATATGAGAATGCAAATGGGTCAGACACTTTAGAAAACAGGTTAGCCATCCTTTAAAGTTAAATATATAGTTACCACATGCCTGAGCAATTCCACTCCTAGGTATTTACTCAAGATAAATAAAAAGATATGTTTACACAAAAATTTATACCTGAAGGTTTATAGCAGCTTGTTGATTATAGTCAAAAACTAAAAACAGTTTAAATTCTATCTATGGTGAATGGATAAGCAAATTGTGGTACATTCATAAAATGGGAGACCACTCAGCAATAAACCGAAACAAACTACTGATACATGCAACAACACAGATGGATCTTAAAAGCATTATGCTAAGTCAAAGAAGCCAGAACAAAGGGCTACATGATATATGATTCCATTTATATGGTACTACAGAAAAGACAAAACTATAGGTATATAGATCAGTGGTTGCCAGGAACTAAAGGTAAGGAGAGGAATATGACCACAAAGGGATATAAGAAAATCTGTATCTCGATTGTGGTGATAGTTACATGATTGCAAGTATTTGTCAAAATTAATAGAACTATACCCTTAAAAGGACGACTTTTACTGTATATAAATTATACTTCAGAAAATTTCAATTTAAATATAAATATGTATAGAATTATAACAGCCAAATGATAAACACCTTTGAAAGTTGAATTATTTATCTAGATGAAAGTGTGAGATAGTCACAATGAAAGCAAATGAAAAAGAAAATAAAATTTAAGCAAATAGAAAATAATACATACAGAAGACAAACATCTGCTAGCAAAATAGTAAACAGTATCCCTAAAGTGGAGAGTGAAAGATTAGGATTGGAAGATTAATTCAAAGATATTGTAGAAGAAAAGAACCATATCTGAAACATAATAGAGCACTCCACATTAAAAAAAAAATACAGAATAATTATTGCTGAGACATATCTATGTTAAATTATTTAACTCTATGGATAAAAAACTTTTCAGGTATCCACACACAAAAAAGGTTATCACTTACAAAATAAATAAATAAATAATGATGATGATAGCTTCAGTCTTCCTCACAGCAGTACTAAATCCCAGAAGTCAATGGAGCAGTATCTACAAAGTTCTGAGGAAGAGAAAGCATTAACCAAGTATATTATACATAGACAAGAGGTCGTTTAAGTATATCGATAATGGGATAAATTCTCAGAGATGAAGAAACAAGCTATACTGAATCCAAAAATTCTTTAAGCAAAAAACAAAAATTCTTTAAGGTAAAATACAATAAAATAAGAGCTGAATCAATACAAAAAAGTCAGAAATGGAAAAGCTGTGGTAAAAGACTTGCTGGTGAACAATAAATTCTTTTAAATACAAAATTATTATTAAAGAGTTTTGGAAATTATGTTCTTGAAATCAGATATGATAAATCTACAAATAAAGAGGTCAGAAATCAAAAGATGGGAGACAGTGTGAGAATATTAATCGTCATCTTTCACAGTATAGAGTCAATCGGTGATTGAACTGAAACTACAATATTTTAAAATTAACGTAATGCAACTTTTTGTAGTGATCCCTGTTTTAAGTTTTAGAATGACATTTTAGGAATTATTTTTAGAGTGAATAAATAACTTCATTTTATTTTATATACTTTTTCTGATGTTAAATATAAGTAAAATAAACAAAAGTTTTATTAAATAGCATTTATAATATAATCAAATATTTATATTTACCTAGCTTTTATCTGCATATAATTAGAATTTTTCTACAGTTATGTCTAGCTAATTGTTATTTATGACTAGTGGAAACTGGAATAGCCTTTCAACTTTTATCTTAGTATTTTTTTTTTGCAAATTTTAAGTGCTTTGTAATTGGAGGAATATTTGCTAAGATATTTGTCAAGTGATTAATTCTATGGAGTGACAGATGTAGGGATAATTGTTCTTTCTTGTTTTTGCTTTCTGTATTTTTTTTAACTTTTAAGTAAAAAATTAATAAAATTCTTTCAAATTCCAGATAAGATCAAGTAAACATATTCTACCTGTTTCTCCCACTGAATGCAACTATAAAATCTGAACATAATACTACTTGAGAACTCTGAAAAACAAATAGTTGCAGACAAATTGGGGAAGAATATCAGAATTTTAAGTACTGGTGAACTAGTGGTGATTTTACCATCGTTTATCCCTCCTGTATCCCCTGGTCTGGATGCCAGGCAGCCCAAAGCCAGAGATATAGTAAAAACACAATAGGTAAATGGTAAACAGGGGAATAAAAACAGGGGATAAACAGAAAGCAGATGATTAAAAGACATACTTAAACCCAAACATATCAATAGTTACATATATTGTAAATGGTCTAAATATTTAATGAAAAGACAGATATTGTCAGAATGGATTTTTTAAAATGCCCCAACTATCTGCTTTCTATAAGAAACTCACTATAATTTAATGACAGAGTAGTTTAAAAGTAAAGGGGTGGAAAAAGATATACCATGCAAACACTAACCGAATGAAAATTAAAGTAACCATATTAATACCAGAAAAAGTAGATTTCAGATCAAATAAAACTATCAGAGATACAAAAGAACATAATGATAAAAAGTCCAATTCACCAAGAAGACATAACAATTCCAAAAGTGTATGCATCTAATAACAGAGCTTCAAAATATATGAATCAAAAACTGACAACACTGAAAGAGAAATAGACAAATCCACAAAAAGAGTAAGTAGGTGACTTCAGTGCTTCTTTCTTAGTAACTCATGGAAACAGTAGAGAGAAAATCAGCAAGGATAGAGAAGAAGTGAACAAACTGTCAACCTACTGGAACCAATTGACATTTATAGAACACTCCATCAGACAGCAAAATTTGCACTGTTTTCAAGCGCACATAGAATATTAACCCAAATAGACCATATTCTGGATTATAAAACAAACCTTAAAAATTTTAAAATAAATGAAATCACACAAAGCATGTTGTTTGTTCACAATGCAATTAAACTATAAACCAACTAATAACGAAAGGTAATGTATAAATCTGCTAACACTTGGAAATTAAACACAGAATTCCAAATAATCCAAAGGTCCAAAAGGAAGTGTAAAGGAATACTGGAAGATATTTTGAACTAAATAAAAATTAAAATAAAACTTACCAAAATTTGTGGAATGCAGCTAAGGCAATGCTTAGAGGGAAATTTATAGCATTAAATGCTTATGGTAGGTAAGAGAAAATGTCACAAATCAGAAATCTCAGCTTCTACCTTAAGAAACTAGAAAAACAAGAGAAAATCAATGGGAAAGACCAATAAAATTGATAAAGTCTAGGATAACTGACAAAGAGAAAATGAGAGAAAGTACAAAATAACAATATTAGGAATTAAAGGGGGAATATCACAACATACCACGTAGATACTTAAAGGATACTAAAAGGAATAACTGTGCACAATTTTAAGCACGTAAATTCAATGACTTAGATAAAATGGACCAAACTGAAACAAGATAAGATAAATAACCTGAACAGTCCTATTATTATTGAAAAAAATGAATTTATAATTAAATACACCACGATGAAGTGGGATTTATCCTAGGAATCCAAGGCTGATTGAATCCTATAAATCAATCAGTGAAATCCACCATGTCAACAGTGTGAAGAATAAAAACTACATACACACTCATATGAATTAATCAGAAACAGAATTTGACAAAATTCAGTAACTGTTCATGATAAAAACTCCCATCAAACTAGGAATATGAGAGATTTTTCACTTGATAAAGAATATCTACAAAAAACCTACTGCTAGCATCATACTTAGTGATGAGAGACTTGAAGATTGGGAACTCAAAATTGGGAAGAAAACAAAGATGTCCATTTCAAAACTTCTATTCACCATCATACTAGAAGTTCTAGATAATGTAACAAGTCAATAAAAATAAATAAATGGCATTCAGATTGGAAAAGAAGAAATAAAACTGTTTCTATCCAAAGATGACAAGATTGTCTATATAGAAAATTCCAAGGAATCTAAAAAAAAAACAAAAAAAAAACCCCTATAATTAATAAATGAATTTAACAAGATCTCCTAATACAAGGTCAAAGGAAATATATCAATCATATTTCTATATACTAGCAATGAACAAACTGGAAATAAAAATTTAAAATTTAAGAAAACAATACCATTTATACAATTTTTTTTTACTCAAATGTTAAATTTCCCTTAGTAAGCACATGCAAGTGGTCAGTTGGTACTCCTATCCTACTGAGTAACCTGTACATACAGAAAACCAGCACGTACTCTAAGTCAACACACACAATCCTTAAGTGTATCGAACCTGAATGCGTGCTGAAACCTGGATGTGCACAAAAGAAAAGAATGGAGTTCAAATTAAATAGACTGAAAACTTCTGCCACTAAATGTGAGCCCCATCAAACTAAATTTGGCAGCAAACTCATCAAAACATTCAAAGGACAAACTGAAAAATGAAAGTACAAGAGAGAAAATGCAAACAAATAACCGAAAATAAATCTTAAGGAACTCAACACAAGCACGTGGAGTTTGATTTAAAAGGTCACTCACTCATCTGTGGTTCCTAGAGATTTGTGGAAGCTGGGACTTCGAAGGATTCATGCTGGACAAAGGCCAGGTTCCTCGATCCTCCTGGGGCTGCCACTGCTGATGTACCTTCAAATCCCACTTCTGACACCAAAAATCTTATAGAGTAAAACTCTGACTCTGTTAAGGATTAAAATAGTGAGATTTATTGAAGGCAAGACACAGTTTAAACTCGGGATAAGCAGAGTTCACAAAGTGAACTATGATTTCCAAGGAGTTACACACATCCAGGTAATATTTATACTGTTAAATCAAGAACTAACAACAGAATATTGGCTTATTAGTGATTTGTAAAAGTCAAAGGCAGGTTAACAAAAGTGGGGGCTTTACAGTGATTGGGTTGTAAGGGGTATGTGGACATTCTGGATTGGTGGCTTACAGTTTTGTTTTAAGACTCCTTCAGAACAAGCCATAGAGATGAGCTGTTTGTGTCAAGGTTCTCTGGAAATAAGCTAACAACATTCTGATTGGTGCTTGGTGAAATAAGATTTATAATTGAATAGTGTGATTCCAATATTGTTCTTCTCTTTCAAAATTGTTTTGGCATTTTAGTTTCTTTGCTTTTCGTATTAAATTTAGAATCAGTTTGTCTATATCTACAAAAATATCCTGCTGAGATTGGAACTGTGTTGTCTGTAGATCAACTTAAGGAGAAATGGTGAGTCTTATAATCCTTTGACATACTATGGCTCTCCATTTATTAGATCTTTTATTTCTTTCATCAGTGTTTGTAATTTTCAGCATACATATCCTGTATGCTGAATCATTTTATTAGATTGCTATCTAAGTATTACATTATTACATGTGTTAAAAATCATAGAACTCTACAGCAAAAAAAAAAAAATCAATTTTACTGTATGTTAACCCCATTGGGATTAAAAAAAAAATTGGCAAAGATGTGGGGGAATTAGAATCCTTGTCCACTGCTGGCGGGAATGGAAATTGTACATCCACTGTGAAAAACAGTTTGGCAGTTTCTCAGAAAGTTAAACATAAAACTACCATATAACCCAGCAATTCCACCTGTAGGTATATACCCAAGAGACTGGAAATCAGCAATGTAAACAGACACATGTACACCAATGTTCACTGCAACACTATTCACAATAGCCAAAGGTGGAAACAACCAAAATGTCCATCAACAGAGGAACGGATAAACAAAATGCACTATATACATACAATGGAATACTACTTAACCATAAAGAGAAATGAAGTCCTGAAACTTTCCATAACATGGATGAAACTTTATATTATGCTGAGTGAAATAAGCCAATCTATCACAAAAGGATAAATATTGTATGACTTATACGAAATATCTAGAATAGGCAAATGTATAGAGACCAAAGTTTATTAGTGGTTACCAGGGGTGGAAGGCATGGGGAAAGGTGAATCATTGTTTAGGAAGCACTGAGTTTCTGTTTATGGTGATGGAAAATTGGGCAACAGATATTGGTTATGATTGCATAACATGATTAATACATTTAGTGTCACTAAATTGTACATGTGAAAAATCTTGAATTGGCAAATGTTGCATTGTATCCATCTTTATAACAATAAAAAATAAAATTAAGATGACAAAAAAAAGATTTAAAACCCTAACGAAATGTAAAAGGTTTGCAAATACAACTGGAAGTATAAATATCCTCACTGAAATTTCCATCCCTGGGGTCTGCTCTCTATAGGAAGATCACAGATCTTCATATTGCATCTTTTCCATTCCTAGGAAGCCTAGAAATGTGATCTGGCATGTAATTTCAGTTTCTGCTGGATCTGTATGTAAGTATCTGTGAATAGATGGCTTGTTAATGAGCACCATTTTGTATGTACTTGTACTGCTCATAGCCCATTAGTGAAGCCTAAAAGCCAGAGAATAAGCAAATAGGGGACTGGTATTACCATACTGGCAATATGTCATATTTTGTTTGTACTGTGAATGTCATCTTGTGCAGATCTTATGTTTATATGGATTATTTTTTCTTTCTTAATATGGATCTAGAGTCTAGAATGCAATGTCTGCATTGGAAAACAGAACCTTAAAATTAAACTCCTTGGAGCACTTGACATGACTAAAAGAAGGCTACCTCTGGGTCTGAACTTAAACCCTATTTTGAAAAAGTTTGCTTTACTCTAAGAAGTTAATCTTTAAACAAGACTTAATATGGTATCTAAAGAAATATTTTCTTTGTAACCAAGCTATGCAAGCCATTCCCAGAGAACACGTTGTACAAGAAAGCTATGTTAACAGAAAAGAATGTTCTGTGATTGTTTTGTAACAACTCTGGAGGTTTACAGAGCCTCAGCAATAAAACACATGTTACATAAAGAAGCACTTTTTATTTTTATTATTATTTTAAAATTTTATTGCAATCATTATTGTCATGCCACAGACCTCACCAGCTCAGTCCTATGGTCACCAAGTGGTAACTAATCAACAAAGTCCACATATCGCCAAGCAGTAACTAATCAACAAAGACTTTAAACCAATCATAACAAATCCTCACTTTCAGATATCACATCCTCAACTATTTTACCTCTCCAAGCACCAATCAGGATGTTGCAAGCTTATTTCCAAAAGAACCTTGACACAAACAGCTCATCTCTATGGCTTGTTCCCTAGAAGCCTTAAAACAAAACTGTAAGCCACCAATTCAGAATGCCCACATAACCCTTATAACCCAAATACTGTAAAGCCTCCACTTTTGTTAACCAACCTTTGACTTTTGAAAATCACTAATAAGCCAATCAGAATATTATGTTGTTAGTTTCTAGTTTAACAATATAAATATTACCTGGATTCTTGTAACTCCTTGGAGAGTATAGTTCACTTTGTGGGCTCTGCTTATTCCCAATTTAAACTGTGTCTTGCCTTCAATAAATCTCACTATTTTAAATCTTAACAGAGTCAGAGTTTTACTCTATAAGATTTTTGGTGTCAGAAGTGGGATTTGAAGGTACATCAGCAGTGGCAGCCCCAGGAGGATCAAGGAACCAGCCTTGGTCCAGAATGAGTCTTTTGATCTCCCCGCTTCCACAAATCTCTAGGAACCACAGATGGGTGAGTGATCTTTCAGATTGAACTCTGTGTGCTTGTGTTGAGTTCTTTAAGATTTATTTTCAGTTATTTGTGTTTTCTCTTTTGTACTTTCATTTTGCAGTCTGCTTTTTGAATGTCTTGATGAGTTTGCTGCCAAATTTAGTTTGGTGGGACTGACATTTAGTGGCAAAAGTTTTCAGTCTATTTAACTTGAACTCCGTTATTTATTTATTTATTTTTTTGAGCATATCAAGATTTCAGCATGTATTCAGGTTTGATGCACATAAGGATTGCATCTGTTGACTCAGTGTACCTCCTGGTTTTCTGAACATACAGGTTACTTCGTAGGATAGGAGTGCCAATTGACCACCTGCATGCGCTAAGGGAAATTTAACATTTGACTGAAAAAAATGGAGATTTCTGTGCCCTAAATTAGAATATAAAGGCCTCTGAATTAAACCACCTCAGTTAGATGCCTAGTTTTGATTCTTTGTATTTAGATTTTTGTTTAAACTCCTTAACAACAGTTTGTTAAGTTGGTAACCATTTTTAAGTACTCTCCAATTAGAGAGATTAGGTCTCTAGTCGGCAAAATGTATTAGGTTCAGAAAGAATGAAACCAGGTTTTATACGTTTGTTACAAAGAAATTCCAGAATCTTTAAAGATCCATTGTAAAACAAAACGCTATAAGCTGAACATACTAGAAGTAATTTAAAAATTTAATAATCACTTGAAGAAAATTGAGTTTGCATCTGCTCCGTCTTTTTTTTTCTTCTTAAATTTTGAGGTCTTCTCTTTCCCCTGAGGAACTTTTGTTTGATGATAAGAAACTAAGTTGCTATATTATATGGTATTATATAAGCCTGGTTTTCGAGCTGACCTCACAGACCAGTGTTTCATTTTGTTCTGAGAGCTTGCCTCTTGTCTAGAATGTTGTGTGAGTCTTGTATCAGGTTGAAGGCCATGGCTGATGTTTTCCACGGGCCTATCTAAATTCTTGGCTCTTTTCTCTTTTCCAAGGAAAACTGCTTTTTGTGCCTGGGTTTCTTTGGCAACTACTCTGAGAAACTTTTATATAAATTGGTCTATTTAAAAGGCATACTGAAAAGGATTCTATAAAGCATGCAAAAAACAAGGTTATGAAAATATAATAATTTACTACCTCTGGATGGTATTATTAAATTAGATTATAATATTTCTTCAAAGAACTTACACTGATTAGTTTAATGATACATAAGTGCTTATATAAATTGAATAGTCCTAATATTCCCAGAATTATTGTTTTGACAAATAATTGAAAGGACCTGTTTTATTATAGTAATTATTTTTATATTATTCCCTATACTATGAAGCGTTTTTATTAACTTCATTTTACTATTTTCTCTAACTCCCATTAACACTTAGAAAGAAAATGCCCTTGTTAAGTTAGCACAATTAGTAGCTAGTGCTAGCATTTTGACAAACTGCTGGATATGTCAATCCTCTACACAGTCTGTGCAAGATCATTCTAACCCCTTTACTGCTCCAGTTTTTTATCTTGGATAGACACCTCTGGAGAAGTTAAAGAAGACCTCATAAAGATCCACCAGCAGGCTACTGGTTACATTCAATAATCCCATGACTATTCCCTCTTTTTTTGATATCTTTAGAGGGTTGCCAAATGGTGTTGGACCATGAATTAATTCTATATTACTCACTGGATTAATGATTCTTATTTTTATTCTGATTACTGCAGATATAATCAAATGTTGTATGAGATATACATCAAATTCTTTTACCCCCACCACAAATACTATGACTATGAAAAGAATTATGTATATTGCCAAAACTACCATTTCAAACAGAGTAGACTTCACACCCTAGAGGGACCTATTTTGATTATGTCAAGTTGTTCCCCGAAATCTGGCCAACTCAAAACCCTTATGAAAGAAAAACTTTAACATCTTTCCCTTGCTGAAGAAGGGTTATTCCTCTGTGGGTGGCTAAGGCCAGAATGATCATTGTCGTAATGGTTGTAACAATGGGCTAAAACATGGAAACAATTGTGAGGATGGCTCAGGACCAGGCAGTGTTTCACTATGATTCAGAATCAACTCAACAACACCTAACAATAACAATAATATTAAAATTGGCTAACATTGCACCCTGAAAATAAGACCCTAAGTGAATACAAAATGAAGAAGATACACAGTCTCCAAGAGTGATCAAAGAATCTTCATTAAAATTCATGATCCAAAGGAGGAAATGAAAAAGAACACCCTACAATTAAACTCTTGTGGCACTTGACATGACTAAAAGAAGGCTACCTCTGGGTATGACCTTAAACCTCATTTTGAAAATTCCTGCTCTACTCTAAGTTAATCTTTAAATAAGACTTAACCTGGTACCTAAAGAAATATTTTTTTTGTTACCAAGCTATGCAAGCCATTCCCAGAAATTACATTGTATAAGAAAGCTATCTTAACAGAAAAGAATGTTCTGTGAT
Source organism: Trichechus manatus latirostris (assembly GCF_000243295.1). NCBI lineage: Eukaryota > Metazoa > Chordata > Mammalia > Sirenia > Trichechidae > Trichechus > Trichechus manatus. Next base: position 14,406,438 of record NW_004443995.1, read on the forward strand.
TGTTTTGTAACCACTCTGGAAGTTTATAGAACCTCACTTCTCAAAGATGTGCTACACAAGGAAGCACATTTTATATTTTAAAATGTTGTTGCAATTATTATCATCATCCCACAGACCTCACTGACTCAGTCCTATGGTCACCAAGTGGTAACTAATTGAAAAAGTCCACATATCAACAAGTAATAACTAATTAATAAAGATGCTTTAAGCCAATCAGAACAAAAGCCCACTTTCAGATAGCCTTCCCTCAACTATCTTACTTCACCAAGCACCAATCAGAATGTTGTTAGCTTATTTCCAAACAGCCTTGACACAAACAGCTCATCTCTTGGCTTGTTCCCAAGGAACCTGTCATGGATTGAATTATGTCCCCCAAAAATGTGTGTATCAGTTCGGCTGGGCCATGATTCCCAGTATTGTGTGGTTGTCCTCCGTTTTGTGATTGTAATTTTATGTTAAAGACGATTAGGGTGGGATTGTAACGCCCTTACTAAGGTCACATCCCTGATTCAATGTAAAGGGAGTTTCCCCGGGGTGTGGCCTGCACCACCTTTTATCTTACAAGAGATAAAAGGAAAGGTAAACAAGCAGAGTTGGGAACCTCATACCACCAAGAAAGCAGCACCACGAGCAGAGCATGTCCTTTGGACCTGAGGTCCCTGCACCTGAGAAGCTCCTCAACCAGGGTAAGATTGATGAGAAAGACCTTCCTCCAGAGCCAACAGAGAGAGAAAGCCTTCCCCTGGAGCTGATGCCCTGAATTTTGACTTCTAGCATACTTTACTGCAAGGAAATAAATTTATCTTTGTTAAAGCCATCCATTTGTGGTATTTTTGTTACAGCAGCACTAGATGACTAAGACAGAGCCTTAAAACAAAACTGAAAGCCACCAATCCAGAATGCCCACACAACCCTTATAACCCAATTACTGTAAAGCCCCCACTTTTATTAACCTGCTTTTGACTTTTACAAATCATTAGTAAGCCAATAATAATATTATGTTGTTAGTTCCTGGTTTAACAATATAAATATTACCTGGATGCCTGTAATTCCTTAGTGAGCATAGTTCACTTTGTGGACTCTGCTTATTCCCAGTTTAAACTTCAATAAATCTCACTATTTTAATCCTTAACAGAGTCAGAGTTTTACTCTATAACAGGATGAACTTATCTTTGTGATCTGTGTGGGTATACATGTGCATGAGCTTGTGTGGTGTTTGTGGGTGTACATGTTGTTGTTGTTATGTGCCATCTAGTTGGTTCTGACTCATAGAGACCTTATATAAAACAGAAAAAAACACTGCCCAGTCTTGAGCCATCTTCACAATCCTTGTTATGTTTGAGCCCATTGTTGCAACTACTGTGTTAATCCATCTCATTGAGGATCTTCCTCTTTTTCACTGACCCTTTATTTTACCAATCAGGATGTCCTTCTCCAGGGACTGATCCCTCCTGATAACACGTCCAAAGTATGTGAGAGGAAGTCTTGTTATCATCGCTTCTAAGGAGCATTCTGGGGAAAATTTATTTTTTATTTTTTTATTGTACTTTAGGTGAAGGTTTACAGAATAAATATTTTCTCATTAAACAGTCAGTACACAGAGAAAAACTGAGTTAAACAGAGTCATACGTCAATCCTGAAACCCTAAGCATCAAATGAAGAGATAAAGAAGCAGCCAAGCACTGAATGGAATACGAAACTGACCGAGAACAGAGCCCGAGGAGAGATACCTGCAGAGGTCCCCAATCAGCTATCGCAGCGTGGATCCACTATCTTGGACTCCTATCAGAGATCAGCGAACAGGAGGTACGAGAAAGAAGCTTCACAGAGCTTCCAGCAGGAGACAGAACAACCAGTAACCCATGATATAGGCTTTCCCACCCCCCACCCTTCTTCATCCCCACTTAACCTCCTCTGCTTCCTGCAGCCACAGTCTATTGGCCAGGAAACATGAGCTTCCCCCCAGTGCCACTTGATTTCCACCTGCCCACATTGGCCAGCTCCCTGAGTGCCATTTTTTGGCTGCTGGTGTTGCTTTTTTCTGCTTCTTTAGATTTCTTCCTTCCCTCTCACCACCTCTCCCTCCTTTCTCTCAAATACCTGGCTCCATGTGCCATCTTGGCTTCTTCCTGAAAGGCTGCAAAACACCGCTCGACTGTGAAACTGCTTCCTGGCCCGTGCTGCCACGCTGGTGGGACCCCCGGAGCTTTTCTGTTTGTTTGCTTGTTTGCTCTAATTTGTTCTGGTTTGATTTGTTTGTTTTCGTTTCCTTTTCTCAGCTTGGGAGCCCGTTCTAGCCAGACAGTGCCACACAGCTTGGAAGCTAGTCCCTTACTCTGCGCAGACACACAGGGACATCCCTGGGGGCATTTCTTTTTTCTTGTTTGTTTTTTTTTTCATTTCTTTGTTTAGTTTTCTTCTCCCTCTTATTCCCTTTTTGTCTTTCTTCATTTCCAGTTTCTCGATTTATTCATTTTTTCTTTTACCCTTTTTATTTTTCCCCTTTTCTCAGTCTCTCATCTCTCCACTCCAACAGCATGCTTGCTTAGCGTTCTTTTTCGCTTGTGTGTAAGTTTTTGGCTCTTGTTCCTATCTCCTCCCTCTCATCTTTCCCATACTCATCTTAGCCCCACACATCACAATCTACTCCCTCCTTCCTGCCTACCTGCACCATGCACTGAACATCACACTCCCAAGCAGCACAGGCAAGGCTTACTGGAACCTGCTCTGCACTGATTCCTGGTCTGCACTGGCAGCCCTGGTACGTGCCACAAAAAACCTATCCCATTAACTCCCCTTCAGGTGGACCTGCCCTGCTGTACCATACCTGAGTGACTGACCCAGCCCACTGGAGAAGGAGGTGAAAAGTATTGTACCCACAGACAAGCAGACAATAAAGAATGCACAGCCCACCTGCTCAGACATAACCAAATAAAACAAAAAAGCAGGACAAAAGAAACAAATCTACAATCCATAAACAAGGAAAATAACCACTGAATGCCCCTAAGACAGCAGACAAAATCAAAACATTTACCAAAACAGGACGGGATGGTTCCAGTAGGCATCCAAAATAAAACACCAGATGACCTTCCAGTAGAAGAAAAGGCACTAGACCTAACTGATAAGGAATTCAAATCTCTAATACTCAGAATTATCCAGAGTTGAAGCAAAAAAAACAGACAAAAATGAGGAAAAAATAGACAAATTCATGGAAAAAGCAGAAAAATTCATGGAAAATACACACAAAAAAATGG
>NW_004443995.1:14410456-14420195 GCF_000243295.1 Trichechus manatus latirostris
TACACATATTGCCCTATGACAATGGTTAAGAACCCCACTACAGGTCAACACTGTCCTTACTCAACCCTGGGTTCCCTATCACCAACTTTCCTGTTTTCCTGTCCCCTTCTGTCTAAGGAGCATTCTGGCTGTACTTCTCCCAAAATAGATTTGTTCATTCTTGTGGCAGTCCATAGTATATTCAATATTCTACACCAACAGCATAATTGAAAGGCATCAATTCTTTAGTCTTCCTTATTCATTGTCTAGCTTTTGCATGTGTATGAGGTGATTAAATCTGTACTACTCACTGGATTAATGATTATTTTTGCTCTGATTACCAGGGCTTACATGAGGCACACCCTAGTCCTCAAGATGACATCTTTGCTTTTTAAGATTTTAAGAGGTTCTTTGAAGTAAATATGCCCAATGCAATACATCGTTTGATTTCTTGACTTCTGCTTCCATGGGCAAGTAAAATGAAATCCTCGACAACTTCAGTCTTTTCTCCATTTATCATGGTGTTGCTTATTGGTCCAGTTGTGAAAGTTTTTGTTTTCTTTATGTTGAGGTGTAATCTATACTCAAGGCTGTAGTCTTTGATCTTCATTAGCAAGTGCTTAAAGTCCTCTTCACTTTCAGCAAGTTTTCATGTAGGTGCTGAATATCTAGAGAGATTCATCATTCTGCACCTATAACTGCTTTGGAACATGTAAAAAAAATTATTTTGTTGTCGTTGTTGAGAATATACATAGCAAAACATACACCTATTCAACAGTTTCTACGTGTACAATTCAGTAGCATTGATTACATTTTTCAAGTTGTGCAACCATTCTCACCTTCGTTTTCTATGTTGTTCCTCTACCATTAACATAAACTCACTGCCCCCTAAGTTTCCTATCTAATCCTTCAAGTTGCTATTGTCAATTTGATCCCACACACATAGTTCTTAAAAGGCAGACATTTTTTACTATCTAAATTTAATTGTTTGGTTTTAAGAAGACTTCAGGGGATAGTTTCCATTTAAAGTTTTAGTGGAGCCCTGGTGGCACAGTGGTTAAGAGCTCTGCTGCTAACCAAAAGGTCAGCAGTTTAAATCCACCAGCTGCTCCTTGGAAACCCTATGGGGAAGTTTTATTCTGTCCTATAGGGTAGTTATGAGTAGGAATTGACTCATCGGCAGTGGGTTTTAAGGGTGATAGTTTCAGGGGTTCATCCAGCCTTCATGGCTCCAGAGAGTCTGGAATCTATGAGAATTTGAAATTCTGTTCTGCATTTCCCCCTTTCGATCAAGATTCCTTTATAGAATCCTTTATCGAAATGTTCAGTGATGGTAGTTGGGCACCACCCAGTTCCTCTGGTCTCATGGCAAAGGTGGCAGTTGTTCAAGGAAGCAATTTGCCACACATGCCATATCTTCCTCCTATTTCTGACTCTCTTTGTTCCTCTCTTGCTCCAGGCTAGTAGAGACCAATTGCCATGTCTTGGATGGATGCTATCAAGCTTTTAAAACTTCAAGGTACTATGCAAAAAACTAGGTAGAACAGAAGCATTAAACATGATATTAGGCCAATTAACTGGGATGTCCCATGAAATCATGACCCTAAACCTCCAAACCAAGGAACCAAATCCTATGAGGTCTTCGGTTGTACATTAGCAGCCTTGGCAGCTACTCTTTTGGAGCCCAGACCTACAGTGCCAAAGCTGACACTGAACTCATTCACTGTAGGAAGATCCTATTCCTCCTCACCCATTCCCTCCCAACACTAAAGTGCTGTACTCAAATTTCAGAAAGTAGGAATGTACTTCTGGGGATACTGTGTCTCAGGGAGTGCTTAATAGAGGGAGAGGGATGAGACTTGAATGTTCCTTAAAGAAGAGTGCAGAGGCGTTATGGAGACATCTAAAGAAGGAGACAGACACTAGGAGCCTGGTGAAGGAGGTCTGCATTAATTACATGAACCTAGTAGTATGTCTACAAAGGTACACCTGAGCTGAGACGGGATTAATATTTGCGTGCACTGTTTTCCTTTGGACTATTGGATAGTCTTATGAACCCTATATCTTTGTGTTTATATCCTATATATCAATTTCCCTTAGCAAACCAAGCCCTTAATTGAAGTCTGAGAACCCCTTACATTAGATTTGTGTGGAGAGGGAATAAAGATACAAAGTGGGCAGTAAGCTAATGCATGGACAGCTCCATACTCACCCTTCCACTGATGCCATGGAAGAAGTAGCAACCTGAAGAAGTAGACTGGGGCCAGGATGGCAGGCATCATATGGTCATAAGGTGACCAGTGGTCCTCAGCAAAGCTGGGAATCATAGGTAGCTGCTCCGTGGCTGCCTCCAGGGAACAGACACCAGACACAACTAATGTAAAATGAAGCTGAAGTAAATAAGCCTGTTTCACTGTAGATTTGTTTAAATCTGTATCATTTCCTAAAATATACCAGAGCAGCATTTTCCAAGAGATTGTCTGCAGACCTGGGGACTTTTTTTATAAGTTCAGATTCCTAGGGCCTACTTCAGACATGCTGAAATCAAAATATCTGGGGGTGAAACCCAAGAATACGTATTTTAAAGTAGAGTTACCAGGAGATTTTTATGCAGGATAAATTTTGGCTGACTGTACTTGAGGGTCACCTTCATAGCCATCTTCTCCTCCTCTTTTTTCCCCTTCTTCTTCCCACTTCTTCCTCTTCCTCTCCTCTGCCTTACTCTTTTTATCCCTCCTCCTTTTTATTTTTCTCTTCCTCCTCCTTCTCTTCTCCCCATTGTCATTATTATTATAATAATGATTACCATTATTACCTTTATCAGAGGAATGAGAGGGGTGGAGATGTTTCTCCAATAGGCTAATTTATCTATGAGTCAAAATTTTAAAAAAAGCTATGAAAAGTGATATTGTCCAAGGCCTTCCCTCTACTCCTGATTAGGGATGAAAAATTGCTGTGTTGCATGCCCAGAAAAGAGAATATCATCTCTATAATTAGGGATGCTACCTCTAGTGAGCTGCCACTGTGGAAGAATCATTTATATGCAAGGTCATGATGGAAATTTCTGGTGAAGGAGGTCCACATTAGTTACATGAACCTAGTAAATGCATCTGTCAGCAAGAAAAGCAGTAATAATTCAGTTTACTTATATTTTTATATGCAGTCATTTTCATAAATTAAAATTCATGCCATAAGTGTATTGTTGTTGTTGTTAGGTGCTGTCAAGTTGGTTCCTACTCATACTGACCACATGGCATCGGTTCCAACTCATACCAACCCCATGTACAACAGAATATTTCATAATCAGGAAATTTTTCAAGCATTTTGGATCAGTAAGGGACTTTTTTTTTTTATTAGAAAACTCATTCTACCCTTGTCCTCCGAACGACTCAGGTTATAAACTTCGATAATATTCAGGGCAATTTCACAACATGTTTTAATTTGATGTTTCATGCTTTATGATGGCTAAAAATATCCTTGATCCTGACAGGAAAAAAGCAATAAAAATATGAGACATGGAAAAATTGATCTTTCTCTAATTGTTCAGGAGTTTTACTAAGTCAAGTTCAAATTCCTCAATGTTCTATACTATATAAAATATGCATTTATTTATTGTATTCAGTTCACTTAAAAATCTATTGGATTAGGGGTATTTTTAATGTCATTTTGAAAGAAACTCTTTTTATTTTAAAGTAATATCTTTATATGTTTAAAATTTATGGATTAGAGAAGTCTTTTCAATATTGGTTTGGAAGGCATTTGTTTTATTTAGAATTACATATCCTATAACTTTGACATATATATTGACTATCTCTTATGTATTTGATAAAAAACATTCAATGAATGCATGATATTGTTTAGACAATAAAAGAACATCAAATACTGAATGCCAGGTACTATGTCACTATGAAGTGACCTCATAGGGTCACTAGGAGTAAGAATCAACTCTACAGCAACAGGTACATCAAATTATCTTTATCAGAATATTCCAAGGTAGATATATTTATCCCCATTTTACATATAGAAATACTGATGTCAAGGAGGTTAAAAAAACTTGCCCAAGTCCACATAGACAGTGAGTGGGGAAGCTAGAACTCTAACTAAGACCTGCATAACCTCAAAGCCAATTCTTCCCAATATGCCAGTGATTTCTCAAATGCAGTTAAATGAAGCTGAAATAAATAAGCCTGTTTCACTGAAGATTTGTTTAAATCTGTATCAATTTGAAACAAATTCCAGAAGCTTTAAAAGAATTTATAAACATTCATAAATATCACTCTATTTTTACTATTATTGAATAAATGCTGGGAATACTACTTGATGTATTTTATGAATTCCACTTCTAAGAAAAAGAAAATAATAAAAAAGCCTGAGGTTGTTCCTACCTAGTCTTCCTTAAGTAAGTCTCTTTTTTAAAATGCCTCTATAATTTCTATAATATTTTATTTTTTATAAAATATACTTTCTAATACTGTATTTATAAACTCCAAAATTTCAATATTTAAAATTATAACTAAAAACAGAATTAATTTACAAGAGTATAGCTGTCTGAACATTGACAATTACTGCTTTTTTTGATTTTCTAAAATCGTTTTATTAGTAATTATTACAGTGTTACTTGTATTCACAAAGATGATAGTATCTGGGGGCAGTTTTATTTTATACCTTTTATCATATATTTTTAAATTATAAGATTATTTTCAGAAGATAAAGCATACACTATGTTGCTTTTACAGAAAACTTTCTTCTCTGTAATGGAACTTAATGGTTGACCTTCGAGAAGGGAGGATCCACCTGACTGTGCTTTTTGTCTTGCAGCCTTGGAGACTGAAAAGATCTTATCCCTACTTGGTTCCTCTCATCCTCAGATACCTGTGTGAGGATAAAGGTAAAACAAAAATGAATATGTAACTTGAGTTCCCATTAACTGCCCTAAAGTACTTCCTATTTCTAAAAAATCTTTGATGGTTTGATTTTATTTATACATTTCTTATCATTTTTATATTTCTTTTCCATTAAAAAGTAGAAAAGTTAAATAATTAAACTGTGGCCACACAGCAAATGAGTGGTGGAGTTGGGATTTTAACCTGTTTACCTAACTGAAAAGCCTGTGCATTTTCAGGTATGTCTACCTGCTTTTGGATATAGTTTCAGCCTTCTATTCTATAATTTTACTAACCCCAAGATATACTTTTAGTTTCTCTTTTTTATTTAATAAATCCCTGTTATCAACTTGTCTTTGGTTGTCAAGTGATAAGAAATAATCAGTTAATTAAAGGTTCCAGTCTGATTAATCAACTTCTTAAACATGTTAAGTAATTAAGTGATTCACATGGATTGGGGGACGTAGGAAATAGGAAAAGGCAGGAAGATGATAAAATTGGTTTAAAACACCAACTACTTTTATTTCAATCCAGTGATGTTAGATTTTAAGCCATCATTTAGCTCTTTTGTCCATTTCGGCTTTTGTTTGTTAGTTTTTGTTTTATTGTTTGTAAAAAAGCAATAAAGAATTTCTTCTACCCGGAGGTAGGCTCTTGCCATAATACTATGTGGAAAGAATTTCCTTAATTTTTTTTTTCACTGGTTCTGCAGCTTCTCATCTCTTTAGATTCTAAGGTTTGGGGATCTAAAAGAAAAATCATTTATTTCCACAAGGAGGGTGTAGTCTTGCAATAGAAAACAGAATTTAGCTTACTGAGACATGTAATGTATGAAAGATACCATGGGGAAAGCTCATACTGAGTTGACACAATACTAACAAGATGGTAAACAATTTCAAAATGGCGGTCGGCAAATCAGGAGCCTCTGGTTTTGGCAGTTTAGAATTTCTTTTCAATTAGGAAATTCCAGTAATCCCAAACAACATGTCTCAATAGATATATGAATGTAACCAGTTTCACAATGTTTTTTTGAAAAACAATGTGCTCTGGTGTTCATTTCTCTTTTACTATCTTTGTTTATGTCTCATTAGGCTATACAGGAAATCCGCTACTTGTTTATATTGCCATGCCTTGGGAAAAGACAAAGAGACAATATTTTTCTAAAACAATTTCACATTTTTTAGTCTCTTATTATTGCTGTCTTAAAAAGTATCTTTGCAAAGATTTTTAAAACTTCGGTCACTTCAAAAGAACAGTCATTTATTCAATTAGAATCAGTTTTTAAAAATCTAAAGGGACCAGACTTATGCATGGTTTCACTCAATTTTGGAAGATATTTTCATTTTACACTTTATTCAGGAGAAAACTACAGCAGAATTACATCATAAATAAAGTTTAACAGAAGAGAAATAATTTTCTGATTAATTCAATATTTTATTAAAGCATCTTTCATCTAAAATGTCACCCTTTCTTTCTGTAATACAGGCTTCTCTTTTTTTCAAATACTCCTTGAATAATACCACTTCCTGTTACCTTCTTACTTAGCTTCAACTTGGCTCCAATTATTTTATTCTACCACTAAAACTAAATCAAAACAAACCAACAAAAACAGTCTTATGTGGTATGAGAATGCATTTGTGTGTATTTATTAAATTATCTTTTTCCACCTTTTCTTAATTTTTTTTTCCATTTGTCTACTTTTGCTGCATTTTACAGTTGGTAAAGAGAAGGACTTTGCTTTTTCTTGTCTTGTAACTTCCCAGAGAGCTTAATAAATGTGTCTATATATTGTATGGTCATCTGTTTGTTCATTATTGATTGACTAGGAAAAAAAAAACTACTTTTCCTCTACTAGCAGAAATCAAGCAAGGAAATGACTACCCGCTTTGTCATAAGAGGCCTTATTATCACCTAAAATCGTTTGATTTCATCCTTATTTTTATCCTGCTAGGTAAATTTTAGAATAGAATCTTCCAAGCAAGAAGTTATAGTGACCATTATAGATTCAAGTCATTTAAAACAAACATAGTACTAAAAGAATTACACTAGAAAGCCATAAGAATTCTGATTTCACACACATGCATACACACATGCACACACACACACATACACAGACAAATGTGAAGTTAGTCATGGGAATTTATATAATATAAATCCTGCCAGAATGTAGCCAGTTTTCTTCTCTTTAAGATGGATAATGTGTTAGCAATATAATAGAGGGATTTTGTGCCACGTAAACCAAGAATTCAGAATGCAAACCATTGGACCCACAGGATAGGTTTGTTTTATCTGAGCTTGGAAGAAAAGGACCTATGAAAACAAACCAATTTGCTTCCAATCCAAATTATCAACTGGAGAGATTCTTCAAGAGAATACCAGAAACAGATGTGAATGCCTTTTCTCCCCAACAGCAAGCCAGTAAATGATTTCTTGCCATTTTATTCCTTTATGATAAAACCTCAAGCTCCCATCCTCACCAGGAGAGAGGGAAAACCCCAGAAGAAATATGATACTATTTGGCTCAATTTTTTTTTTTTCATCTGCCCTGTAGATACTGGATGTGTTACCAGGTCTCTCTACTGTGTATTTTACACTGACAATGTTTTCAGTTAATTGTCTCATTAGGATATATTTTCTTCAGTCAGCAAAAGGAGCTTGCTTTCTGAGTTTTGGGGAGTTGACATATTAAACATCCTTTCACATTTAAAAAGAAGGTGGCTAATACAGCAGTGCTTTTATGTACAACAAAGACTGGATTTTCTTTTGAGAATGATTTATTTTTCTGGAGCCTTTATTTTCCAGGAGAAACTAATGTGCTTGCTTTTGAACTTTGGAAACATGAGTTCAAATTTGGCCCATGGTAAGCAACCAGCAACAATGTTTGGCCTGGTCTCAAACTATTCCCTGTGTTTCTACATCACCATACCCCACACACAACTCAACACCATTAACACAACTGGAAACATCTGCTGGACAAAGAGCCCAGATTTGAGAAGAGGGGTAGCCAAATACTCTCAATACCTCACTATTAGAAAACCAGAACTTATTGCTGATGTTCAAAAGCAAAGTCAGGAAACTATTTTAAATTTACATAGATTGTGGGGAGCTGGCCAATGGGTTCTAGAATTCTTAAGATAAACCTTGCTTTTTTTTTTTTTTTTACTGTCTTAATAATTTACATTTACAGTTATTTACCTACTTGGGTGGGCCCCTCTATGAAGATAAACTAATGGAGCCATATCTCCTCAAAAATCATGTAGCTTGTAGGTTTCGAACTGGTGCAAAATGTCCTAGGTTCTTATGAACTTAAATGCAACCCCAGATGTTTTCGAATGTCAAAAAGAGTTGTGTTTAAAAACACCAGAAGACAGAGTGGTCACAGTTTAAAACTACATGGACTCATTTGCAGTATTCCTTTCCTTGTTCTTAGCAACCCATTTTGACCTGATTCCCCATCTGTTATGAATTTAATTGCATACCCCAAAAAGATATGCTGAAGTCCAAACCCCTGTACCTGTGAATTGACCTTGTTTGGAAATAGGCTCTTTCTCCGAAGATGTTATCAGGTAAGTTAATGAGGCCATACTAGAGTAGGGTAGATCCTAATGCAATCTGAATGGTCTTTTAAAGGCAGAGAACAGACAAGGAAACAGTCACACAGGAAGAAGACGTCATGTGAAGATACATCTATAAGCCAAGAAATGCCTACAGACTACTAAAATCTAGAAGAGGCAAGGAAGGATCTTTCCCTGGAGTGAGTAGAGAGAGCATGGCCCTGCCAATGCCCTGAATTTGGACTCCTAGCCTCCAGAACTGTGAGACAATAAATTTATGCTCTTTAAAGCCACCTACTTTGTGATAATTTGTTATGGCAACCCTAAACACCATCTAAGACACTATCCTTAAAAACAAGAGAGAAAATTAAAAGCTTTGGATAAAACATGGAAGATTTCCTGACAGCATATTTTCAAATACTCAAATGTGCCTTAGAGATGGAATTTATCATCTTAGAGCACCATATAAAGGCATGTTAACTCTCAGCTAAGTGTTCATTAAGTATACCCATTTTACAGATGGCTATTTCCATTTTACATTGTTTTAAAATTCTATGTTATTGTTGTGTGCCCTTGAATAGATTCTCTACTCTGACCCCTATATACAGAGTAGAACTGCTCCATAAGATTTCCTAGGCTGAAATCTTTACAGGAGCAGATCGCCAAGTCTTTTCTCCTGAAGAGCTGCTGGTGAGTTCAAACCTCTGACCTTTTGATTAGCAGCTGAGTGCTTAATCATTGCACCACCAGAACACCTTTTTAAAATTCTATAACAGATAATATACTCTAGTCTGTGTGATCAAAAACGCTTAAAAGAAAAATAAATGTTAATGTTTCTTAAGAAATTGTTCTTAAAAAGGAAGGTTATACCTGAATGCATAAGAGCAAGTGTACTTGGATGTGTGTTTAGGCTGGAGAGTGAAGCAAAAAAGAGAAAAGAGTTAAAACTTGCCAAAAACTTTCACCAAAAGTAATGATACCAACAAATATCTTCAACAGAGTTTAAAATGATCAGCTATTGCATTTGAGGGAGACATTATGAGCAGATTTGCAGAGAAGTCATAAGAAAAAAATGGTAGAAAGATGACCCCATACAACATCACAAACCAAGTTCTTCCTGTTGTTAGGGGACCTTAAAAAAACACCTAATTAGAGGAGTTCTGGCAAAATGGCGCTCTAGGCAGAAGCACAACGCTGTCCTGCCACAGCAAAGATCCGAAAGTCTAAGCCAAACAGAGAATACAACAATCCTGAAACCCTAAAACATCAAATGAAGAGATAAAGAACTCAGCCAAGCACCAAATGGAGTGAGAAAACTGACAG
>NW_004443995.1:14421150-14422332 GCF_000243295.1 Trichechus manatus latirostris
TTTTAATTTGTTTTGTTTTCTTTTCCCTCTTTTTACCTTTTTGTCTTTCTTCATTGCTCAGTTTCTCGTCTCTATATCTTCCTTCTCTTTCTGTTCCCTGAATACCTGGCATTGTATACCTCTACCCCTCTAGCCAGGCTGTACTTCAACACCTGAGAACGACTTCCCCAGACCTTATAGCTGCACCTATGGGATCCCTGGGAACTTTGTTGTTCTTTAACCTTTCTGATTTCTATTTATTCATTCTTTTCTTTCCTTCCTCTTCCCCTTTCTGATTTTCTCCATTTCATAGTCTCTCATCTCTCCACTCCAATGGCAAGCTCCCCTAGCATTATTTTTTGTTTGCTTGTATGTTTTTGGCTCCTGTTCATCTCTCCTCTCTCCCATACCCATCTTAGCTCTACACATAACAATCTCCCCACTGCATCCTACCTACCTGCACCATGTGCTTGACATCACACCACCAAGCAGCACAGGCATGGCCTACTGGAACCTGCCCTGCACTAATTACCGACCCAGTCTGGTGGCTGTAGTAAGTGCCACAAACAACCTATCCCAGTAAATCCTCTTCAGCTAGACCTGCCCTGCCATACCATATCTGAGTGGCTGACCCTGCCAATTGGAGAAGGAGGCGAAAATACTGTCCCCACAGATGAGCAAACAACAAACAACACACAGTCCGCCTGCTCAGACATAGTGAAATTAAAAAAAAAAAAAAAAAGGGATGAAACAAACAAATCTACAATCAACAAATGAGAAAAATTACTACTGAATGCCCCGAAGACAGCAGTCAATATCAAAACATTTACAAAAACAGGACAGGATGGTTCCAGTAGGCGCCCAAAATCAAACACCAGATGACTCTCCAGTGTAAGAAAATGCACTAGAACTACCTGATAGGGAATTCAAATATCTAATATTCAGAATTCTTCAAGATCTGAGGCAAGAAAGCTGACAAAAATGAGGAAAAAATAGACAAATTCATGGAAAATACAGACAAAAAATTGGAGGAATTCAGGAAGTTGATGCAGGAACAAAATGCCAAAATAAATTCACAACTAGAAATTACACAAAGACAACAATTAGAAATCCAAAAGATAAACAACAAGATGTCAGAAATGGACAGTGTCATAGAAGGGCTGAGAAGCAGATTTGAAATGGTGGAAGACAGGATCAGTGGAA
>NW_004443995.1:14429518-14434065 GCF_000243295.1 Trichechus manatus latirostris
TGACATGTTGTGGGGTTGTTAACCAATGTCATAAAACAATATGTGTACTACTGTTTCATGAGAAACTATTTGTTCTGTAAGCGTTCACCCGAAGTACAATTAAAAAAAAAAAAACCTTGCCTGATTAAAAAAAAAAAAACCTAATTAATCAGTACTCAACCAGTTATCAGGCCACTCCCAGTCACCTCCCCACCATCTCACTCACTTCTTCTAAGCTGTTTTGCAGACTCTCTGGAAAATTCCTGACGGATCTGGATCTAACAGACGTAAGGAAGTCAGACATAGGCAGAACAGACAAAGGTGACTGACAGACGACTTTGGACCCTCCACGCATGCTCAATAGCATGGCAAAACTCAGGTCAAGGAAGGAAGAGACTTACGTCAAAGAACCAAATTCACCGTTCATACGTCATCTGCAGTAGCCCTGCCCATTTCAAAAGGGAAGAGTCCCTCCGCTGCTTCCGTGCCGAGTCTTAGCCCCGCCCCATAAAAAATATTCCATAAAAACTATGAATATGTAGAATTTCCTGATCCTGCCCACCTCCCTTCCTCCACCCCTATGTGAATATGTATAGTTCCCCAAACCTATAAAATGTAAATGTTTCCTCAAATTGAGGAACTCAACCTGAGGTCGATACCTCAGAGTTCCCTCTTGCTAGCCTGCGAAATAAACTCTTTCTTCCTCTCAAAACCAGAGTCTAAGAGATTGGCTCCTTGCACGCTTGGCACAGACCCATTGGTCCAGTTTCACCGTTGTTGTTATGTGCCATCAAGTAGATTCTGACTCATAGTGATCCTATAGGACAGAGTAGAACTGCCAAATCTGATTTCCCAGGCTGTAATCTTCACAGGAAGGAGCCCCAGTGACACAGTGGTTAACTGCTCAGCTGCTAACCGAAAGGTTGGCGGTGTGAAACCACTGGCAGTGTGAACCCACCAGCTGCTCCATGGGAGAAAGATGTGGCAGTCTGCTTCCGTAAAGATTACATACAGCCTTGGAAACCCAATGGGGCAGTTCTACTGTGTCCTATGCAGTCACTATGAGTTAGAATCTACTAGATGGCAAGGGGTTTAATCTTTACAGGAGCAGATCACCAGGTCTTTTCTTCAGAGGAGCAGCTGGTGAGTTCGAACCGCTAAACTTCCAGTCAGCAGCGGAGCTCTTAATCGTTGCATATCCAAACCAAACCAAAAAACCTGTTGCTGTCGAGTCGATTCCGACTCATAGTGACCCTATAGGACAGAGTAGAACTGCCCCATAGGGTTTCTAAGGAGTACCTGGTGGATTCGAACTGCCAACCTTTTTGTTAGCAGCCGAACGCTTAACCACTATGCCACCAGGGTTTCCACTGCATATCCAGGACTCTTTAAGTTCTTCCTAAACCTAAAAAAAAAAAAATCAAACTCATTGCCATCGAGTCAATTCCGACTCATAGTGACCCTATAGGACAGAGTAGAACTGCCTCATAGGGTTTCCAAGGGGCAGCTGGTAGATTCGAACTGCCAACCTTTTGGCTAGCAGTCGATCTCTTAACCATTGTGCTGCTAGGGCTCAACTTTTCCTAGTTAGGTTAAATAAAGAGTTGGACAATCATACCTCCTATTCTATAGGTCCAAATCCAGACTGGGAGAATAGAGCAAAGCCACATGCCTCAACATTTGTCCCCTGGTGTGGGCAAAGTCGTGAGAAACAGGTACAGAATAACTGCAGCAATTTAGGCCATCAAAGGGCTTTACACCACAATCCCACTGCTTCACAGCTAGCCCAAGGATGAGAATGAGTCCTGCTTAAAATTAACTATTCCCAAAGCTAGAAAAAGAAAGGTCAAAGCAGGTTAGTGATTCTAGATTAAAACTGAACACCAGGCACATGGTTCCTGGATCCCGGGCAAAACTCTAATCATAAAATTCAAGGTATTTTAGAGTTAAAAGGAATGCAGATTGCCTAGTATCATCTTCTAATTTTAAACCCAATGATCCAAAATGGAGACGGGACAGAGCCAGTTCCAGAATCAAGGTCCCCAACTCCCAGTTCTGTGCTCTTTGCACCACACCATCATGCCTGTGTGAGCTAGTGGGCATTGAGTAGGTCGAGCTGATGGAAGCCATGGTTAAGCCTTCAGCTGGTGCAGCGTTGGCTTTGTATGGATTTGTGCCTTGGAGCAGTAAATGAAGTGCCCACAATCATGAATGTCTCATCTGCTTATTTCAAGTTCTTTTGTGTGGTACTGGAATTTGCCTGTTTTCTATAACTTTAGGGAAAAAAAATGTAGTTTAAGACAGAAAAATGTACAGTGAATGCTAAGTAAAAGTAAAGCCATTTCACAATAACCACTTCTCTCAAAAATTAATTACTCAATGCAACTCGTGCAGCCATCATCTGTCAGTGGAAGTTTGCATGCTGCTGTGATGCTGAACGGAGCCCTGGGGCACAGTGCTTAAGAGCTTGGCTGCTAACCATAAAGGTCGGCAGTTCAAATCCGCCAGCCGCTCCCTGGAAACCCTATGGAGCAGTTCTACGCTGTCCTATAGAGTCACTATGAGTCGGAATTGACTCAACGGCAAGGGGGTTGGTTTGGTTTGGTATGATGCTGAAAGGTTTCAGTGGAGCTTCCAGATTAAGAGGGGGTAGGAAGAAATTCAGCTAATGAAAACCCTGTGGGTGGATCACAAGCAGTGTTTCATTTAGTTGCACGTAAGGTCCCCATGAGTTGGGGGCCAAGTCCACAACAAAGAACCCCCAAAACAGGCATACTCCATTACATTTGGTTATTGTGTGAACCCCCAAGCAAAATTCTCAGTGAGGGCGTTCTGGCTAAGTATTTTTATAAGTTTTTTTTCTCCCTGATTTTAAAATCGTCTGTCTGTGCTTCTCTGTGGAAATTTGGCTCTTTACATCTGTAATTGGAAAATAAGAGGTGCTCTAGGGAAGCTTGCTGTGATTAAATCTTTAAAGTGCTTTCTCGTATATTAAAAAAAAAAAATTGATTTACTGATTATGAGTTTGCTGAATAATCTTTAAATACTTTAAGTTGGGCCTGAGTCAGCAGCAGACAGTTTTCAGCATAGATGATGTAAGTTAGATCTGTCCATCTTTAGGTGGGTTGCAAATCTCACCACCTATCCTCAGGACCACCCTCAAAGAAGAGGCATGGGCAGCAGCCCCAGGCACGCCAATTTATAAGGGCTGGGCATAGATGTGATCTTGGGTCAGGGTCAGATACTTAGCTGCCACTGGGGTCAGAGTCTAAGTGTTTCTAACCCACAGCCCTCTTCTCCCTTCTTCTCCACTTCACACCCACCCATACAAACACAGCCCCGAAACAAAGTGCTCTTGAAGAAGTCACTGCTTCTCTAAGTTAGAATGAAATTGGGTGTATCATGAATGCCCACAATTTTATAAACAACAATTTATTTATAATTCTGGGATGACTGGAATTACAACCAAACTATATTTATATTTGTTATTCCATGAGTTGATCATTCATGACTGAACCCCTTCTATAAATTATCAAATGCAAGTAAACCAAAAGCTGAACATCATCTGATCTCTAGTTCATGGTACATGAGCCAGCAGCCTGCCTCCTGACCTGCAGATCTGGGGATACGTCAACTTCCCCAGCCCCATGAGCCAGCAGCCTGCTGTCTGACATGCTGATTTGGGGTTTGTCAGCCCCTCCAAACTTGTAAATCAGGAGAAGCCTCCAGCCTGATAACTGACCCACAGATTTTGGGACTTGCCAGTCTCAATAACTGCATGAGCCATTTCCTGGAATTAAATCTCTCTCTATATATTCATGTATATATATGTTGTGCTCCTCTGAAAAATCTAGCTTCAGACAAGGGTCAAATGAAGTAATGAATATAAAAGTAATGTAAATGAATTTAAATATTTAATATAATATTAATTACTAATTATCATGATCATTACAATTGTCCTCAGTCTTTTCATCTAATTTAATCATTTTTCTTTCAGTTGATGAAAAATAGCAGGTATACCAGCAAAAGTACTAAGTTGGAAGACATGATGCTTAAATCCCTATCCTAGTTCTGCCACTAGTTAGCTGAGAAGGAAAATCATCTAATATTTCTATGTGAGTTTTCCACATTTTTTTTTTTTTTTTGTATTTTAAATTATGAGGTTAAACAAGTTAATTTCTAAAGTTTCTTTTTAAATTATGGGGTTTAACAAGTTAACCTCTAAGACACTGTTCCAGCTTTAAGCTTGTCTGTGTGTGGCAGTGGTGGGGTGGGTAATGTACACATATACATACATAGAGATGTGCACAAACTGAACACATATCCAATGTGTGTGTGAGAGAGAGAGAAAAAGAGAGAAAGAAGCACATATTATAGAAAATAAAATCGGATAAAAATTAGATAGAGTGCCCTTCACCCTTGGAGATACGAAGCTTACCAAACTACTGAATAAAGAGATAATTATTGTCATCAATAGGTTTCATTTTACTCAGAAAAACAAGGTCAATTCTTTTTTTTTTTTTAATATTTTATTGTACTTCAGGTGAAGGCTTACAGAACAGATAGTT
>NW_004443995.1:14435382-14470686 GCF_000243295.1 Trichechus manatus latirostris
CATAGTTTGTTTATCCATTCATCTGTTGATGGGCATCTAGGTTGCTTCCATCGTTTTGCTATCGTGAACAATGCTGCCATGAACATAGGTGTGCATACAAGGTCAATTCTTTGCACATTGAAGGTATTATGGTTTGGAAATCAAATATCTAACTGATGGTTTACCTAACTCTTAAAGAGAACGTACTCAGTATATTTCCCAAATTTAGTCTTAACAATGTGTCTGATGTTTATTGGCCTTTGGGAAATTATTATAGGAATATGACTGCATCCAAGATTCAGAGATTATAGTTGATAACAAACTGAATTAAAAGATGTACTACTGTTGTTCTTTGGTTGGTTCCTGTGGTTGTTATTTAAATACATGAATAAATAAAAACATGACACTAAAATGTTTAACCTAGAGTTATAGTTTATAGCAACTGAAAGGTAAATATCTGTCTCAGTTTCCTAGTGCTGCTGTAACAAAATGCCACAAAGTAGGGGGCTTTAAAGAACATAAATTTATTGCTTCACAGTTCTGGAGGCTAGGAGACTGAATTCAGGGCATCGGCAGGGCCATGCTCTCTCTATCTGCTCTAGAGAAAGATCTTTCCTTATCCCTCTCAGCTTCTGGTAACCTTAGGTGTCTCTTGGTTTTAGATGCATCTTCATGTGGCATCTGTCTTCCCCTTGTGTGACTGTTCCCATGTGTGCTCTCTCCTTTTATAAGACACCACTGAGAAGAGACTAAGACCCACACTGCTCCAATATGACCTCATTAACTTGACTGGTAACATCTTAAAAGCAAACAAACGAACAACAACAAAACCCTGCTTCCATATAAGACCACATTCACAGGTATAGGAGTAAGGACTTTAACATACCACATTCACAGGTATAGGAGTAAGGACTTTAACATACCTTTCTGGGGAACACAATCCAATTCATAACAATATATAAACAAATTTGTCACATCCCTAGTATAACAATAGTCTCTATTGCAGTTCTGGACTATGCAGTTTAAACTGACCTAGGTGATTTAGAATAACTTCAGAGAAAATTGCTGCAGACGTCTGTGGAAAAGATAGAAAAACAGATAGGTTAGCTTAGAGCTTTCCACTCTTCAGCTGTGGAACACTCTAGTGCCACAAATGGGTTATGGACGCTCCAAGAAAGTGATCACATCAGTCCTCACAGCAGCAGGTTGGGGCCAGAGCCCTCAGCAGGTCACTTCCAACCACAAACAACATCATCCACCTACCCCAACCGGCTGTACAAATATTATCATTTTCTGTGTTCCACCTGAAAAAGGTTGGGAAGTACAGGTTTAGTCTATACATGAAAAATACAAAAGACAATCTGAAAAGCTTATATTCAGAAGAAAAGCAAAAAATAGCAAACAAATAAACATTTGACCTAACTCTTCCTTGTTTTTGTTATTAGCTTCTGTTGAGTTGACCTCCTACTCAGAGTGATCCCAAGCACAACAGAACAAAATGCTGCCTGGTCCTATACCATGATTGGTTGCAGATCAGACTGTTGTGATCTATAGTTTTCATTGACTGATTTTCAGAACTAGATCAACAGGCCTTTCTTCCTAGTCCATCTTGATCTAGAAGCTCTGCTGAAACCTGTTCAGCATCACAGCAACACACAAGCCTCCGCAGACAGATGAGTGGTGACTGTTCTTGAGGTATATGGGCCACAAATTGAATCTTGGCCTCCAGCATGAAAGGAGAGAATTCTTCTACCACTGAACCACCATTGCCTCAGAGCTACCTTCTCCTAGTGCCTGGATATTCTGAATATCCATTGACATCAAGTAAAATGTGCATTTGGAATAGCTGCTAGGTAACCTAAGACACCAAAGGTCACATAGTGAATAGTGGGAAGAGATATCTCCCATCATTTCACAGTACCAAAACAGTAAACCCATTTCCCAAATGCTTTTTGCAAATCTACACGAAGACATCAAGTTAAGCACAATCTTACAGAATCTACCATAAGGTATATTCTTATGAGAAGGGAACATGAGAAGATAGCTGAAGTTTCCCACTGAAAGCTTGCCTTCGTGTGCGTCCTTGCTCCAGGAAAGTCATGGTGTAGAATCCACCCAGGCTTGCTCTTTGTAAGGGCTGCACGCCTCATCAGCTAATAATGGGAAGACTGATAGGGGCTTGTTGGACTAATAGTTAGAAGGGTGAAGCTCTGAGTTGTTTTCTAGTTACAAACTTGTATCCTGAGAACGTAGAACACTTATTAATAATGATTATATTACAAGAGCACATTTTCCATTTCTTAAATCAGAAAGATTTATGAAGCTGTGTGGTCATTCCTTATAGCTGATGTTTCCAATGAAGAATAATCTAATTTCCCAGGGCAAATCATGCTGATATGACCTAGAGACATTTCTGTTGTGTCACAACAGCATTTAATTTGAGCTGAAATTAGCCAGAATTACACCATGTTCCTGGCCAACAGTATGATCCAAAAATATCACCATAGTGACATGTGTATTCTATCAACAAGTCCCCTTTCATATTTTGTAAGGTCTCTTCCTATCAATAATTCTGAAATGCATGAAAAAAAAAATGTTTTGGAACACCAACCTGTTGCTAGAAAGTATTTGCAACTCAATTTAAATGGCGTATAGGGTTTAAAAAAAAAAAAAAAAACAATATTTCCCTTTACTTAAGGAAACATTTACTTGCTCATTAGGCCAGATCAGCTTTGCAGATGCAGTGAGAGCTTCCAGAGATGTTTTATATGGGCAAGTGCTGAAATTCATTTTCTTTTTACTGTTTGTTTCATCACCTTCTAAGAAATTATATGTTCATTCCAAGGCGTTAGGTCTCAACTGACCATGGAAAAGTAATTTATAAAAGTTTGCTTCTTAATGCTAAGAGAAATCATAGAGGAAATACTGGAAGCTCATATTCTCAAAGAGGCTTTAGTTCTCACTTCTGCAATTGAAGGGGAGATCTCATTCATATATATACAAACGAAACGATTGTAACTGGCCCTTGATAGATTTAAAGCCAGTTCATTTTCTCCCCTCATCAACTAGGTTTGTTAAATGTTTATAGATGCAACACTCTGCACAGAGATGAATTTAAAAATGATAATTAAATTTATTACAATGACCCAGGTTGATGTGTGGATGGTTAAAAGGGAGAGAAGGGGAAAAGAGAGAAAGCAGAGGGAGGGAGCAGAGAGGAAGATAATATTTCAATGCCATTGGTTTTTACTCAATGGACCTTGTATAAATAACAACTGAATTTTGAAGAACAAAATAATTTATTGATTTTCCTGTAAAAGGAAGAAAAGCATGTAATGCTGAACAGGAGTTTTTGCAGATGAAAGGCAAATGATGATGATAGAGGATGGGAAATCATTCCAAAACGTTGTCAGTTGGTAAAGGCTTGAAACGCTCTCATCTGAAGCAGTGGCCTATCGTGTGAAGATCATGTGTGAATACTTCAGTTTTTCTGTGTACAGTAAGGTTCAGCTTGATACCATTAGGAAGGGAAAAAAAGGATTGTTTTGTATAAAAAGATTGCATTTGATTAATCATGCTCAAGACGTGGCATGTGAACAATGAACTTTTCAAAGATGTTAGCTTTATCTTTATGTTTTGTCACTCTCAGTAGATTAATGATGTAGAAAGCAAAACATTACATGTGAAGTCATTTATTTTCAACTTGACTTCAGCTCCTTAGCTACATCGAAACTCTACATTGGCATTTTCACTTATAACAACATACTTGATGTGCTCTATTAGCCTCATTTTAAATAACTTTTTGTTTGTTTCTCTCTGTTTGTGTTTGTTATCTTTCTTGTTGCCTGTATCATTAAGTTTGTCGCAATGGGGACAGTGACCCATATTTTATTTTTTTTAGTAGAGTTGTTCTTCATTCTTTGAAAAACAGACATTCATAACTTGTGGGAAATTTTGACACAGAGAGACAGGCCACTTTTTATTTAAACTCTGACAACATAAAAACTTTCTTTTGCATAGCATTCATTTATTCAACAGTTATTAATTGATACGATGGTATGTTAGGTATTGTGCACATCAGTCGATATGCATGTGTGAACACAATAAACATGGTCCCTGTCCACTGAGAGAGGTATCAAACAAAGCAAACAAATGTATAGCAATATTTCTGATGATAAGTATCAATAAGAGTCATAAGCAGGGTATGTTGTTGTTAGTTGCCATTGAGTTGGCCCTGACTCATGGTGATACCAAGAGCAACATAATGTAACATTGACCGGTCCTGTGCCATCTTCATTATCATAGATATGTTTGAGACCATTGTTGTGTCCATTGTGTATTTCAAGTGCTTTCCAACCTAGGAGGCTTATCTTCCAGCACTATATCGGACAATGTTCTGTTGTGATCCATAAGTTTTCATTGGCTAATTTCTGAAGTAGATCTCCAGGCCTTTCTTCCTAGATTGTCTTAGTCTGGAAGCCCCACAGAAACCTGCCCACCATGGGTGAGCTTGCTGGTATTTGAAATACTGGTGGCATAGTTCTCAGCATCACAGCAACACGTAAGCCACCACAGTACAACAAACTGACAGATGGGTAGTGTAAACAGGGTATAGGGGTAGACAATAAGAGGATGGGGCATAATTTATTTTTACTTTTTTGTGTGTGTGGGTTCTCTATTCTAGCTCTTTTTTTATTGTATTTTAGATGAAGGTTTACAGAGCAAATAGTTTCTCATTAAACCGTTAGTACACATATTGTTTTATGACAATGGTTAACAACTCCA
The DNA here is from genome assembly GCF_000243295.1 of Trichechus manatus latirostris. Lineage (NCBI taxonomy): Eukaryota > Metazoa > Chordata > Mammalia > Sirenia > Trichechidae > Trichechus > Trichechus manatus. Next base: position 14,440,147 of record NW_004443995.1, read on the forward strand.
CGACATGTCAACACTGCCCCTTCTCAAACCTGGGTTCCCTATTACCAGGTTTCCTGTCCCCTCCTGCCTTCTTATCCTTGTTCCTGGATGGTTGTGCCCTGTTAGTCTCTTTTTATTTTATGGGGCTGGCTAATCTTTGGCTGAATGGTGAACCTTGGGAGTGACTTCATTACTGAGCTAGAAGGGTGTCTGTGGGCCATATTCTCGGGGTTTCTCCAGTCTCTGTCAAGCCAGTAAGTCTGGTCTTTTTCTGTGAGTTAGAATTTTGTTCTACATTTCTCTCCACCTCTGTCCGGGACCCTCTGTTGTGATCCCAGTCAGAGCAGTCACTGGTGGTAGCTGGGCACCATCTAGTTGTACTGAACTCAGTCTGGTGGAGGCCATGGTAGTTGTGGTCCATTAGTCCTTTGGACTAATCTTTTCCATGTATCTTGCTTTCTTCATTTTCCCTTGCTCCTGAAGGGGTGAGACCAGTGGACTATCTTAGATGGCTGCTCACAGGCTTTTAAGACCCCAGATGCTACTCACCAAGGTAGAATGTAGAGCATTTTCTTTATAAACTGTGTTATGCCAATTGAGCTAGGTGTTCCCTGAGACCATTGTCAAGGATGGGGCATAATTTAGATAGGGAGAGGTTAAGAGAATTTAATCTGATAATTGAAGTTTAGTTAGTCAAAGAAAGAGAGGGGATGTGATGGTAGTTGGTGAAGAGGCTATGCAATGAGGACTAGATGGGAATCAACATCACAAGGAGTTAGGGGAAAGAAGTGAAAAATGAGGTCAGAGAGATGAGCAGATGCCACCAGAAGGGTCTTAATAAGACTTTAGTAAGAGGTTTGGATTTTATTCAAAGGGACATGTGGCATGACTGGAGAATAGGAGTATGACACAATCTGATATGTTTTTTAAAAATCACTCTGGCTAGTCTCTTAAAACAAGGAAGTCCAGTTAGAAGATTAGACTCCAAGCAAGATATGGTGGATTTGGTTAGAGACATGGCAGTGAAGATAGAGATAACTGGACAGACTTGAGATACATTTTGGAGGTAGAACCACAAGACTTGATGAAGCAATGAATCTGGGAAGAAGAATGGATCAAAGATGACTGTTAGGTTTCTTTCTGTATGTACAAGGCAGCCTCCCAGAAAGCCCCCAGGTATCTGTGACTCCTGGTTTCACAACCTTGTGAAATTCCCTTATACATCATGACAGTGCTGGTCTGTGTGGGCAATAGAATCTGGGGGAAGTGATGGCATGTGATTTCCAAGGCTGGGTCATAAAAGACCTTGTGGCTTCTGTCTTGCTCTCTCTCGCTTGGATGACTCATTCTGAGGGAAGCAGCCCTATGGAGACACCCATGTGGCAAGAAACTGAGGCCTCTTGCCAAAATCCATCTGAGGGAGGAAGCTTGGAAGTGATATTTCAGCCTTAGTCATATCTTCAGGAGTCTCTGGTTGGTGCAAATGGTTAAGCCTGAGGCTGTTACCGTATTTTTTCACAAATAACATGCTCACACATATATAACGCCCACAGTGCACCTAGGAAAATAATGAACGAGAGGATTGTGCGGTAGGAAAGAAAAGTATAACGTACACATTATTTGCATAAAAATACAGTAACCGAGAAGTCAGCTGTTCAAACCCACCTAGAACCTCCTCGGAAGACAGGCCTGGCAATCTGCTTCTGAAAGGTCACAACCACTGAAAACTTGAAGCACAATTTTACTCTGAAACACACGGGGTCTTCATGAGCAGAACTGACTTGATGGCAACTGGATTGTGTGTGTGTGTGTGTGTGTGTGTTAGTGAAACCATCAGATGACTGTAATCCAGACCAATAGCTTGACTGCAACCTCATGAGATGCCCTGAATCAGAACCACCCAGTTACGCTGCTTCTGAATTCCTTACTCAGAGAAACTGTGAGATAATAAATTGCTGTTTTAAAAGCCACTAAACTTTGTGGTAATTTGATACACAACAATAGATAAATAATGAATTTGTGTAATTGGAGGTACTATTTACTAAGCTGCTAAAGACTAGGGAAGGAAGATATTTGTGGGAGAAAATTTAAAGTTGGTTTTATACATGAATTTTGTATTCCTTTTAGGTATCCTAGACTTGATACCATGTAGAGAACAGAATACATTAATATGGAATCAGAAGAGTGATCTCGGCTAAAGATAAAAATTGGGGAGTAATAAACTCATAGAAGATAATTTCAACCATAAAAATACATATGATCACCTAGTAAGTATATCATATCAGGAGAGAAGGGGGCTCAGGTTAACTCCAGTATTTAGATGTCTGTATATTTGCACCACTTTAGCATACTAGACCTCCCTCTTTTCCTAGCCACCGTCTTGGAGATGAGTTTCATGTAGCTTTGCACAGGTGCATGCTGACAAGGCTTCTCAGCATCTCATGCTTCCTATACTGGAGCTTATCTGGTGTGCAGTCTGGGACAGACTCAGGATCCCCTGAGTGCTCATGTGTGTGCAGTCTGGAAGAGAAGAGTGGTTGTTCCCCACTGGATTGCCAATGGAGGTTCATGAAGTTATGGATAAATTCCTTCCCTTCTCATCACTGTGATGTTCTGAGATGTATCACATAAGGTTCCTCGAGGGCTCTTGCAGGACTGAGGACCAACTGCCCACAATGGGGGCTGTCATGGATTGAATTGTGTCCTGCAAAAAAGTGTCAACTCGGCTAGGCCGTGATTCCCAGTATTGTGTGATTGGTCACCATTATGTCATCTGATGTGATTTTCCTATGTGTTGTAAATCCTACCTCTATGTTGTTAACCAGGCAGGATCATCAGCAGTTATGTTAATGAGGCAGGACTTAGTCCACAAGATTAGGATGTGTCTTAAATCAATCTCTTCTGAGATATAAAAAAGAGAAGTGAGCAGAGAGACAGAGGGACGTCATACAACAAAGAAACAAGAGCCAGGAGAATAGTGTGTCCTTTGGACCTGGAGTCCCTGCACCGAGAAGCTCCTCAGCCAGGGAAGATCAATGACAAGGACCTTTCCCCAGAGCCGACAGAGAGAGAAAGCCTTCCCCTGGAGCTGGCAACCTGAATTCAGACTTCTAGCCTCTTAGACTGTGAGAGAATAAATTTCTCTTTGTTAAAGCCATCCACTTGTGGTATCTCGGTTATAGCAGCACTAGATAACTAAGACAGGGGCCAACTCGTCTTTGTACTGGTTTTCCATGCTTTCTTATTCCACTCCCCTCTCTCTCACTCTGCTTCCTAAGATCACTTTCCAAATATACTATCTGCCTGCAAGCTCTTGTCTGCTTTCCTGGAAACCAAACTAAGATGGTCTGGTAGAAAAAATATAATTGAGCCAGCTAAGCAGATGTAAAAGAAGAAGTCAGAGCATTGGGGGAAAACCAGAAAATGAATTTAATAAAAGCTAAGAGAACATGAGGGGTCGACTCTGTTGAATGGTACTTAGAGGACTGGTCAGATAAAGAAAGTTGTACAACATTTTACTTTTCATCACCTATTCACATCATCTGATCTTCACAAAAGTCTCATGAGGTAGGCAAGGCAGGTGTTATTTTTCTCAAAGTCCAGGTAAGATTAATACATCCAGAAAAGTTAAATGGTATGTCTGAGCTCCTGCATTAAAGGTCCACATGTTCTGACACAAGTTTGTTTACCTCACAAACCATTACTCAAACCATTATTTAAACCATGGTTGTCCGAAATCAACTTCACTGAATGAATAAACTTCAACAGTTATATGAATTTGATTTAAGACACATGTTGACAATATATAAATAGTTTAAATTCTAAAAGTTCTCTGAAAAACTTTACATTATAGAAAACAGGAGACTTTTTTAATGGACTTAATTCTGACTAAACAATCATAAGGTGTTATAGATTGCAACTATTTTACAGCTACTAATAAAAATAGCAGGAAAGCAAAAGGAAACACTTCCACATTTTTACTGAAGACCGAGGCTATATTAACCCGGGATTTATTTCAACATTCCGTTATTCTAGAAAATTTCTAGACTAAATAAATCGGTGAGGTAACTTTAAAATTTGGATTATAGCCATTCATGTATTCGTTGGGGTTTGAGAGTGCTCAGTAAATAACACCGCTTTTCCCTGCCTCCATTCTGAACAATTGCTTGAGTTCTGAATATGTGACACAGGAGTCAGTTGGTTGGACATAAAAATGCCATCTTTATTCAAGAGCTAAGGACGTGGCTTAAACATTCAGCCAATTCTTTTTTTTTTAACCACTCAGTGGCCTACCCGGTATAGGCCCTGAGGATATATACATTTGCAATATCTAGTATTATTGCGTTGGACTGTTCAAATGAAGAAGGAAGACAAGAGAGGGAATCCCCAGTATCTATAGTCTTTTAATAGATGTGCCTTCCCGATTATGAAATACAGATGAATAGTTGCCATGCACCAATTAGAAGCAGGAGGACAAGTAGTAAGCAGTGGAGCAAGAAGCTGGGAGTGTTAGTCCGTTGAAAGACATTCCTCTCCAGACTAAGCGAAAAACAAGTGCGGATCCTGGCCTGGTGGCGGTCACCTAGAGCTCTATTCTGCAATGAGAAGTTTGGGTTAGAAGGATACAAGTGGCAGGATAGAAATAAGATGGCATAAAGAATACTACACAGACTCTAAAGGAGGTACAATTTGAGATGCACACAAGTAGACACAGAAGCACACAAAACACACATTCTCATGATGATCGTGTAGCCTCCAGGGAAGACATATTTCATCTTTTACCGGGTATGGTGGATAGCCAGCCATCTGAGTATCCCAGACTTGGCTTCCTTCGTATCATCAAATATTGCCTGGAAAGGATACCAATATTTTCAATATCACAAAACACATCAGTTTGAAAGAACCATATTATAAAACTCTTTTTTCAAGATAACTGGTTCTGACATTCAGAAACAGACATTGATTTAAACCCTGTCAAATCTTTGATTATTAGCATGAGAACATTTTTTTACAAGACTTTTTTTTTTGTAAGTTTTCCTTCAGAAGTCAATCCCTTTATTCTAGAAACTGCTTAGTGTTCCTTATAACAAATATAATATAAAACTAGCACAAAAAAAAGACTTGGGCAATGCAAATACATGGGGAAAAAATCTGAACAAATAATTGAAATAAAGAAAACTACAGGGGGATAAATTGACTGTTCACCTCTTCATAATTAGCAGTAAAGCCTGTGGCAGTTGAAGCCACTTTTTGTTGCTTTGTCCATGCAAATAACACAATACAAGCAAAGTATTTCCTTCTATGCAATTTTCAGTGTTGTTCCTTAAACTTTGTGAACAAAATTCCAACTCCAAAGAATACATACTAATGATTATCATTTCTGACGCTAATAACATATCCTCCCCACCCCCCCAAAAAAAAAAAACCTGTTACCATCGAGTTGATTCCAACTCACAGTGACCCTATAGGACAGAGTAGAACTGCTCTTTCCAAGGAGCAGCTGGTGGATTCGAACTGCCAACCTTCTGGTTAGCAGCCCAGTTCTTAACCACTGTACCACCAGGCCTCCTCAACAACATCTCAGAGCTTCCAAAATTACTAGTAACAAAATGTAAAATATGCTTAATAGTTTTAGCTTTCCTTTCACTGGCTACATTACAACGCAACCTGTGGAGGCTGTGAAGATTGTTTTAGTTAAAAGACTAGAAGAAAACACACATTTTGATGCTTATACAATTGAGGAAAAAATGTGAGTGTAAATCTCCAAACCAGTAAGAAATGTGATTATTATTGACAATCAGTTCTTGGGACTTTTTCCTGCCCTAGTGAAATTCAACACTCGGAAATTTATTTATCCATGTGTTTCAAGTCTGCCATAGTTCATTGATGAAAGAAAATGTTTCATAAATCCACGTTTATTAAACACATTGCTTTTGAAAAAGAACTTTCCACACATGTAAACACCAAAACAGTTGTGTTTTGCTGACGGTTGTTGATGTATGTTGCGCTTCAATATACAGAATGCCTTCACTATCTCCTTTCTATTTCTAAGAAGTTTCTTTCCCTGATAGTTGTTTTCTAGTGAGTATCTGGTAGGGAAAAGCTGCCCATGTTGGCTTTTTACAATTGTTTTGTAGTCTAATTAGTAACTACGAATCAAAAATGATGCGAATTTTTTTTGAAGGGAGGGGATTGCATGGAGCCTTTTTTTATTGTTTCACTTTTTTTGTATTGTTATAAATATGTATGTAACAAAACATTTGCCATTTGAACATTTTTTACGTGTACAATTCAGTGAACTGCATTCATCACGTTGTTCAAACATCCTCATTATCCATTTCCAAGTTTTTCCATCTAATCCTTAACAGAAGCTCAGTGTTCCCTAAGCAATGAATCCCCCTTTCCCCTCCCTCTTTCTGTCCCTGGTAGCCACAAATGAACTTCAGTCTCTCTACACTTGCCTAGACATTTCATATAAGTGGGATCATACAATATTTGTTCTTCTGTGATTGACATATTTTACTAAACATCATGTCTTCAAGGTTCATCCATGTATCATTTTTCTCTTGATGACTGAGTAATATTCCACTGCGTGTATACCCACAATTTTTATTTACCCATTTATGTGTTGATGGACATTTAGGCTATTTCAACATTTTGGCTATTGTTTTATTTTTTTATATATTTTTTATTTTTTATTGTACTTTAGGTGAAGGTTTACAGAACAAATAGTTTCTCATTAAACAGTCAGTACACATGTTGTTTTATGACATTGGTTAACAACCCCATGACATGTCAACACTCTCCCTTCTCAAACTTTTCTTTTTTTGGTGAAAATATACATAGCCAAAGATACACCATTTCAAAAATTTCTACATGCACAATTCAGTGACATTGATTACTTTCTTCCAGTTGTGCTGCAGGTCTCACTTTAGATGAAGGTTTACAGAACAAAATAGTTTCTCGATTGTTTTATTTTTTGAAGAATACTTTGTGCATAAACTGAGCAATTACTTCTGGGTGCTGTCTCTGACTGTTTTCACTTAGTTTCAGAGATGCATCCAATATAGAGTGTTGAGTAAGTGAGGATCGGCTCCCTGCCTGCTTCTGGTCCTCAGGACTGGTGTGTTCTAGTATTATGAAATTACGTACTGGTGCTCTGGATCTAGTGGGCTCATGATTCTTGTTTTCTGAAGACAGACTTACTCTGAATTTTCTCAAGGTGCATGTACAAAATTTTCATGACAGTTATAGTGATAGGACATTACTTTATACCTTGTGCTGATTTCAAATCAATCAAAAACTCTACTAAACCTCAGTAGATACCTGCACTTTGCTCATTTCTAAAGGTTATCTCCACCACTCGTCTATCAGTTTGTCATATTGTGGTGCCTTGCGTGTTGCTGTGATGCTAGAAGCCATCTGTCTTACATATCTAGTGCTGCTATAACAGAAATACCATAAATGGGTGGCTTTAACAAACATAAGTTTATTTTCTCACAGTCTAGGAAGCTACAAGTTGCAGTCCAGGGTGCCAGCTCTAGAGGAAAGGTTTCTCTCTCAGTCGGCTGTGGAGGAAGGTCCTTGTCCATTTGAACTTCTGCTCCTGGTCAGTCAACTGTGCCTTGGCATCTCACTTCCCCCATCTCCACTTCTCTTGATTGCTTGTTTAATCTCTTTTATATCTCGAAACAGATTGACTCAAGATACATCCTACACTAATCCTGCATCATTAACAAAACAAAGACAACCAATTCACAAATCAGATTATAACCAATGGCATAGAGGTTAAAAATTACAATACATATTTTTGAGTGACACAATTCAATCCATAACGCTATGGCACTGATATTTCAACTACCAGCAGGATCACCTATGGTGGACAGATTTCAGCAGAGCTTCCAGGCTACAACAGAATAAGAAAAAGGACATGATGATCTACTTCTGAACAAAATTGGCCAGTGAAAAACTTATGGATACCAGCAGAATATTGTCTGATACACTACTGGAAGATGAGACTCTCAGGTTGGAAGGCACTCAAAATATGACTGGGGAAGAGCTGCTTCCTCAAGATAGAATTGACCTTAATGACATGGATGGACTAAAGCTTTTGGGACCTTCACTTGCTGATGTAGCATGACTCAAAATGAGATGAGACAACTGCAAACATCCATTAATAATTTGAACATGGAATACGAAGTATAAATCTAGGAAAATTGGAAGTTGTCAAAAATGAAATGGAATGCTTGAAGATAGATATCCTAGGCATTAATGATCTGAAGTGGACTGGTATTGGCCATTTTGAATCAGACAATCATACAGTTTACTATGCCAGGAGTGACAAATTGAAGAGAAATGGCATCATATTCATTGTATAAAAGAACATTTCAAAATCTATCCTGAAATACAATGCTATCAGTGACAAGATAATATCCATACAGCTACAAGGAAGACCAGTTAACAGACTATTATTCAAATTTATGCAACAACTACTAATGTCAAAGATGAAGAAATTGAAGATTTTTACCAACTTCTTCAGTCTGAAATCAATAAAAAATGCAACAAAGATTATTGGAATGCAAAAGTTGGAAACAAAGGAGAAGGATGAGGAGTATATGGCCTTGGTGATAGAAATGATGGTACAGTTTTCCAAGGTCAGTGACTTATAGATTGGAAATCCCTTTTTTCAACAACACAAATAACAACTATACATGTGGACCTCACCAGATAGAATACACAAGAATCAAATTGACTACATCTGTGAAAAGAGACAATGCAGAAGCTTAACATTATCAGTCAGAACAAGCCAGGGGCCAACTGTGGAACAGACTGTCATTTGCTCATATGCAAGTTCAAGTTGAAGCTGAAGACAATTAAAACAAGTCTACTAGAGCCAAAGTACAACCTTGAGTATCTCCCACCTCAAGAATAGATTTGACTCATTGAACACCAATGACTGAACACCAGACAAATTGTGGGATGACATCAAGGGCATCATACACGAAGAAAGCAAAAAGTCATTGAAATTATAGCAAAAAAGAGACCAAAATGGATGTCTAAAACTTGCTGTTGAATGTAGTGTAGTTGAAGTGAATGGAAGAAATGATGAAGTAATAGAACTAACAGAAGATTTCAAAGGACAGCTCAAGGAGACAAAGCAAAACATCATAATGAAATGTGAAAATACCTGGAATTAGAAAAACAAAAGGAAAGAGCATGCTCAGCATTTCTCAAGCTGAAAGAACTGAATAAAAAATTCAAGCCTTAAGTTGTAATATTGAAGAGTCACAAAGGAAGCATCAAAAGAAGATGAGAGGAATACACAGAGTCACTATACCAAAAAGATTTGGTCAATGTTCAACCATTTCAGGAAGTAGCATATGATCAAGAGCCAATGGTTTTGAAGGAAGAAGTCCAAGCTGCACTGAAGGCATTTGCGAAAAACAAGGCTCCAGGAAATGAAGGAATACTGATTGAGATGTTTCAACAAATGGATGCAGCACTGGCGTATTTGCTGCAAAAGAGCTCCTTAAAATGTTAAAAAGCAAAGATGTCATCTTGAGGACTAAGGTGTGCCTGACCCAAGCCGAGGTGTTTTCAATTGCCTCATGTGCACGCTAAAGCTGGACAATGAATAAGGAAGACCAAAGGAGAACTGATGCCTTTGAATTATGGTATTGGGGTAGAATATTGAATATACTTTGAATTGCCAGAAGAACTAACAAATCTGTCCTTCAAGAAGTACAGCCAGTCTCACTTTGCACATGTTATCAGGAGAGACCAGTTTCTGGAGAAGGACATCATGCTTGGTAAAGAAAAGGATCAGGGAAAAAGAGGAAGACCCTCAAGGAGATGGATTGATACGGTGGCTGCAACAATAGGCTCAAACATAGCAACGACTGTGAGGTTGGCGCAGGAGCAGGCAGTATTTTGTTCTGTTGTACATTAGTTCACTATGAGTTGGAACTGATTTGATGGCATCTAGCTACAAAACAAAGGTTATCTAAAAACCCTTTCAAACATAGCCCCTGACATTAAAGAAATCTACAATCCAATTTGGAAGAAAAGACTCATACAAAATGAAATGTGACCAATAGAATTACTAAACTTACATATACATTGCTTAAATTTATTGAGAAGTTTACATGTACCGGGCTAAGCTCTTTACATCCAGCCCCTCATTTACTCCTCAGGCTAACCCTCTAAGATAGGTTTTATTATTATTCGCATTTTATAGGTGAGTAAATGAAAACATAAAGAAACAAACTTAAACCAAAAAAAAACTATTCAAATTGCCGACCTTTTGGTTAGCACCCATAGCTCTTAACCACTGCCACCACCAGAGCTCCATGAAGAAACAAACCCTTCTTGGAATCATTCTGCTGATAAACACAAAGCAACGACCAATATTGGTCTTTCTGATTCCTCTGTCCATGCTCAGCTAGTGGGTGATGGAGCTAATGTGTGATGGTAGATGGTGGTAGAGTCCTAGGTGAGCCAAACCTAAAGAAATTTCACTTCCAAGAGTCAAGGCCCAGGACACGGCCAGGTCTGTATGAACTGAGTACAGTTATGAGCTGTTTGGGGTTAAAAAAACAGCTCCTGAGGAGGCAATACTGAACCTACCAGAAGGTGTCAAACCAAACCCAAACCCATTGCCGTCAAGTCAATTCTGACTCATAGCAACCCTATAGGGTCAGTTGGCCCTTAAATGTATGGAAAGGAGGGAGACAGCAGTCAAAAGCAGGCAGGGTCTGGCACAGTAAGCCTGTCTTCTCAGAATCCTAGGGCTGTGGAACCCCTTCCAGAGCCAATGCCTGATAAAGTTACCACTCCTGAGAAGTCAAACAGCCAGTGGTTTCATGATTATTCTCTCCACAAGGCACCTAATATGCTGAATGCTCACTCAGTGCTGTTGATTTCACTCCATGAACGACTGTGCAATGGGTGAAAAATGTAGTCTACAAGAAAAAAATGAAAGCTTTTCATACATGGGATGAGCTCCTCAATATAACTGAAGACTTTTCAGGCCAGGAGATGGGCTTTCCAAGGCTCCAGGAAAGCAAACCATCTTCATAAACTGCTCTGGAGGAAATTACCCTTGGGAATCATAGGTCTGTGAGTCAGTTTCCTCCTTCTAGATCATCATAACCTGAGCACATTAAACACTTGCCTTGCTGTCTCTTATACGTCATTGAAGGAATTCCAGTGGCCAAAGGATTAAATTCTTTTTATGTTGCAATCTCCTCTCTTATCTCTAAACTTCCGTTTAGAAAGCTATAGCTGTCTTTGCAAAATAGCATTCCCATTACTCTGAGGTTTTCACTTATTACATAATGCAAAATTAGTAAGATCATTTAGACTAATGCATTTAATCCACTAATCCAAGTGATGCTACTCTGAGCATGTTCAGGGTTTGAGAAGATATTTGTTCATTGCAGGGATTATTTCCTATGTCCTGTACTTGCTTGTAGACTGTGTTTCAGAAACGCCATGGCAGGTGGTGTTTGTGGGTTAAGCCTACCTGAGTGCTATGAATACTGGTGGGAGCTCCAGGTTAAAGGTGCTTATCCATGTGTGGAACTGACAGTGGGAGCCCTTTCATTAGACACAGCCAGATTTACTTCTACCTTCTGGAAAGCATTAGAGGAGAAAGACAGAGTCTTGCCCTGGGAATCAAGGGGCATGGAGGCCATTCCTGCCTACTGACTGAGTCTTTGACTGAGGACAAGTAGCTTAACTGTACTTAGATTCCTCAACCCTAAAGTCAGATGAAAATAGTGATGAACACTTTTTAGTGCCTTAGGCATCCTGTCTAAAGAGTTAGTCTTTTCTGGCCTACAGAAGTGAAGTGACTTGTCCAAGGTCAAAATGTTCTTTAATGCCCAGGCAGGTAGGGATTCTTAGGATTCCTGTCCTGCAGCATGGCGCTCTGTCTACTGTACTGTCACCGTGGTACTGCTGCCAGCCCTAGTTAAAGGGAAAATGTTGAAGCAGTTTAAGTTTGCTTTGCTGAGTATTCAACTCAGCATTTTACAAGGTTATAGACCAATGTTTCTTTCTAAGACCAGTGTTAAAAATATATAAATAAGCTCCTTCAGTCTTGTGAGTAAGCTTTGTAAACTTGACTTTCATCCTTGTTTAGAAACTGACTTGGGTTGGATTTTACTCAAACTCTGTTCTAGCTCCAAAGAAAAAATGGCTCCCAAATATTAGCCTCTCAACACTTCTGCTTCACACTGGCCAGGAGGCACTGGGATTTCAAAGGTCCATTCAGCACTGAAGCAGATAACACTGCCCCAAATATACAATAGCTCATGCAAATTCTCAAAGGCCACTTGTCCATTTGTTTGTAAGCCTATTTGTTTGTTAAGAGAGCTTTAAGTATGTAGTTATTGATCTATTTCCACCAAATAAAAGGGTGAAACTATCTTTAGTATCTTTACTACCAAGTACACTCTTCTCTTTGCTGATGCAGGATCTACCAAGCATCATTTTCCAAAAGAGTCTAGTTTTGTCTATACTTACAATCTGTTGTAGAAGTTCTCTCTTCCTCCTGGAAATCTGTGTCTATACTGGCTGTCTTGTCCCTTACCTTGATGTATTGTAGAATCCAATCAGTAGACACTCAATATACTTGGTCTTTAGGTCCTTGAAGCAATGCCTAGCCATCTCTTCGATTAATATTAGGTTCATAGACGTTTGCCATTGGATTCTTATCCTTCAGCTACACACTTTGTGGTCTCTATGTTTTCCTGTGGAATATACATTTGGTTGCATCTATTGCCCATTTCTTATTCCATAACAGAATCTTAATTGTCTCAAGATATTTACCACTATGAAATGCAGCCAAGTATCTTAAAGAAAGCTAACTCCTTGTCCCACTCCTGCCACTCTGGTTCCAAAAATGAACCTAACTGGTATAAATTAAACTCACCAATTACTGTGACTGATTCAGGAATAGGTATGGACATAAAACATAAAAGAAGTATGAGCAAACAGAACCACTACATTATGGCAAATGAGTAGATTAAGAATTGATACTTAAACACCCTAATAACTACTAACAATATCTGTGGTGGTCAATAACAACAAAATTTTTCTCTGGAGATACTTTTGATCCTGACTTGAAAAGTCCTAAGAAGAAGCCTACGTCTGTGAGTTTTTATGGGAGATTCAAAGGATTTTTATTCTCGGATAAATCACTTTGCCGTAAATAGGTTTATATCTTTTATCTGTGTTGCAGAGAGGATTAAACGCTGAACTACTTGATCATACGTGGTGTGGGGTAAACAGGAAGTGACTGCATTATAGATTCTGGTGTACCTTGGAGGGGTAGGGGTTCCTATACTTTGAAATTACTGGAAAGTTCTGGGATACTGGGTCCATTAAATTGAAAAAAATTGTGAAAAAATATACCCATAGAAACAGGCTATTCCAGACTTAAATGGTGAGATTGTTTAGCAAAATTATCAGAGAAAAGCAACCGTATTTTTGTTTGCTTGTCTGTTTATTTTATTTTGTTTTATTTCATGCTTGGTGGAATAACATTTAAATGTTAAATACATACAATAAAATGTTAATATTATTAATTGGATTTGTTTTCCCCACAGTATTTCCTTTACCATTGGCCTTCTACTCCTTCAGGTAGTTAGGCTTTTCTGCAGAACTTTTTACCTCAGTGTAGGTATGTGACAATAAAAAGTAAAGTGTTCTTTCTGCCTCTTTCTGGATTTTGAGTTTCAAAACACCCAGACCCTTAGTAAATGGAAAGGACTCATGGCATGGATAAAGTATTTTGGAGAAGATATCATGAGTCAAAGCAAATATTCCTTATCCTTATTTTTCACTCCACCCTGGGCCTCAGGCTGACAACAAATTAAATCCTCAGGTTGAAAAGGGGGAAAGAACATCAGAGGTAAGCTATGAGAGAAAGCTCAGTGGTTTTAAAATGTAACTCCAAAATTCTTTGATACTCCTTTCACTGAGAGGTAGGGGGGTCTATGTCCACTCTGCTTGAATCCGGATGACCTCTTCAACCAATAGATTATGATAGCAGTGCCTTTGAGTGACTTCTAAAGCTGGGTCATAAAAGGTGTTGACCTTCCTCCTTATTTTCTAGAACACTGGCTTTGGAGCCAGGAACTACCAAGTGAAAAGTCTGACTACCCTGAGGCCACCATGCTCTTAGGAAGCCAAGCCATATTGAGAGGCCATAGCAGGTGCTCCAATTGGCAGTCCTAGTCTTCAAGTCCTCCCAGCCCAGGCACCAGATGTGTGAGTGAAGGAGTATTCAGATGTTTCCAGCACATAGCCATCAAGTCACCTTTAACCTTTGAGCCTTTCCAGCTGAGGCACCAGACATCATGGAACAGAGACAGTATATCTGTTGTGCACTGTCCAAATTCTTAACCTACCAAATTCTGAGATTAGCAAATGGTTGTTTAAGCTGCTAAATTTTAAGATAATTTTTTATGCAACACCAATAATTGGAAGAGAGGAGATTGTTTCCCTGTCTATAAACAACTCATCATGGATGATAAACCTCTCAGATCCATCTGTGGAATCTCCAAAGACTTACATCCATCTTCAAGGTCAAGTTCCAGAGAGGTAATATATGCAGGCATACAAGGCCAGAGATGAGCTCACAGAGTTCCTCTGTTCTCTGTGGCACAGATTCCCCAGAGTAATCCCCATATACCCCCAAATAGCCTGTGAATGTGTACCAGAGGGGATGCTGGGTGCTTTTGTAGTAAGCCAGTCCTGCAAAGCTTATACATAACTCTTATGGAGAGGTCTAACCTTGAAATGACTGATTGATTTTCTGCCACCTCCATGGAATGGAGGTATAAGACAAAACCTATGTTGAATTATAGTAAAAGTAAGAAAAAAACCTTTCTTGCCCACCCAAAGACTCAGTACCATAGCGTTTTGTTCATACTTCCGTTCTAATACTCCTCATAAAGTGTTATTTTCACTCTTTGTGCCAGTCAGTATCACCCTATTCTATCAAAAGTCTAATTCAGGTTAATCTTCTGCAGTTACCAATAGTCGGAGCACCAATATTATTAGTTCCCTGATAAAGAATTCTCAATGATCCACCATGGTCAACTGAACAAATTCCAAACTCCTAGTCATAAACTTTTATCACACCTAGCCTTATTTACATCTGCAGCTTATCTCATGATACTCTCTACAATAAACCCCAGTAATGTTAAACTCCTCTCCACTCCTACTCAAACCATACTCTTTCTTGCTTTCTTGCCTTTTCATGATCTATTTCCCTTTTCTAGACTGAACTTCCTCTTTTCCTTCCATTGTTCCATATGCTCCTAGAACTCCTAACAAACTCCTACTTATCTATCGAAACTCAGCACCAAAATTACCTTATTTGTAGAAAGTTTACCATTGGGCCCAGGCCAATCAGAACTAGCTATTCCCTTTTTAGTACTTCCATAGCATTTTGTTCATACTTCAGTTCTAATACTCCTCATAGAGTGTTATTTATTATTACTTATTTGTACATCTTTCCCTCTTAGAATTCAGAGCTCCTTAAGGGCAATATACTAATCAAGGTTGGTGTGGCAGATTGTTAAAATACTGGCACCCAATGAATCATGTCTCTCTGTATCCATGTTCTCAGGTAGTACACTCCCACATTGACTCTAAGATTGGCCGTGTGATTTGCTTTGGGTAATGGAACACTGGTAAATGTAGTATAAGCAGAGGCTTTAAAAATACTTGTGAAGCTTGTGATCGGCCATCTGAGATACACCATTGGTCTCACCCCATCTGGAGCAAGGGAGAATGAAGAAAACCAAAAACATGAGGGAAAGATTAGTCCGAAGGACTAACGGACCACAACTACCACAGCCTCCACCAGACTGAGTCCAGTACAGTTAGATGGTGCCCAGCTACCACCACGGACTGCTCTGACAGGGATCACAACAGAAGATCCTGGACAGAGCTGGAAAGAAATGTAGAACAAAATTCTAACTCACAAAAAAAGACCAGATTTACTGGCCTGACAGAGACTGGAGAAAACCCGAGAGTATGGTCCCCAGACACCCTTCTAGCTCGGTAATGAAGTCACTCCCGAGGTTCACCATTCAGCCAAAGATTAGACAGCCCTATAAAACAAAACGAAACTAAATGTGCACACCAGCCCAGGGGCAAGGACTAGAAGACAGGAGAGGACAGGAAAGCTGGTGATGGGGAACCCAAAGTCGAGAAGGCGAGAGTGTCAACATGTCTTGAGGTGGGAACAAATATCACAAAACAATATGTGTATTAATTGTTCAATGAAAAACTTGTTTGCTCTGTAAACCTTCATCTAAAGTACAATTAAAAAAAAATGCTTATGGATTGGGCCTTGCTCTTCCTCTTAAAGAAGTCCAGGCTAGTCTGCTAGAGACAGATGGCACAGCTAACAGTTAGTACCCATGCCAGACATGTAAGAGAGGCTGTCTAGGACCAGCCACCTTTCATCTGACTTGCCAACTAACCATAAACCTGTGAGTGAGCTTAGCCAGTGCCTTGAAGAGAAGAGATGGACCATTCCAGCTCCAGATCCAAACTACCAACACAATGGTTTTAGCTTTAAGTCACTGAGATTTGTTTGTTATATAGCAAAACTGATATAGTTGACTAACTGCTCTAATAAGCAAATCTCCATCTTAGTCACTTAACACAATCAAATTTATATCTGTGCTTAAGTCACAGTTCAGTTTAGGTTGGAAAGGATTTCTGTTCTGTGCAGCCGATCAGGAACCCAGGCTTTTTTCTTCTTGTGATTTATTTATTCTTTCTCTTCATTTATGTGGCAAATGGTAAAGACAGTGAGGATCATACATGAGATATATTTATTGGGCAGGTCTGAAAGAGGCACAAAACACTTCTGTTTTCATTCTATTGGCCAGAACATGGTAAAAGGCTAGAAAACGCAGTCTAGATGTATGTCCTAAAAAAAATAGGAGAACACAAAACTGGTAAGAACTAGTGGTCTTTTCAATAGGCAGAGATGTTTTATTCCACTTTTTGTGTCTCCCAATACCTAGCACAATGCCTGGCTTACAAGAAATGCTTAATGCATACTTATTCAGTGGGTGAATGAAATATTCAGTGATGTTAAAGTGCGTCATTTAGGATAAGGTCTGAGAATTATACATGAAGGAACATTTGTTGCATCCAGGGCCATCTTCTCCTAAATCTTGAAGCACTAATTTTAAGATAGAGTACTGAATAATTTAAAAACCAAGGCCAGAAATGAATATTGATGTTTTGCTGTGGCTGATTTCTTAATACCGAGATGATGGCATAATAGCTTTTTTTTTTTAACCTGAAATTTGTAAGAATGTAAAATTTAATAGAACAAATTGGAAATATGATAAATTTAGACTCTGATTCCTCAAGTCTTCATATATGTATAGAACACTAATATACTGATTACTATTCAACCATGTTTCCAGTAACTTAAGCACTTTTACATAAAATATGTTATAAGCAATATAGTTAGAAAGTTTACGCAATCTAATTATACAGTATAATTTCCATTGAAATGTATGATGCCATATAAGCACATTGAATTAAATAGCCTAAAAATCTTGAGTTGTAATGTTTGTTCTGTCATTAATTATTCAAATATTTTGCTGTATTTCCCTTAGTTATCTACCAGCTATTATATTCTGGAATTCTTTAATTCCCTATTGTAAAATATATACTAGTGGTATCCTTCATTTCTCTCTAGCCACCAGTCAAATCAAATAAATTTCGAACAAGTCTCTTTAATCAAACTTAAAAGAATAGCCTCTTTTTTGCTCTAGTTTATCTGAGAAATAAGAATGTGAGTAAACAGTCTGTGAGGTGTATTCTATGAACACCAAGTTCAGAACAGGCAATGGGTTCCAAGCGGTATTTAACTGAAAACTAGAGGAACTGCTCAGACATGGGGTGGGACATGAGGAGAACACAAAAAAGGCCAACGTGCTCCCTAATATCATCTTCACTGTTTGCCGATTATAGTTCATTAATATGTTTTAAGCATTATCTCTTCAAGCATTCTATTTTGAAATGCACACAGGAAAGACTGAGTTAATTATTACCACCTTGGAGTATTTTAGATTATCAAGTCCACTAGCAGTGGTGTTGTTGCTGTTAGATGCCATAGAGACAGTTCTAATTCATAGCAACCCTGTATACAACCGAATAAATCACTGACTGGTCCTGTGTCATCCTCACAATCATTGCTATGTTTGAGCCCATTGTTGCAGCCACTGGGCCAATCCATCTCGTTGAGGGTCTTTCTCTTTTTCACTGACCTTCTACTTTACCAAGCATGAAGTCCTTCTCCAGGGACTGATCTCTCTTGAAAATATGTCCCAAGTACGTGAGACGAAGCCTTGCCATCCTCGCTTCTAAGCAGCATTCTTCTTGTACTTCTTCCAAGGCAGATTTGTTCATTCCTCTGGCGGTCCACGGCATATTCAATATTCTTCACCAAAGCCATAATTCAAAGGCATTAATTCTTTGGTTTTCCTTATTCATTGTCCAGGTTTTGCCTGCATATGAGGTGATTGAAAATACCATGGCTTGGGTCAGGTACACCTTAGACCTCAAAGTGACATCTTTGCTTTTTAACACTTTAAAGAGATCTTTTGGAGCAGATTTGCCCAACGCAATACATTGTTTAATTTCTTGACTGCTGTTTCCGTGGGTATTGATTATGGATCCATGTAAAATGAAATCCTTGACAACTTTAATCTTTTCTCCATTTATCATGATATTGCTTAGTGGTCCAGTTGTGAGGCTTTTTGTTTTCTTTATGCAGAGGTGGTAAAGCATACTGAAAGCTGTAATTTTTGATCTTCATTAATAAGTGCTTCAAGTCCTCTTCGCTTTCAGCAAGTAAGGTTGTGTCATCTGCTTATTGTAGGTTGTTAATGAGTCTTCCTCCAATCTTGATGCCACATTCTCGTTCATACAGTCTGGTTTCTCAGATTATTTGCTCATCATACAGATTGAATAAGTATGATGAAAGGATACAAACCTGAATCATACCTTTCCTGATTTTAAACCAAGCAGTATATCCTTCTGCTGTTCTAATGACTGCCTCTTGATCTATGTACAGATTCCACATGAGCACAATTAAGTGTTCTAGAATTTCCATTCTTAGAAATGTTATCTATAATTTGTTATAAGCCACACAGTTGAATGCCTTTGCATAGTCAATAAAGTAGAGGTAAACATCTTTCTGGTGTTCTCTGCCTTCAGCTAAGATCCATCTGACGTCAGCAATGATATCCCTCATTCCACGTGCTTTTCTGAATCTGGCTTGAATTTCTGGCAGTTCCATGTCAATCTGCAATTGCAACCGTTTTTGAATGATCTTCAGCAAAATTTTACTTGCTTGTGATATTAATGATATTGTTCGATAATTTCCACATTCTGTTGATCACCGTTCTTTGGAATGGGCACAAATATGCATCTCTTCCAGTCAGTTGGCCAGGTAGCTGTCTTCCAAATTTCTTGGCATAGACAAGTGAGTGCTTCCAGCATTGCATCTGTTTGTTGAAACATCTCAATTGTTATTCCATCAATTCCTGAAGCCTTGTTTTTCACCAGTGCCTTCAGTGTAGCTTGGACTTCTTCCTTCAATACCATCGGTTCTTGATTATATGCTACCTCCTGAAATGGTTGAACATCAACCAGTACTTTTTGGTACAGTGACTCTGTATATTCCTTCCATCTTCTTTTGATGTTTCCTGCATCATTCAATATTTTGCCCATAGAATCCTTCAATATTGCAACTCAAGTCTTGAATTTTTTCTTCAGTTCTTTCAGCTTGAGAAATGCCAAGTGCATTCTTCCTTTCTGGTTTCTAACTCCAGGTCTTTGCATACCTTATTGTAATACTTTACTTTGTCTTCTCAAGCTGCCCTTTGAAATCTTCTGTTCAGCTCTTTTACTTCATTTCCTACATTCTCTTTTTCTACTGTACATTCAAGAGCAAGTTTCAGAGTCTCTTCTGATATCCATTTTGGTCTTTTCTTTCTTTCCTGTCTTTTTAATGACCTTTTGTTTTTTTCACGTATGAAGTCCTTGATGACATCCCACTACACATCTAGTCTTCAGTCATTAGTATTTAATATGTCAAATCTGTTCTTGAGATGGTCTCTAAATTCAGGTGGTATATACTCAAGGTTGTACTTTGGCTCTTGTGGACTTGTTTTAATTCTCTTCAGCTTCAACTTGATCTTGCATATGAGCAATTGATGGTCTGTTCTGCAGTTGGCCCCTGGCTTTGTTCTGACTGATGATCTTGAGCTTTTCCATTGTCTCTTTCCACAGATATAGTCAATTTGATTTCTGAGCATTCCATCAGGCAAGGTCCATGTGTATAGTCGCAACTTATGTTGTTAACAAAAGATATTTCCAATGACTAGGTTGTTGAACTTCAAAATTCTATCATGCAGTCTCTAGCAGTGTTTCTCTCATCAAGGCCATATTTTCCAACTACTGATCCTTTTTCTTTATTTCTGACTTTTGCATTCCAATCACCAGTAATTATCAATGCATCTTGACTGCATGTTTGATCGATTTCAGACTGCATAGGTCGGTAAAAATCTTCAATTTCTTCATCTTTGGCATTAGTGGTTGGTGCTAAATTTGAATAATAGTCTTATTAACTGGTCTTCTTTGTAGATGTATGGATAGTATCCTATTATGGACAGTGTTGTACTTCAGGATAGATCTTGAAATGTTCTTTTTGACAATGAATGTGATGCCATTTCTCTTCAATTTGTCATTTCCAGCATAAGAGACCATTCGATTGTTCAGCTCAAAACAGCCAGTACCGGTCCATTTCAGCTCACTAATGCCTAAGCTATCTATCTTCAAGAGTTCCATTTCATTTTTGACAACTTCCAATTTTCCTAGATTCATACTTCATACATTCCAGGTTCTGATTATTAACGGATGTTTGCAGCTGCTTTTTCTCATTTTAAGTCATGGCACATCAGCAAACGAAGGTCTTGAAAACTTTACTCCATCCATGTTATTAAGGTCGATTTTATTTTGAGGAAGCAGCTCTTTCCCCAGTAGTATTTTGAATGTTTTCCAGCCTGAGGTTCTTATTTTCCAGCACTCTATTAGACAATGCTCCACTGCTATTCATAAGGTTTTCACTGGTCTATTTTTTAACAAGTAGATCGCCAGGTCCTTCTTCTTAGTCTGATGCTCCACTGAAACCCACCCACTAGGGTGACCCTACTGGTATTTTGAAGTACCAGTGGCATAACTTTCAGCATCAAAACAATACACAAGCCACCACAGTATGTCTAACTGACAGATGAGTGGCGGACCACTTGCATAAGAATGAGATAGCAAGTAAGAATGGTTTAATAAAGAAGAGGGAGAAGGATAGCTGTGTCATGGGAGGCTGTCTTGCAAGTTGGGGCCCTGAGGGGCCACCAGAAAGCAGAAGGGTGACCCTGAGCACCAAATGATGGTTCCAGGATCTCTACACTCTTGACTATGTCAGCCTGCAGAGTATATTAAATACTAAGTACCAATTTGGCATGAGTAGAAAGACCACACAGACCATAGGCTAGCTAATTGGGCAAGTGGAAGGCAGAATATAGAGAGAATGCTCTTTGCTGGCTATAAGACACATGTGGAATAGAGACTGAAAAAAGAAATATGCAAAGTATGAGTATAGTTGGATAGACTTAATCATTGATACTCTTCTCCATTAGTGCAGCCTAGACTTTTTTTTTTCCTTTGATATTGCCCTTACATTGTTTTAGGGTGTACTAATTTAGCTTAACTTTAGACTGTGCCTTTGCCACTAACCTATCAATTCAGTGGGAGGAAAGTAAACCAATCACTTGCCCTTGAGCTGACTCTGACTCAGGCGACCCCACGTGTACCAGAGTAGAACTGACTGTGCTCCATAAGGTTTTCAATGGCTGAGTTTTTGGATGTAGATCTCCAGACCTTTCTTCCTAGGGGCCTCTGGTTGGACTAGAACCTCCAACCTATAGGTTAGCAGCCGATTGCATTAACCATTTATACTGTCCAGGGACTCTAGCGTGAAAGTAACCAGGTGAATTCAATGAAAATGTTTACAGCATGGGTATGTAGTTTACCTAAAGTTTTTATCTTTTGATTTACTACTTTGATCTTGTTAGACTCAGGGAGATTCCACTCCTAGAATTATTTGATATTAAGTATTATTTTGATGATAGCGATATCGCTCTCTGAATTTAACGGTATAGTCCATCCTCACTACTAAATTCATTTTTCAAAAAAAGTCTACAGAACAGATTAATGGTATATTGTTCTTCTTTAACTCTCTGGTTGCTCTAACAGAGTCAGGGTAAATTTGAAAAGAAGAAATGCAAACCGGCTTGAGGCAACACTGCCCAATTTGATCAAAACTAAATGCAACCATCGTGGGTTCGAGTTTGGTGGTCCAAAACACTGGAATGTTTCAAAGACATCTAAAATGCAATGCCAGTGTTGTTTTATTTGGTTTGGGGTTTTCTCTCCCTTTATGTTAAACAGGAGTTTGGAAAACTTACACAAAAGACTCACTGTCTATTTTCATAAATGCCTACACACTAAGTAGCCAGTGTTACTGATAAATGAAAACATCAGATAGACATGGACAAAATTTCCACTCACCTACATCATGAGCTTAGAGGAAGCTGAGGATGAAACACATCTAATCTTTATTTAGAATCCTACCTAACTCCAGCAATTCTCTCTGAGGACCTGGATTCTGAGCCTTGGAACTGCTACGTAAAACAGAGATTCATCTGGATCCTCCCATCGTGACCCACGTGATACCTTTGTCAGATCCTTTTTACATCAAGGTAGTTCTCTCTGAGGTTTGACTGGAGATTAAATTTAATACCGTCCAGATCTTCTTAAGGAAGATAGAGGAACTATGCACCATCTTTTAACCCTGGAGAAATTTTACACCATAATCCAAGTTTGAGGAGAGAAAGTGAAGTTCAGAATCCAGATTTGCAAATTTTGCCTTTGTGATTCACCAAGACATTTTCTTCTAATAAACTATTTTTAAATGTTTTATTTTGTTTGTTTAGCCCATATAGCAAAGTATAGTCTTGTCAATCAAGACAGACTTCAAACTGCCTGAGCCCGTTAGAAACGTTTCATTAATAACATGTGTTTATCATTGAGAGAAGTAGACTTCGTGTGCTAAGATTTTGTCAGTCATTCATTGGAACCCCACTGTTAATAGCATACAATGGTTTGTGGTTATGCCACAATTTAACCCAGGTTTAAAAATACAAACTAGAGCCCTGGTGGTCTACAAGGAACAGGGAGTGAGTGAAGATATTGGCTCAACCTGCTTTGTGGTGGGCTGGTGGCTTGGAATGCTTTACAAACTAATCAAATTTATTGACTATGATCCTGAGGGAAAAAAAAAGTCACATGCTGGGGTGTGCATCCTGGTTTGACTGCAGTTTGGTGAGGTTACGAATATTCAAAGGGGGAAGTGAAGCAACTATTTGGCATTCCTTTCCCCAAAGATAAATTAGAAACAGATATCATAGAATATGAGATTTTTTTTTTCAGCAGCTTAATAAGGAAAAGAGCTTTTCCTCTATAGTTTTAATTCTACTGTACGTTAAGGATAAGTAAACAGAACAATATTGCACTAGGCTAGATAGGCAGTGAAAATTCTATTAATTCAGTAATTTAATGGGACAGCAATTGTTCCAAGTGCAACAGATGAAAAAAGATCAATTTTGCATATACTATCACTTTACCTTAATAGGACTGTCTGAAGGGTCATTGGGATTAAACACTGCTAGCTATATATGCACCTATATCATGTAGATATGCAGCCCAGGAATTAAAAAATTGCATTTTGCACAGATCTATTTGTAAAATTTTCTTTAAAATACAACAAACCATAGCTAACTACACTTGTAGATAGACAATGCTTGTGTTTAATAAGCCTTCTCAGTGGTGCCAAAGCATATGAAACCACAAATAATTACTATCAAACAGGAGTATGTGTTTATGAAATCTCATCGCCATGGAAATAACACCATGATGCTAAGCATTTGTGAAATTTTATATTACATGTATTTAAAAACAATTTTCCAGGTGTTTACAACGTATGCTTTGAAAAATATTTGTATTTCAAAATAAAGCAAGATCATATTTAGAGAAAATTTAGCTCATAAAAAAATAGTTAGGTCATGCTTAAGTTATCTCTTCACACATTCCTAGAGGAGGAATTTGGTACTTCAATACTTTTTTGATGTTTGAGTTTGTTTTCTTTTCTACCACTTTTTTTCAGAAAAAAAAAAAACTTATCTAAGGAAAAAAGTTTACTACTAATAGATCTATTTTTTAAATTTTGAGTGTTTGAAAATGAAGGATCATAAGAGACAACATCTGTTATACTCATAACTTTAACTGCTCCATAGGGTTTTCTTGGCTGTGATCTTTATGGAAGGAGATCGTCAGGCCGTTCTTCCATGGTGCCACTGGGTGGGTTCCAACCACCAACCTTTAGGTTATAGATGAGTGCAAACTCTTTGTGCCACCCAGGAACCTACTTATAACTTAGATTTCCAAAAGTTAAAGTTGACATTCATTTAGTCCACAAGTATAAACTGTGCATGTGTCATATATGCAGACATATGCTAGAAACAGTGAAGGCAACAAAGACGGATAAAACTATCTCTGCCTTTGAGAAACTTAGGATTTACAAAGTGCATGAACACCTTCTGGTATCTATGCAAATTCTTAAATATCTGAAAGAGTAAAATTTCTGTCTCTTATTTTTATTCACGTAGGATTCTTGGAGGTATTTCCCATGGCACTTTTTTTTGTTCTAGTAGAACTTTGTATATCACAAAATTTTTTGTAATTAACTAATGGAAGAGTAAAAAGGGCCCAAATAGTTTAGGGTAATTGGACCTTTCTCCAGGAAACATGGGAGGCAACACACATAGATGATGAACCTGGAGGCCTGTTGAAGGTGTAAAATAGCTAAATGATCCTTGACATCAGGGCTGAAGGAAAACATTTCTAGAAACCGTGTCCCCTGCTTAAACTCTGGCCAGGCCACAATACATTCAACTTTATGCCAACTTGTAGCTGGTCTACTGTAAAACAGTATTTTGAGGTTGTAAAATGTTTGATAACGTGACAAGAATTTATTTTGTCTTATGAGGATAATAATAACTTCACCAATCACTTTAGAGCCAAGATTTTTTTCTTTTTTAATATTCCTATTTACAAGGTTTCACATAGTAATTTCCATTTGCGAGGGAATGCATTCATTTCATTCACATCTTTCACAGAAAGTTGTAGTCCACTTTGCTTGTTTGGTTGTTGCTTGTTTTTCCCTGAATAAATTTTATGTTGGATTTAAACCAATTCTAGACATTAAAATAATACCATCTTATACTCGATTTCCTTTAAATAAAAATATCACTGGTTATAGAATCTTACAACTCTGGGCCTGAGAAGACTTTTATGGGTAAATTTTAGACCTAAAGTTGTACCTTTCTGTGCCATCTTCTCCGTGCTGTTGAAAACTGGAAATAGACTTTCTAATTTCTTATTTTCAGAAGACTACCGGTTCCCGAAGGAGTCCATGACTCTTATCAACTTGATGATGAAAACTGTGTGTGCACCTCGTAATCATCTTTGCTAAGATTTTTCATGTTGTTTAAATCTTTAGATGGAAATTCTTTGATGGTAATAATATTTCAAAAATCTTACCCATCATTCCTATGAGAGCCTGGGGCAATTATTGCTTTTCCAGCATTGTGATTAGAAAGAGTAAGTTACAAAAAGATGTTAAGTGGCTTCTAGGAGTTTGATACAAAGCCCAACAGTGCCAGTCCTATTCAGGTGAAGCCACTTTGCCTCCTTTTAAAGCTTAGTCTAGTATCGTTCTTACCTAATAAACCAAAAGCAAACAAATGTGTTGCCATCGAGTCTATGCTCACTCGTGGAGACATTATGTGTTACAGAGTAGAACTGTGCCCTAAAGGTTTTCTTTGCTGTAATCTTTAAGCAAGCAGATCACCAGGACTTTCTTCTCTGACACCACTGGGTGGGTTTGAACTGCCAACCTTACAGTTCATAGCCGGGAGCAACCTGGGACACTTCTTACCTAATAGCTTTGTCTAATTAAAATTAAGAACTTCTCTTCCTCAAAAGGCAGCATTAAGAGAGTAAAAGGACAACATTCAGAATGAGAAAAAATAACCACAATACATATATCACAAAGGACTGTTATCTAGAACATACAAATAACTCCTACAGATCAATAATAAAAATACAGACAACTCAGTAGAGAAATGGGGAAAATAAATGAGTAAAAGACATAAGAAGGCACTTCATACGAGAGGATATCCAAATGGCCAATAGACATACGGAAATGTTCTCAAACTCATTAGTCATCAGGGAAATGTAAATTGAACTGCAATGTAATACCTTTAAACATCCACCAGACTGGCTAAAATGATGTTGTTGTGGGTTCCGAAGCTTGGTGACCCCATGTGTTACAGCGCAGACCTGCTCTGTAGTGTTTTCTTGGCTGCAATCTTGACAGAAGCAGATCATCAGGGCTTTTCTTCCACAGTACCACCAGGTGGGTTTGAGCTACCAACCTTTAGGTTAGCAGTCAAGTGTAAACTATGCGCCACCAAGGGATTTTTGACTAAAATGATAAAAAAATTCCAAGTGTTGGCAAAAGCTATGAAGAAATTCAAATCTTCATACACTACTGGTAGTAGTCTGAATTAGAACAACCACTTTGGAAAACTGTTTTGCAGTACCATCTAATTCCCCTATCAATATATATCCAAAAAAAGTACATAGTTTACCAAAAGACTTAACTAGTATATTCATAGTAGCACTATTTGTAATAGCCTCAAACCAGACTGGATAATAACAAGATGTCTATTAGCAGTAAAATGTACAAATAAATTGTGGCATATTTACTCAATGGAATTTTATGCAGTAGTGAGAATGAATGCTCTACAATTACATGTAACACTACAGAAAATCGTGCAAACAAAATATTCAGCAAAAGAAGTCAAACACAAAAGAGTATGTACTCTATGATTCCATTTATGTAAATTGCAAAAATAAACAAAACTAATCTATGCCATTGAAAGTCAGGATAGTGGTTAATCTTGTGACTAGAAAGGAGTGTGAGAGGGTTTCCACAGTGTTGGTTATTTATGTTTGCTTTTTGATATGGGTGTTAGTTTGTGTTCAGTTTGTGAAAAATTCATCAAGGTGTACACTTACAATAAATGCACATTTTGATTTTTTTTTAATCACTAAGAAGTTTTTAATATAGCCTTGTCTTTTCAGTTCATATTGCTTAGGAAAAGAGCTGTGATGCATTGTCTATATTATCAGTGTAATAATAGTGAAAGATGAATTTGATAGCTGACAAAATCCAACATATGGACTTCAAGTCCATTTCTTTTTTAACCGGCTTTCTTCCTTTTTTTTTTTTTTTTTTTGGTTTATTTAATGAAAGAGCAACATTAAACAAACTTTGTCTAATTCCTGAAAACAACATTGTACCACCTCTCCTGCTAGATTAGTGTAATTCGCTCAAGGACAGGGCAGAAGTGGAAATCAATCATAGTGGTGAGGGATCTGACAAAGAAGAAGCAGAGGTAGAATATAAATAGTTTCTGCCTGTCTCCACTCCTTACATGGAGAAAAGGAGAACACCTTAACACAGAGAATCTGCCAAATTAATGCTTACTTGGTATAGACCTACTTCACCTGTACAAAGATGAGTAATAGACACCTATAATTTCTTTCACAGAAATGCAAGACTTGAGGATAAAAAAAAATTAACATACTTCTTTCCAAGGTTTATAACAAAAGTAGCATCACAATCAATGGTGCAGGACTTCTGGCAACACGGTGCTCTGGGCAGAAGCACCAAGCTGTCACTCCACAGCAAAGATCCAAAAAACTAAGCCAAACAGAGAAAACAGCAATCCTAAAACATCAAATGAAGAGATAAAGAACTCAGCCAAGCATCAAATGGAGTGAGACAACTGACAGAGATGGAGAGCGAGGAGAGGGTCATGCAGAGGTCCCCTATCAGTTAACACAGAGCGGATCTGCCATCTTGGACTCCTACCAGAGACCAGCAAATAGGGGGTACGGGCATGCAGCTTCATGGAGCCTCCAGCGGGAGATAGAACAACCAGTAATTTGTGATATACACTTTCCCACCCCCCACCTTTCTTCACCCCCACTTGGCCTCCTCTGCTTCTCACGGCCACAGTCTCTTGGCCAGGAAGCACCGAATGCTTGGATTCCACCCACCCGCACTGGCCGGCTCCCTGAGTGCCATTTGTTGGCTGAGGGTGTTGCTTTTTTCCACTTCTTTTGATTTTTTCCTTACCTCTCACCACCTCCCCCTCCTTTCGCTCAAATACCTGGGTCCGGGCGCCATCTTCACTTCTTCCTAAGGGCCTGCGGAGCTCCGTTTGAGTGTGGAACGGCTTCCCAATCTGGGCTGCCATGGTGGTGGGATGCCAGGACTTTCATTTGTTTGTTTGTTTTGAAATTGTTTGTTTGTTTTCTTTTCCTTTTCTCGAGTTGGGAGCCCATTCTGGCTGGGAAGTGCTACAAGGCTTGGGGGTTACCCCCTCAGATTGTGCAGATGAGCAGAGGACTCCCTGAGAGCATTTCTTTTCTGTGTTTTTCTTTTTTCTGTTTTTTGGGAGGCTTTTCTTGTTCTTTTCTTTTAATTTGTTTTGTTTTCTTTTAACTCTTTTTCCCTTTTTGTCTTTCTTCATTACTCAGTTTCTCGTCTCTCTATACCTTCCTTCTCTTCCTGTCCCCTGAATACCTGGTGCTGAATACCTCAATGCATTCAAGCCAGGCTGTACAGCAACACCTGGGAACAACTTCCCCAGACCTTGTAGCCGCACCAGTGGGATCCCTGGGAGCTTTGCTGTTCTTTTTTCTTTGTAATTTTTATTTATTCATTCTTTTCTTTTCTTTTTTTCCTTCTTCTTCCCCTTTTGTTTTTCTCCATTTCATAGTCTCTCATCTCTCCACTCCAATGGCAAGCTGCCCAGCACTCTTTTTTGTTTGTTTGTATGTTTTTGGCTCCTGTTCCTCTCTCCTCTCTCCAATATCCATCTTAGATCCACACGTCACAATCTCCCCCCTCGATCCTGCCTACCTGCACTGTGTGCTTAACATCACACCACTAAGCAGCACAGGCACGGCGTACCAGAACCTGCCCTGCACTGATTACCAACCCACCCTGGTGGCTGTAGTAAGAGCCACAAACAACCCATCCCAGCAACTCCTCTTCAGCTAGACCTGCCCTGCTGTACCATATCTGAGTGACTGACCCTGCCAGTTGGAGAAGGAAGCAAAAAGTATCATGCCCACAGACAAGCAAACAATAAAAAGCACACAGCCTACCTGCTCAGACATAGTCAAATTTTTTAAAAAAAAGGACAAAACAAACAAATCTACAATCAAAAATGAGAAAAATAACTACTGAATGCCCCGAAGACAGCAGACAATATCAAAACATTTACGAAAACAGGACAGGATGGTTCCAGTAAGCATCCAAAATAAAACACCAGATGACTTTTCAGTGGAAGAAAAGGCACTAGAACTACCTGATAAGGAATTCAAATCTCTAATACTCAGAATTATCCAAGAGTTGAAGAAAAAAGCAGACAAAACTGAGGAAAAAATAGACAAATTCATGAAAAATACAGACCAAAAAAAAGGAAGAATTCAGGAAAATAATGCAGGAACAAAATGCTAAAATAAATTCACAACTAGAAATTATAAAAAGACAACAATTAGAAATCCAAAATATAAACAGCAAGATTTCAGAAGTGGACAGTGTCAAAGAAGGGCTGAGGAGCAGACTTGAAATGGTGGAAGACAGGTTCAGTAGAATTGAAGACAAACACTTGGATACAACTCTGTTCTAGGAAAACTCAGAAAAAAGAACAAGGAAAAATGAAGAGACCCTGAGAGTTATGTGGGATACAACCAAAAGCAAAACTTTGCAAGTGATTGGACTTCCAGAACAGGGAGAGAAAACAGAAAACACAGAGAGCATAATTGAAGAACTGTTGACAGAATACTTCCCCAATATCATGAAAGATGAAAAGCTGGCTATCCAAGAAGCTCAACAAACCCCATATAGGATACAACCCAAAAGAAAATCACCAAGGCATATCATAATCACACTTGCCAAAACCAAAGACAAAGAATCCTGAGAGCAACTCGTGAAAAACAAGAAGTCACATACAGAGGAGAAACAATAAGGCTAAGCTCATATTATTCGGCAGAAACCATGCAGGCAAGAAGGCAATGGGATGAGATATATAAAACCTTGAAAGAAAAAAATTGTCAGCCAAGAATAATATATCCTGCAAAACTCTCCTTCAAATATGAGGGTGAAATTAGGACATTTCCAGATAAACAGAAATTAAGGGAATATGTAAAAACCAAACCAAAATTACAAAAATTATTAAAGGGAGT
>NW_004443995.1:14470786-14550939 GCF_000243295.1 Trichechus manatus latirostris
CCCTTCGGGAGCAAGGGAGAATGAAGAGAACAGGATACAAGGAAAAGATTAGTCCAAAGGACTAATGGACCACAGCCAGCAAGGCCTCCACCAGACTGAGTCCAGTACAGCTAGATGGTGCCCGGCTACCACCACTGACTGCTCTGACCGGGATCATATCAGAGGGTTCTGGACAGAGCTGGAGAAGGACTTAGGGCAAAATTCTAACATACAAAAAAAAAAGACCGGATTTACTGGCCTAAAAGAGACTGGAGACACCCCGAGAGTATGGCCCCCAGACACCCTTTTAGCTCGGTGGTGTAGTCATTTCTGAGGTTCACCGTTCAGCGGGGATTGGACAGCCTCATAAAAGAAAATGGGACTAATGAGGCATAGCAGTCCAGGGACCAGGACTAGAAGGCAGAAGGGGACAGGAAAGCTGGTGATAGGGAACCCAAGTTTGAGTAAGGAGAGTGTTGACATGTAGTGGGGTTGTTTACCATTGTCATAGGGCAACATGTGTACCAACTGTTTAATGAGAAACTATTTTGTTCTGTAAAACTTCATCTAAAGTGAGAATAGCAGCATAACTGGAAGAGTATAGTCAATATCACTGAACTGTGCATGTGGAAATTTTTGAAATGGTGTATCTTTGGCTATGTATATTTTCATCAAAAAAAAAAAGGTTGAGAAGGGAGAGGGTTGACATGTCGTGGGGTTGTTTACCAATGTCATAAAACAAAATTGTGTACTACTGTTTAATGAGAAACTATTTGTTCTGTAAACCTTCACCTGAAGTACAATTTAAAAAAAAAATCAACGGTGTAGAACATCTACTACAACTATTATTATTTGACCTGACAGCAGAGTTCTGTGTGGGATCCCTAACAGTTGAGTCCAGTGATTTCAATCAGATTTAATCGAATGGTATTCGTATACATTTAACCCATGGAAGCACATGGTTTGGCCTGGCAAGACATTTCCTACTATCTTTAAAAGTCTTTGTTAACAAATTCCTCTCACTTGACTCTTTTGAACTAATAAGCAGGGGTTTATTATTACATCAGAAAAGGCAAAATAGTAGTATTGATTACTTTTAAGAGATCATTCCTGTAAGAGTACATAAACTTAAAATTAACAACTGGCAAAATAGACAGTCTCTTTGACACTTCTCCTAGTCCAAAATGACTACAAAATGATTTCAAAATTTCCACCAAATATTCTCTTCCTAAAATATTACTTAAATGTTGTACAAATATGGGTGACACAAGATGTTTAAACAAACTCTAAAATTACACTGGCGTAACATAACAGAAGTTTATTTTTCATTCACTTGAAATGTGGGTGTCCCACCTAGGGGTGGCAGGTGATTTTTTCTCTATATGTTGATGTAGATACCCAGATTTCTTTCATCTTTTGGATCTGTCAACCTTAGGACCTCATCATCATTACCTGCATCAAGTTAGAGGAAAGGGAACAAGGGTAGAAGGTATACTTGCTTCTTAAAAAAAATCCATCCCTGAACTAATGGACCACAACTGCCATAGCCTCCACCAGACTGTGTCCAGTACAGCTGGATGGTGCCCAGCTACCACCAATGACTGTTCTGACAGGGATCACAGAGAAGGGTCCCAGACAGAGCTGGAGACAAATGTAGAACAAAATTCTAACTCACAAAAAAAGACCAGACTTACTGGCTTGACAGAGACTGGAGAAGCCCTGAGAGTATGGCCCCCAGACACCCTTTTAGCTCCTTAATGAAGTCACTCCTGGAGTTTACCCTTCAGCTAAAGATTAGACATGCCCATAAAACAAAACCACCTTAAGGGGCACACCAGCCCTGGGGCAAGGACAAGAAGGCAGGAGGGGACAGGAAAGCTGGTAATAGGGAACCCAATGTCGAAAAAGGAAAGTGTTGACATGTTGTGGGGTTGTTAACCAGTGTCATAAAACAATATGTGTACTAATTGTTTAATGAGAAGCTAGTTTGTTCTGTAAACCTTCATCTAAAGCACCAAAAAAAAAAAAAAAAAAAAATCCATCCCTGAAATTATCCACTCCACTTCTGTTCATAATCCATCATTGAGAACTAATCATGGCTGCCCAGAGGCAAGGAGAGGGGAGCTGGAGACGTAGTTCTTGGCTGGGCAGCCACCTCCAAATGATAATTCTTGATGGAAGGGGTTTGGTGGACATGTAGTCATCTGTTCCACCATTTTCTTCACCCAACATTGGCAGTGAATTTTAGCGTCATATAAGGTGATGAATAAACTAAAGCTTGATATTTCAGTTAAATATGGAAAAGGAAGTTTATTAGGGAAGGGTAGAGGATAGAATCATAAATTTAAGGCTGATCATGATTTTTCTCCTCTACTTAAGATCAAGGGAAATATTCAGAGTAAATAGGTTTACTCATTCATTTATATTTATGGAACATCTCTAAAATGCCCAGCATTGTTTTAGGCTCTGTGGACACAGCAGTTGAACAAAACAAAGTTCTTGCCCTCATGAACTTTACATTCTAATGTGAGACTTAAAAAAGTAAGCAAATACACAAATAGATATATAGTGTCAGGTCGGGAAAAGTGCTATGAGAAAAGTAGAAGTTAAGGGGATTGTGAGTAACAGAAGTCATATTTTTAATAGAAAGATCAAGGAAGATCCCTCTAAGGAAGTGACAAGTGAGTACAGGTAGTCCCTGGGTCGTATATGAGTTCTGTTCCTAAGTCTATCTTTAAGTCAAATTTGTATAAGTTGGAACAGGTACATACGGTTCTCATTTAGCTTCTGTGTTTTAGTTATCTAGAGCTGTTATAACAGAAATACCACAAGTGGATGGCTTTAACAAAGAGAAATTTATTCTCTCACAGTTTAGGAAGCTAGAAGTCTGAATTCAGGGTGCCAGCTCAAGGGGAAGTCTTTCTCTCTGGAGAAAGGTCCTTGTCATCAATCTTCCCCTGGTCTAGGAGCTTCTCAGTGCAGGTACTCTGGGTTCAAAGGACATACTCTCCTTGTTCTTCATTCTTGGTGGTATGAGGTTTCTTTGTCTCTCTGCTCAATTCTCTCTTTTATATCTCAAAAGAGATTGACTCAAGATACAACCTAATCCTGTAGATGGAGTCCTGCCTCATTAACATAACTGTCTCTAATTTTGCCTCAATAACATCATAGAGGTAGGGTTTATAACACATAGGAAAATCACATCAGATCACAAAACAGTGGACAACAGCACAATACTGGGAATTATGGCCTAGCCAAGTTGACACGTATTTTGGGGAGATACAATTCAATCCACCGCAGTCAGCCAAATGTTTGTTTAGTATATAGTATATATATTTACCTTTCTATGCATATAAAGGAGCCCTAGAGGCACACTGGTTAAGAGTTTGGCTGCTAAACAAAAGGTTAGTGGTTCAAATCCAGCCAGCCACTCCTTGGAAACCCTATAGGGCAGTTCTACTCTGTCCTATATGGTCACTGGTCACTATGAGTCGTAATGGACTTGATCACAATGGGTTTGGTTTTTGTATGCATATAGAACACTTAAGAAATGCTTCCAATGTTTTCATAAGCATCACTGTATTTAACTCAAATTTTTAATACAATAGGCTTTATGGCAGTCCCTTCTTAAATATGAGTTGTCCATAAATCAGATGTTCATAACCAGGAGACTGCCTGTAAAGACCGAATGAAATGAGGGAATGGTCTTTTACGAGGAAAACAAGGACTTCAGGTGAAAGCAAGCTTGATTTTTCCAAGGAACAGCAAAACACCTGACCCCATCAGAGCAGTGCTGCATGGGCCAGTTCATGCAGAGCTGCTTAGGAAGGAAGCATGGCAGAATGGAAACAGAATGGGATTTGGAATAAAAAGGCATGGTTCAAAAAGGGAGGTTGTCACTTGTAGCTGGGTACTATTTTTCACAAATCACTAACATATCTGAACCTCCAACTTTTCATTACCAAAATGAGGGGACCCACTTCATTGAGATTCTATGAGGTTTATATTTGTTATTGTTGTTTGCTGCTGTCTAGTCAATTCCTACTCATGGTGAGCCCATGTGCAAAGTAGAACTATTCCATAGGATTTTCAAGGCTATGACCTTTTGGAAGCAGAGCACCAGGTCTGTCTTCTGAGTTGCCTCTAATTGTGTTTGAACCATCAACCTTTTGGCTGATAGTTGAGTGCTTAACTGTTTATGTTACCCAGCCACCTGAGGTTTATATAACACACATAAATTACTACCAGTACCTGGTATATTGAAAAGATTCATTAAATATCAGTTAGTTCTCCTTTTACGTATAATTCTGGGGTAGTTGTTAGGTGCCATTGAGCCCGTTCAGACTCATAGCAACACTATGTACAACAGAATGAAACATTGCCCGGTCCTGCACCATCCTCACAATTGTTGCTATGATAGAACCCATTGTGTCAATCCATCTCATTGAGGGTGTTCCTCTTTTTCACTGACCTTCTACTTTATCAAGCATGATGTCCTTCTCCAGGGACTGGTTCCTGCAAATCTAGGGTAGTAGTGGAAGAAAAATCTCTTTTCCCTCTTCATTCTTCTGCAAGCTGGCTAACTTTCATGTGTTGTACATTATGAATTTATGAAATCCTTTTCCCACCTCAAAGAACCATCCTTGTTTCACAGTGATGAAGATGATGATAAGGGAGTGATCAGTTGTTCTAAAAGAAGGTAGACATAGATATAGTAACCTTCTCATCTATAGACCTTTCGTTGTTGGTTATGCTATGTTAATACATTTAAGGATTTGATTGGGAGAAACTAGAAATCCATGGCTGTGAACTACCTCCCACCTTATTCTATCTATGCTCATTATCAATTCATTTAATTTAAGCTCTGGAGTAGGATGTGACGTTTAGAGAAGGGCTATGAAAAGATGAGATCAGTCTTGTCCTCTTTTCTTCTCAGACTAACCTTTGTAGATTCTTTATCTGCCTTGTGACGAGACCAGGCCCAAGACATTTCTGCATTCTCTGGCATACTGATGGCCTCTTTGGTTTGGGTTAGTACAAATATATATCTAAAGCCTCACTGTGCTTCCATTGGAACAGGTCTGTATCAGCCCACAAGCCAGAGTCTGAATTACTTTATGTGAATTGATCTATATGGCGTTTTGAGAGTAGAGTATCCCTTCTTTTAGAATATATTTATCATCACAGTATATACACGTTCTACTAAATTTGTCTTTTTTTAAAATTATAGTTCAGATGGTTTACAGAGCAAACAATTTTCTCATTAAAAAATTAATACACTTGTTGTTTTGTGGGATTGATTGTTAACCCCACAACATGTCAACCTTGGGTTCCCTATTACCAGCTTTCCTGTCTCCTGCTGCCTTCTCATCCTTGCCCCTGGGCTGGTGTGCCCATTTAGTCCTATTTTGTTTTATGGGCCTGTCTAATCCTTGGCTGAAGGGTGAACTTTAGGAGTGACTTCATTACTGAGTTAAAAGGGTGTCCGGGGCTTATACCCTCAGGATTTCTCCAGCCTCTGTCAGGCCAGTAAGTCTGGTCTTTTTTTTTGTGTGTGTGTGTGTGTGTAAGTTAGAATTTTGTTCTATATGTTTTCTCCAGCTCTCCAGGACCCTCCACTGTGATCACTGTCAGGGCAGTCATTGGTGGTAGCCGAGCACCGTCTACTTGTGCTGGACTCAGTCTTGTGGTAAATCTGTCTTTTTAACTTAGTCTCTTGTCAGTAATACCCTGAAGGCATTTCTCCTACTCTAGTAAGTCCTCAGTCCCCTGGAACAGAACTCAGTGGTTTCCAACTTAAAGGAAGCTCCTACTTATTCTCAAGAGTACAATACACAACAGGTTACAGGTTGCCATCGAGTGAACTTCTATTCATGGTGACCCTGACTCATAGCAACTCCATGTGTGTCAGAGTAGAACTGTGTTCCATCAGGTTTTCAATGGCTGACTTTTCAGGATTGGCAGGCCTTTCTTCCAAGGAGTCTGTGGGTAGACTTGAACCTCCAATCTTTCAGTTAACAGCCTTTGGCAATCAAGCATGTTAACAATTTGCACCACCCAGGGACTCCCACACCACAGGTTACTAACATTTAAATACTTTATTTGTACATTGTAGTCACCTACACCCCCAGAGATCTGGTTGTAAATCTCTTCTTTACGGTGTCCGTAGCTTTATCATACAGGAAGCACATTGAGATATGTTTCTAGAGTTTTTGTTGTTGTTTTTTTAAATCAGAATTTATAATCATCTTACTTAAAAAAGAAAAAACAACTTGCTGCCATCAAGTTCCAACTCATAGTGACCCTATAGGACAGAACAGAACTCCCCCATAGGATTTCAGAGTCTGTAATCTTTACAGAAGCAGACTACCACATCTTTCTGCCAGAGAGCAGCTGATGGGTTCAAAATGGTGACCTTTTCCTTAGCAGCCGAGCATTTAACCACTGACTGCCAGGGTTCCCTTATCATCTTACTTGTTCAGAGTCAAATCAGCTCTTCCTTTTTCCTTAGCCCTTTTTTTTCCCTATCTCTGGTCTCTTGTATCTCAGACACTGAAAAATATTTTAGTAATTTCATTTTTTTTTTTAAACTCACCAATTGAAACACATTGAATTGCAATGCCAGGACTTCACTGAGACAACCAGAACATCCAGGGTGTCATCTGGAGACTCTGGGGAAGTTAGGAAACTTTGGGATTTTGAAAATTTGAAAGCATACTGGAACATCTCTGGTCTCTGTGACGGTAGGAGTCCATTCTTATGGAAAGAAAGGAAGCTGTTTCCTAGAGAACAGCTTATGTTTCAGTGGCCTGGAAACCCCTGCCCGGCTGCCTTCCTCTCTCCTGCCCTGACAGCTCCCATCAAGTGTTGCCCCTTCTCTCAGCATCTTGCTTCAAGTAAATCCATGCAACGATGCTTTCAGGAACATCTGCAGTCTCTCATGCGGGAAGACAAGCAGAGCGGACATCCTGTAGAAGGAAATACCAGTAAACATTAAAACATCAGGAAAGACCTTTGTTGGGGCATCTGCAGACACTGCTCAGGACTAAATGAGTCCATTAATAGGTCCCATTCCATGAGGCAGGCTATGGAGACTCTGTAACAGCTGCTGAAAACTTCTGCATTATTTTTCACGTCTTCAAATGCCAACCAACCTCTGGTGTCTTGGGGCAGGGCCTAGATTTCATGGTGCAAGTAAAAAATAAACATTTTCACCAACGTTTCTCTCCAAAACACCTTCAAATTCCTCATGAATCTTGGATTGTAGTAGAGTTGACTAAGAAACACTGTGCTTTGTACTTATTAAGTATTTAAAAAATATCTGCTAAGCATCAATGAATTTTAGAATTAAAAATTACCTTGGAGATTGGCTAGCCTGGGCACAGTACCTTTTTATAAAGTGAGCAAACTGAAAAGCAAAAAACATTTATTGTCATCAACCTGAGAGAGGAGAACCAGTTGCCATGGACTCAACTCCAACTCACAGCAACCTTATGTGTGTCAGAGTAGAGCTGTGCTTCCCAGGGCTTTGACTGGCTGATTTTTGAGAAGTAGATCACCAGGTTTTTCTTCCAGGGAGCTTCTGGGTGGACTTGAACTTCCAACCTTTAAGGATTTATACCACCCAGGGTCTCCATTATAACTTAGGAGCCTAGTTATTACATTTGCATTTCTACAAAATGCTTACTGTAGGAAATATATGGAACTGTTCAAAAAGAAGTCAAAGTATAATTTCTGATACTAAACTAATTGTACTAAATTGGTAGACTTCTTCAGTTTTTTTTTTAGTAAAGGGTTTGAGTTTTATTGGAGCATCTTCATGCACAATGTAAAAATAAGCAATATTAAAAGCTCAATGTATTTTCTGAGCTTCTTTAACATTTGTGAAGAATATCATGAATAAAATGCATGCTTGTAAAAATTTTGTTAAAATAATCTGTAATCCCACAAGACAGCAATAAACAGTTAATATTTTATTATCTTTACATTGTCTTATTTCTATGCATTTTTTTAATAATTAAATTTTCTTTATTTTACTCAATTAACTTTTTAAATAATATTTTATTGTGTTTTCAGTGAAAATTGTCACAGCAAATTAGGTTCCCATTTGACAATTTCTACACAAATTATTCAGTGACATTGTTACATTTTTCAGTGTGTCAACATTCTCTTTAACTGTGTTCTGATTGTTCCAATTCCAGTACTCTAGTTTCTCTGTCCCTTATCTTATCATCTTTGCTTTAGAGCAATTGTTGACCTTTCGGTCTCATACAGATTTTTTTTAATGGGCACCGTACTCACAAATAATATCCTTTATCGTGTGTGCCAATCTATTATTTCACTAAAAGATGACTTCACAGGATAGTTTTGGTTCAAGGTTTAAAGAGTATTTCAGGATGATAGACTGAACTGGTCTAATAAGTATGGACTTTTTAAAAATTTGAGTTCTGTTCTGGGTTTTTCTCCCATTCTATGAGGGCCCATCTATTGTGGCCCTGATCGGAATGATAGGTAGTGGTAGCTGGGCTCCATCTAGTTCTTCTGGCCTCAGGGTAGAAGAGGCTGTGGCTCATGCAGGCTATCAGCCATGTAGACTAAATTTCTTCTGAGTTGCTCAATTAACATTTAATCCTCAGCATTGTCCTACTGTGGAGGCCAGCCTCCAAAGTGGCCCTTGATGATCCCTATCTCCTGGTATTCACACTCTTGTGTAGTTCCCACCCACACTGTGCCAGGACTGGTCTGTGGAATCAATAGCATAGGGCAGAAGTGATGCAGTGTCACTTCTGAGATTAGGCTACAAATGATTGTGGCTTGTATATTGGGTTCTCTCTTTTTTTCTCTCTCTCTCAGATCTCTCACTCTAAGGGAAGCAAACTGCCATGTTGTAAGCAGTCCTATGGTGGGTTCCACATGGCGAGCAGCTGAAGCCTCCAGTCAACAGCTAGGCACCTGCCAACAACCACACTCGTGAGCTTGGAAGTGGATGAGAAGACTGCAGCCCCGGCCAACAGCATTACTGCAATCTCATGAGATACTCTAAGCCACAACCATCAGACAAGGCACGGGACTTGTACAGCAATAGAAACTAAAGCACCCACGTTTTCAAAGATTTTTCAAGAAAACTATTTACAATGATTGCCTGATGTTCTGGGTGGCACAAGCTATTTGCTATAAGCTGTTAACCTAAAGGTTGACGGTTCAAATCCACCCAGAGGCTCCACAGAAGAAAAGACCTGGTGATCGGCTTCCATGAAGATTGTTACCAAGAAAATCCTGTGGAGTAGTTCTTCTCTGTAACACATGGGATCACCGGGAGTCAGGGGTTGACTCAATAACAGCTAACAACAACAACAATGTTCTGTCCTGTAGATGTCTCATGTTTGACTACCCTGTTATTAGATTTCCAGGTTAGTTCCAAATTTTTGCTCCTTTAATTAATATTACAGTATACATTTTTTGTACAGTGTCTATGTCTATAACGAGTTTCTTAGAATAAACTCTTTTAAGTAAAATCATTAAATAAAAAATATTAATATTTTCAAGGTTTTTGATATTTATTGTATATTGTTTTCCAAAATTAGTGCACTAATGAAGAGCCTCACTGACTTATATTTTATTGACACAAAAGGCAAATCTGTGATATGACTAAATTGTATCTGTGTATAGCATCAAATGTCCTTGATGTACAATGCTATATATTTGATTGCTTTTTATTTTAAACGCCACTCTAGAAATGACATACAAATATGTTTATCCATTTGCTTATTGGTTATATCTGATGATTCAACCTCTCCAAGGCAAACTCATTATCTTTCCTGCCATGTCTATTTTTTTTTCCTGCTTTTTCTCATCTTAGGAAGGAGTACCATCATTCTCCCAGTCTCCCAGTCCAGAAACCTGAGAGTCATCCTAGACTATCCTCTTTATCTCACCCCTTCCGTACACTTTACACTTTAATTATCTTTACACCACCTGGGTGGGCAAACACTTAACACCCTTAGCTGCTAACCAAAAGGGTGGAGGTTCGAGTCCACCTAGAGGCTTCTGGGAAGAAAAATCTAGTGATCTACTTTTGAAAAATCAGTCATTGAAAACCCCATGGAGCACAGTTCTACTCTGACACACATGGGATCACCATGAGTTGGAATTGACTCAAAGGCAAATGGTTTGGTTTCCTTTCCAGCCCCACTGCTATTTCTTTAGTGCAAACCTTGGTCAGCTCTCTTTAGATTGTCCTCTCTGTCTCTAGTCTCAATCTTCTATTATCCATAACTCTACTTTGCCACAGTGAATGTTTTTTCTGGGAAGAACTAATGATAATTTGATTGTATTCAGCTTTAATTCCTTATTGCTGTATTTTACTTTTGTGATTACATTGTTTTTGTTGTTGTTAGTTGCTGCTGAGCTGATTTTGACTCATGGCAACCCCATGTGTGAAGAGTAGAACCACTCTATAGGGTTTTCAAGGCTGTGACCTTTCAGAAGCAGATCACCAGGCCTGTCTTTGAAGGCACCCTGGGTAGGTTCAAACCACCAAACTTGGCTAGTAGTTGATAGCTTAACTATTTGCACCATCCAGGAGACCATGACTACATTACTGAACACTATGATGTTCAACATTTTATGTACAAAAGACCATCAATAGTCTTCTGTAGAAACCAACTGGACAAATTATACCTGCTGACTCTGGCAAGGCATGAACTTCAGTGACCATGTCAGTGAACCATCCAAGATGATTCTGGAACTGGAGATGCAAGCTTAGGCAGTGTCAGAACAAAATCCACCCATGGGGGGAAGAATCGTTCCTTCTTCCACCTCTCTTGAAACTTATCACTGGTGTGCAAGTTTCTCATTTTGTCTTCCTATGGGAAACCCACCCACCCCTCCAGGTAGATTTCACAGTAGATGTGGCACTGACCACAGGACAGGAGGCAAAACTCAGGCAGCACCGGAGTAAAATGTAAACAATGGGGAAAAGTAACACACTGAAGTTGACGCATCATTTTCCCCAGGTCTTTGAACAGTCGCATACACTCAAACGTATTTTACAGATATTTACTAGAATACAGCGTCTTTAACGTAGCTTCTGAATGATTGGGTATGATAAAATACATTTTAAAACGATGCCTTCCCCAGAGCTAAAAACAAATAGTATATTTTAAGTTCTATGGACACAAAGACAATTTTCACAGTTCACAAAGATGCACCTTCTAGGATGGAGGCTATTTCTACTTAGTGTAATGTGACTATTCTTTGAAGAGACATTGAAAGAGCGTATTAGATGTGATTTCCATTTTGTTTGGTTCTTGTTATCTAAGCAGTCATTTTTCACTCTCAGTTAAAATTAGCACAGAACATTCTTCAGGATAGCCTCTGCATTCCTAACATATTTCCACGAAGGGTCCTTGGTTGGAGGCTCCTACCCTCATGACAGAGTATTTTTGCAAGCATTGTATTAATAGTATTATTCATCGTCATAGCCACTTATTATGTGTCAAGTATGGTGTTAAAAACTTTATATATATTCTCATTTTACCTTCACACCTAGGTTGCAGGGTATTTATTATTATTATCTTTTCTTCCAGATGAAGAAATTGAAGTTCATAGTTTGAGCAAGTTGACCAAAGTCACAAAGTAAGGGGAAGAAACAGGCTGGTTTGACTCCAAAATCTTTCAGTCTTGATGCTGTTTTTTCTCTGGTGGCTCATTGCCTAGTAATTCCATATCAGACTGACTTATGACCCTGATTCTTCTAAGATATCTTAGACCCAAACAAGTCACTGTGTATTAGGACTCTGACTTATGAAGATACAAAGTATTAACCTGGATTTAGGGAACCAGTTTTTTCCTTTTCACAGGAGAGGCCTGTATGTATCCTATGCTCTGTGGCTTATACGCTCAGATTCTATTTTCAGTGCCCCCTCACAGGTACATCACAGTATTTCTCCCAGGGCACTCAATTCTCAGGTCTAACCCTGAAGGGGAAACCTGGTGGCGCAGTGGTTAAGAGCTTGGCCTCTAACCAAGAGGTCAGCAGTGCAAATCCACCAGATACTCCTTGGAAACCCTATGGGGAAGTTGTACTCTGTCCTATAGGGTCACTATAAGTCAGAATTGACTCAACACAGTGGATTAACCCTGAAAGGGCATGTGCTTTTGCCAGGTTGGATCTATGACAATCCTCAACTTGAACTTTTCCAGCACAAGCATGTGGGAACTTTAGTAACAGCCTCCTGCTCCTCAAAACTTCAGCCTTGTCCAAGTCTATTTGTGGTATTTGTCTAGTTGTAGGTGTCTAATAATAAATATGTCCCTTCAAAATAAACTACATTTGACAAAATCTTCCATTCTTTAAAGTAATTAAGATCACAGACTATCTTCAATAGCTCATGTGGTGGAGAGTTTCACTGCCTATATTTTCCTTCTTGCTTTTCCTTCTCTTGCTCTTCCCACCCCTAATCCTGTGTTTTTTCTTATCTAACTTTGGAACATTTTAGTGTTCAGAGGTAGGAAGATGGTAGTTATCTAAATAACAAAGTCAGTTCCTTATTAATTACTGTAAATTTTTTCTTGAAATAGATATTCTCTTAAATTTGGTGTTGGATTATCTGGTAGAATACCCATTTTAATTCTAGGCCATCTATTTTGTTGGCTGAAGTTCCCAAAAAGAACTAAATGCACATCAAGTGCAGGTTTAAAATAACATTGATAATGGTGGATGTTTGATTAGCCCTTCATAATTTACAAAACTCTTTTACAAATATTAAGTCATTCAATTCTACAACAACTCTTTGTGGAAGGAAACAAACTTTATCAAATATTTACTGTATTAGGAACTAGACATATGTTAGTGCTTCACTTTTAGACTCTTTCATAGTCTTCACA
Source organism: Trichechus manatus latirostris (assembly GCF_000243295.1). Lineage (NCBI taxonomy): Eukaryota > Metazoa > Chordata > Mammalia > Sirenia > Trichechidae > Trichechus > Trichechus manatus. The sequence continues at coordinate 14,483,654 of NW_004443995.1, forward strand.
GCAAGCTTTTCAAGGCATGGATTATCTCCATTTTACAGATGATGAAACTAAGCTTCAAAAAGATTAAATATCTTGCTACAGGATTTCAGCCAAGAGTATGGAGACCTAGCATCCAGTACCTCCCCTTGTGCTGCCTCTGACACTCCAGACTACGAAGGTCATTGCCAGTGTCATATTCAAAGCCATGGTAGCCTTGTTGTTGTTAGCTGCCATCGAGTTGGGTTCGACTCATGGCGACCTTACGTATAACAGAACAAAATGTTGTCTGGTCCTGTGCCGTCTTCATGATTGTTGGCATGTTTGAGTCCATTGTTGTGGCTATTGTATCAATCCATCTTATTGAGGGTTTTTCTTGTTTTTGTTGGCCCTCTACTTTACCAACCATGATGTTCTTTTCTAGCCATTGGTCTTTCCTAATGACATGTCCTGTGGTAGCCTTAGCCGGTACCATGTATCTAATTCTTCTAGTATCAACTTTTATGTAGAAATGAGTGTAGAGACTTAAACATTTTATCCACATCACCATTACATCTCTAAGGACTCCTTCTTTAAAGTTACTTCCCTAAACTTCTCAATTGCAGGTAAGCAAATAAATTTCTTTCTGGCTTTCTTCCACCTCTCCATAGGGAGGTAAAGAACTGACGCAGGAATGAGACCTTTTACCTCCACATAGATGAAGACTTTTTATTCTGCTCCATAATGGTTTCTTAAGCCCACAGGTAACTCAACTGTACCAAGTACCTGTGTGCATCACTGTTGAGATTGTATGTCCAATAACCATACTAGATTTGTACTTTGACAAGATCAGACTTACCCAAAAGATACTTTTGGCCTTTTCCAGATAAACTGAAAGGTAACTCACACTTTTTGTTTCTTTCTGGAATAGGCTGGAATAGGATGGAAATAGTAACATCAACTGACCCTGGGCACCCTGCTAGTGATCAGGTATAAGATAAATTTGTTCTTTCCTTTAATAGAGGGAAATTCCACTTTGCAGACATTGAAAAAGGAAGATAACTAGGTAAGTGTGGTATCAGAGAAGAGAAATGGTTCCTGCATGGTACCATTGAATTTAAAAATCTGTAAAAAAAATTAATACCCTTGTAGAAAAAAAATTTATATTCAATACGTAACTAATTCTATTTTTTTGAAATGATAGGTTTATATACATATATATGCATGTACGCATATGTGCATGTGTATGCTGTTGTTAGCAGCCTTAGAGTTGGCCCTCGCCTCATGGAAAGGGCACGTTTGTGATCCATAGGGTTTTCACTGGCTTATTTTTTTAATTAGATTGCCAGATTTTTCTTCCTGGTCTGTCTTAGTCTGGAAGCTAATCAACATAGCAACATGCAAGCCTCCACTGACAGACAGTCGTGGCTATGCATGAGGTACGTTGGCCAGGAATCCAACCCAGGTGTCCTGCATGGAAGGTGAGAATACTACCACTGAACCACCAATACATGTATACTGTTGTGTGCCACTGAGTTGATTCCAAATCATAGTGACCCTATAGGACAGAGTAAAACTTCCTTATAGGGTTTCCTAGGGTGTAATTTTTATGGGAACCGATCACCAGGTCTTTTCTCCCATGAAGCCGCAGTAGGTGAGTTCAAACTGTCAACCTTTTGGTTAGCACCAAACTCTTGACCATTGCACCACCAGGGCTCCTTATGCATATGTATAGGTACTTAATTATTAAATGAAATTGTCTTTATGATAATGAGAAAAATATTCCCTTAAATCTGAAGCATAATAAGAGTGAAATACAAATGAGTGTTTAAGATACAGTTCTAAATTACTTTATAAATAAAAATGCAGACATGAGTTTCTCAGTAAGTAGACTTTGGAATACGTAGTCTATGAATCTCCATAAAAAAGCCTCCTTTCAGACATAAGATCTCAAACATTAGAAATCTTATGCAAATATTTCCTTTAATGTAACAGCTATTTCATGTCATGGTAGTAGTTTTTAGGACATCATTAAGTACATGCAATCTGCAGTTTTGCATTTAACTAAACCTTTCACACGGAATCATACAACAGGTTACCAAAAGCATGTTTCCAAATGTGTCTCCTAAGATACAGTGGAAAATGTGACTTTTATTTACAACTTAATAAATAACGTACTGATGTGAAGTGTTTTAAGTACGAAAATGTGCTACTTTAAACAAAGTAGTGAAAATATAAAACGTGCTGTGTCTAGTTGTTTTCACTTCTTTCAGGGTTTAGATTTCCTTTGCTTGCCTGTCTGATTTAACTTAACTTAAAAAAAAAAAAAAAACTTATGGAAAGTGGGAACCTTGGATACTTCAAAGTTAACCGAGATCAAAGTCAAACGAAGTCTACCAAATAAGGAACAAGCCTAAATGCAAAATGTGTCACATTGATGTTGGCTTGAAATCTCTTGTGCCAAAACCTTAACCTTGGATTTGTCAGGTATCTACGCACTGGTAGTCTTTATGGAAAAGAATGGTTTGCTTAGTTTCTCCAGGAGACCATTCAAACACAGACTCATCTACACGTCCAGTTAACTAATTTATGTGTTGTTGAAACACTGAAAATGTGAGAGGATTCTCACCTATTACATCTTTGTCCCCTGTATTTAACTCCTGACAAATACACATGTTCCACACAACTACATCTTGTTTAATTACAGAAACCTCATCTTTTGATGTGAATTATCCCTCCCTCCAATGTGAGCATGCTAAGAACATTGAAATTAGTTCTTGTATCTTTCTATCGCTGCTTGAAGAACCCTTTGAAGTAAGACGGTTTCTTGGAATGTTTGAAGGATTCCAATCTGGTGTTTAAATCTTTTTCTCCTCTCCGTAATTTAAGGGTCTGGAGTATTTGGGCTTTTGTTGAATTAAAAAATTGCAGGATTATTAACATGTGAAAGGTTAGTGCGGTCTGTTATTCAAAAGATGCAATGGGTGTTCTTGAATGTTCTGCTTCATTGAAGCCCTCATACACCACACATGTTACCAGTAAAGGCACAACGTTTTTCCTTGAAATGGTCCATGCTGTTTCATTTGAAACAGTGTGTGCTGCTGCTGGGTGTTCTGTGGTTCTGTCTCACCAACATTATTCAGAAGTCACATTCAGCAGGTATCAGCCAATAAGCCCTTTGGTATCAGAGGAGGAAATAAATCACATTCTCCAGAAACACCCATCTGTTTTGAATAGCCCCATAGATAGATGGCTGTCTGTTTCATGGAATATTTAATGTTAGAAAAAAATAGTCCAAACAGTTTACTCTCCTTAAGACTAAGCAGCAAGAGGTCTTCCAGTAAACGCTCAAAACTGTATAATGGGAGAGGCCAGAAACATCCCTCTGTGACTTTCTAAAGAAAACGGAAAAAAACACAAAAACAAAACAAAAAACCATTAATAATCTCTAGACTTTGCTGACCTCTAGCGATCGTAACGGAAAATAAACTTACTAGGTTTTTTTTTTTTTTTCCTTCTAGAAGAGCGAGATCTACAAAGTCAGAATTTAAATATTTGTTTTGTACTTTTTTCTACTCAGTCTTTAAAAAGTAATAACTGTAACTGATTTCTTAACAGTAAATGACGATGTATTTTCATGATAGAAAATTTAATAAGCACAAGCAGAAAATAGTATTATTCGAGAATACATTCTTTTCAGTCTTTTTTCTGTGAATTTATATATATACAAGTAGCTCTCCATAAGAGTGGAATTATACAAAGCATATTATTTTGCAACTTGTGTTGGTTTTTAACAGTATATGGTGAATATCTTTCCAGGTCATTATATATCTTTCTACCACATTATTTTTACTGACCACTTAATAGTTCATCATAATTTATCTAAACATTTCTCTGTTATTTGTTATGTAGGTTATTTTCGGAGCCGTGGTAGCATTATAACATTAAGACGAAGTTTTAACCAAACCAAACTTATTGTGGTCAAGTTGATTCCGACTCTTAGCGACCCTGTAAGAGAGAGCAGAACTGCCCCACAGGGTTTCCAAGGAGCAGCTGGTGGATTCGAACTGCCGACCTTTTGGTTAGCAGCCAAGCTCTTAACCACCATGCCACCAGAGCTCCAAGATGAAGTCTTAGATGGGAAATTTCTGGTTCAAAAAATACATATTACCAAACTGCCAGATAGTTCTATAAAACAAATGGTCAGCCAGATATTATTACTGGGATTTATTTCAAATAAAAAACAGTGTCATCCAAAGGGAACATGTGGTGAACTGGAAACTCTTTGGCAGTCTACATACAAAGCATAGCTACTGCCCAACTACCCAGGTATTCCCTGAGAAAACTGCGGCCAAAGAAGGAACCAAGAATAACCAAAAAAGCTGTAGTATGTGAGCTGTATGATAACCCTTGTCAATTAATTCAAGGTGATGCCACTTGAAAAAAAAAAAAGGAATATTAGAGAGCTATCAAGTTCCAAGGAACTCTGTTTTGTAAATCCGTATAAACATGGCTTCCACCTCCATCACAACCTTTAATCTTATATAAAGTCTCCATTTACTAGATGGAAGCTAAAGGTTATATGCAGAGAGTGCTTCCTGAAGGTTTAATTATTTTTTATGGTGTTTGCACAGGGTAAATACAAAGCTCTTCTTCTCTTCATAAGATAAATAATACTCAGGTAAAGTTTGCAATATAGAGTAAGTAGAGAGAAGAGAACTTCTGGACAGCTGTTTTTTTAGTTACCAAAGTAAGAGTAGCACATTATCAAATACTTGCTAAATGTACAAATTAAATTTCCTGACTATTCTGTTTTATGAGTTTACACTGTCAAAGAGATGCATTGTATCCAGCAACTGCTCTATACTCCCCCCCACCCCATTCCCAGGTGTATACATCAGAATTTCATGAGACTGTGTAGGTTTTTTTTTTTTTTTAAGAATATTCATATGTCTTTTTTTCTTAATATCAATTACAGAAAGTATTAATCAAGTCTTCAGGTTGATTAGGATGGACCAAAGAATGGAAGGGGTGGATGGCATGCACTGAAAAGATTGAGAAACACTACCTTGGAGCAATTAATACACTCCAGATCTCTGGGGTAAGAGAATCATTTGGTGAAGTTGAAGGATGTGTTACAAGGTCTGGTCAACTTGCCCTAGTTCTCAAGCCCCACTCTCGAGGCACTGCTGGCTTCTCAATGGCTACAAATATCTGCTCAATAGTTGTTTTCCCCAAAAATGAACAACAAAAGCAAGAGCATGGCCTCCACAGAGAGGGGCTACCAAGCCTATCTCCTTAGCAGTCTCCCAACAGCACAAGAATATAGACACCACAAAGATAATGATGCTTTTATTAGAAGCTGTAGGCTGAATCTGAGCTCCATGGCTCAAAGGCGTGGCATCGCCTCTGAGATCCTGCCTTCTGCGGCATGAAAAACCAGAGAAACCAGTTACTGTGGAGTCAACTCTGACTCTCAGAGACCCCATGTGTGTCAGAATAGAACTGTGATCCACAGGGTTTTCAATGGCTGATTTGCAGAAGTAAATCGCCAAACCTTTCTTCCAAGGCACCTCTGAGTGGGCTCAAACCTCCAACCTTTCGATTAGCAGCTGAGTACATTAACCATTTGTGCCACCTAGGGAAACCTCTACTGCATTAAATCAAAACAAAAACCCGTTGCTGTCAAATTGATTCCTACTCATAGAGACCCTACAGGACAGAGTAGAACTGCCTCATAGGGTTTCCAAAGAGTGGCTGGTGGATTCGAACTGCCGACCTTTTTGGTTAGCAGCTGGAGCTTGCCGGAGCTTGCCAGAGCTCTTAACCACTGTGCTATCAGGGTTCCTCAGACTGCATTAGTTAAGGTTATTTGATTGCAAACAAAATAGACCAATGCTGTCTAATTTAAGCCAAAATAATAATAACAATAAATTAATAAAATAAAAATTGCAGCTCAAGAAATCCAGGAAGAAGCTACTAAAGGCTTGTCTCTTCAGGCCTAGTTAAGAAGCAGGAGCTCAAACCATGTTCTGTCTTTGGGTCCCTCTACTTAAAATACCATGTGGAATATACGTAGGCATCTCCTTCAATTCTTCTCCTCCAAAGCAAGTACTCTACATAGAGCCAAAGTAATTTCTATTAACTGAACAGCACACATTATCAAAGTGAGGCATTTATTTTGTACTTTCAAGTCTTCCCCAGGTAGATAATGATGTCACTTAGCTGTCACATTGATAGTCCTGTATCTTTTAGAGAATAACTTCTAGGTTATTATTTCTAGGTTCTAATTTCCTGGATGTGTGTGCATGTGTGTGTTTGTTTTGTTCTGTTTTTACTAACTATGGTATTTTGCAGAGTAATTAAACAAATCTATATTATTTGACCACCACTCATCTGTCAGTTTGTTGTTCTATGGTGGCTTGCTTGTTGTACAAGCTATGCCACCAGTATTTCAAATACCAATAGGGTCACTCATGGTGGACAGGTTTCAATGGGGCTTTCAGACTAAACTAGACTGGGAAGAAAGGTCTGGCAGTGTACTTCCGAAATTTAGACAACGAAAATCCTGTGGATCACAAGATATATTGTCTGATACGGTGCAAGAAGATACAGCCCCAGAAGATACGGCCCCTAGGTTGTAAGGTACTTAAAATATACAGTGGCCATAACAATGGACTTGAGCATACCAATGATCATAAAAATGAAGCAAGACCAGGCAGTATTTCGTTCTATTGTAAATGAGTCTGAGCCACTTGACAGCAACTAACAACAAAAGTTTTGAACCGATAGCCCCTTTTCCATAAATTTCTATCAGTGTAGCATGCTATGCTAATATTTCTTCACAGAAAAATGTAAAAAAATTATGGCATAGAGGCACCTATGAAAATACCCCCCCCCGGGGTGAGGGGGAGGGCACTGCTGGCAAACAAATGCAGGAGACACGCATTATTTGCGTAAAAATACAGTACATTACTGAACCCGGTTTTCCTTTTCATGACATAGAATCGTCATGAATATTCTTTTAAGCTACATTTAGCATAAGTCACAATTTTTAGATTGAGAGCAGTACACTAGAAACATTACCATAATGACTCTTAATAAGTCATATGGGCTAATAAAATATGAGACTAGCAGCATAGTAATTAGCTGAGTATTGGAAAATGCCTTTTTCCGTCATTTCTTACTGTGAGACTATTTTTCCTATGAAGAAAGATGTCAAAATTTTCCAGTAATTTCTTCTCCTTACCCTTAGGTCCAGGATCTGAGTGGAATGCCCAATAAAAAGGGTGCCGACCTTGTCTACTGTCACATTCTATGAAGAGAAAAACAACAACAACAAAAACCCAGCCCTGGTGATGTGGCTGAACCACATAAATGAGAAACAGATTTGTGCAATATGAGTTTGCTCCAAGCCACAGAATGCCAGCTCTATCCTTTGGCATATTTTTAAGGCTAAAGGGTAATTGAATCCCTTCTACACTAGACAGATAGTATGAAAAACAGCAGGGTTTGCCTGGAAAAGACAGTTCAGGCTAACACCTCATTTATAAGAGTGTAGAGGCAGGACTAAGGGGCACATTTAGGATCGTGCTCAATACCCCCATATGATTAGCATGCACAAAAGGGCCTCTTTAGTCATTTGAAGTCAAATTATCTGCAATAGCTTCAGTGAGTGTGGTCCCCGCAGTCTTCAGTCCTGTCATGTAGGCTTGTAAAGGAGCCTCTCTTGGTCCCTGGCCAGTTCAGCTTAGACTCAGCTTTTGCTGAATTCTGTTAATAACTCTCTAATTAGACACATCAAGGCCTGTCCTAATTAAGACTGTTTTGGTTACAAGTATCCCAAATCCACTTCAAAATAGCTTAATGTAACAAGAGAATTCATTGGAAGGACACTGGCATCCCGGACAAATTCCAGGCGTCAGAAAGGGTGGCATCCCAGGCAGTTCAATGGAGCACAGGAGATTTTTGCAGATATTCACCCTGAAACTTCATCATTAATAGGGCTTAGCTTCTAACTCCCAGTCTTCTGTATTTCTCAATAAAATATTCCCCAGAAGAGAATCAGATGAGCTCAAGTTGGGTTGGGTGTCCATGCCTGAGCTAATCAGCCATGGTCAAGATCAGGGGCCACATAATAAAATATATGTCTACTGAGGGTCCAACCCTGAAAAGGGAGGAAGTACTCCAAGAAAAGAGATGGGGTCTTGGCAAAAGGTATCTCTTGTGAGGCCCCAGCTGGATGCTGGGAAGAAAGCTGGCACTTACTTAGGTTGAAGTGGCCTGGTGCATCTATACATCTCTGGTTCCCAAAGCTAGGCTTAGAGATATTCCAGGGCCTGCCCATCCAGTCTGAAGGAACTGCAAATCTAGCCTACCCATCAACACCTCCATGTAGAAACTGATGACTGCCGCATTTCATTCTCCACTCCAGACTCCTCTCCCATCTTCCTACTGGACCGCTCCGCTAGGGTGTTCCAGAGAATCCTCAGATTCAACATATTCAAAATGAAACTTGTGATCTTCCTTCACAAACTTGGTTTGCTCCTGGAATTTCCTAACTCCATAAATAAGACCATTCTCTCCCCAGTCATGCAAGCTGGAAACCTTAGAAGCAACTTTTAGCCTCCTACCCTCATCCCCCTTATCCAATGAAATAACCAATCAATATTAATATCTAATTAATATTCTTGAATCAATTCACTTAACTTCACAATAGCTACCCTACTTCAAAAGTTTGACTTTAGTCTCACCTTGATTTCTGTTAAGGCCTTCTTAGTGCTCTCCTTGTCTGCACTGTTACCTCTTAGTGTCTGTTCTCTATCCTATAGACAGTATGGCACCACTCTGCTTCAGACCCTTCAGTGGCTTTCCAGTTGTTCATGGGAGGAATCCCCACATCCTAACATGGTTTATGATCTCACTGACTACAACCTTTAGCCTCATCTCTCACCACTACTTTCACCTCTCACACTATTTCCCAGCCATACCAAGTCAGTTTCATTCCACTGGACAGTATGCACCTATCCCAGGGCACAAAGAGAGGTCTCTATTCATAAATCTCTTCACCTACTCTTGCATGCAACTAAGGAATAATGTTGTAATTTCAGTATTTGAGCTATTCCTGTCTCTCCAGACCACACTAAAGAACTTTTCATCACACAGTCTAGTCCAGCAGGAGGCAGTATAGCTTTCAGGATATACACCTAAGCTTTGGAGACAGACTGACTGGGTTCAACCCCTGACCCTACCACATGCTGATGGAATGGTACTTACCTTGTAGAATCCTGATGAGGATTAATGTATTATCCACAAAAAGTAATTAGTACAATGCCTGACACTTAGTTACTAATCAATACATTTTAAATTAATATCACGGATTTGTCAGAAAAAAACAGTAACAATGTAATGGGCAACTCTTTGTATTATAATCTGAACATAAATTTGTTACCTTTGGGGTCAGCTGCCTCTCAGCACCAAAAAAGGAAAAATAAAGAGATACTGCTCTTTAGAGTCTGAGAGCTTTGGCAAATACCACCAGTTTCTTTGAGTCATTTTTTTATTTTTAACAAATTGGAAGTTGATCACTAAAAAAATGACCTGTGGCTATTAGTCATTGATCATTTGAAACATATGCTATAATTGCTCTTCCAGATTTGGTATATTGGGGGAAAGGGTGGGGATATCAGCAGAAATTTTCTGGGATTGTTAGCTGTTATTGATTGGCATCCTACGCAGGCATGTGAGGTAATTGGGAGTTAAAATTACAGACGGGGGATATTCTGCTTCTGAATAGGATGTAACATAACAGGTTGTAGCAGATGATCCCTTCTGCTAAAACAAATGAAAGAAAAAGGCATATTATAAAAGATTACATCTTTAAAGACATCTAAGAGCTATAGAGGAGTCCCTGGCTGGCACAAATGGTCCGCACACTCCATTGTTAACCAAAGGTTGGTGGTTCAAGTTCACCCAGAGGCTCCTCAGAAGAAAGTCCTGGTGATCTACTTCCAAAAAGACAGCCACTGAAAACCCAGTAGACCACAGTTCTACTTTGACACACTTAGGGTCATCATGAGTCAGAGTCGACTCAAGGACAAGTGGCTGAGCAATAGAAACAGAGAAGAGGATAAATTAACATCCCAGAGAAAAAGAAACCCTTACTAGATGAACTGATAATTGCCAACCATTTCCTTTCCCTGGGGGAAATTGCCTATTTACTGATTTTATTTCTGGAGATATTAATAGATTCTAAGCAAGACAATATTAAAGGAGGAAGAAAAACTGTTAGAGTTTTGGTGGTTAATCAGGGCTGGCTACAAAACTAGAGGATCCTCAAACACAAAGCCTGTTTTCCCCACAGGACATTTGCTGAGTTCTGGACTAAGCACGTACATGTATATATATATATACATGTACATATATATGTATATACATATATATATAACATTTTCCTGATTCTTTGTTTACATAGTTGTTGTTGTTATATCAAGTTGTCCTTTTAGGCATGCAAAAAAGCAGGACAATGTGACAATCAGGAACTTAAAAAAAAAAAGATGTTAAACAGGATGGCAAGATTGCGTCTCACATGTTTGGACGTGTTATCAGGAGGGTCCAGTCCCTGGAGAAGGACATCATGCTTGATAAAGTGAGGGTTAGTGAAAAAGAGGAAGCCCCTCCACAAGATGGATTGACACAGTGGCTGCAACAGTGGGCTCAAGCATCACAATGATCGGGACGATGGCGCAGGACCGGGCAGTGTTTCCTTCTGCTGTGCGTAGGGTTGCTACAAGTCGGAACCAACTCGACGGCACCTAACAGCAACAACAACTAGAACAACAACAAACAAGATGATGCAGATGTTGGACTTAGCAAAGACAGTAAAATAGCTAAGATTAGTATTTTCAAGAAAACGGATAAAAAGGTTCATAAAGCAAATGAAAATAAGCAGAATTTTAACTGCAAATGTGAACCTATAAAAACAATGAAATGTGCATTCTGAACTTGAAAAGTGCAAGATCATAACCTAAGAATACATAGTATAGATTTAACAGCTGACTAGACGTAACAGAAGACAGTTATAAGAGGTCATTAGATATTATTCAAACTGAAGCACAGTAAGGAAAAAAAAGAATGTGGAAAAAAAAATAGAAGAGATGTATATCAGTAACAAAGAGCAACATTTCACTACGATGAAAGGGTCAAATCAACAGTAAGACAAAACTTCCTAAATGCACATAATGACATAGCTTAAAAATATATAAAAGAAACTTTAACAGAATTAAAAGAAGTAAACAAATCCATGGTTGTAGGTGGATATTTAGGACACTACTTTCAGTAAATGATAGAAAAAGCAGACAAAATATCAATAAGAGTATTTTAAATTTTTTGAAGAACAAGAATAACTAACTTGACCTAATCGACATGCAGAGAACGTTAAACAAAATCCAACACATATTCAAAAAATTAAAAAATATTTTATGATTAATTTTATGATGCTGGCATAACCTTGTTACCAAAAACTGACAAAGAAATTAAAAGAAAGTGAAATTACAGGCCATTATCCCTCATAAATAAAAAAAAATGCATAAACCTTTAAAAATATTAGAATATTGAATCTAATTATATATAAAAAATGATAACATACTATGTCTAGATTGGTTTTATTTTAGGAAGACAAAAATTCTTTTAGTTCAAATGTAAATTGATATAAATTTATTAAAAGAAAAATATGATCATTGCAATAAATGCAGAAAAAGCATTTCATAAATTTAACAACCTTTCATGATAAAAACTCTCAGAAACTAAGAATAAAACTTCCTTATTTGATAAACAGAACTTACAATAAAAACCTACAGATAATGGCATATTGAAATATTGAATCCTTTATCCTAACAATTAATTACACTTACTATTCAGTATTTTACTGGAGGTCTTACCCTGTGCAACAGGCAATATACACACATATACATATATATGTGTGTATATGAATATCTTCATATATGTGTATACACGTGTGTGTGTGGATGTGTAAATATGTAAATACGTTTGGCAATATTTGCAGATGGTAGGATTATATACATAGGATATACAAAAGAATCTACAAAAACTATGAGAATTAATCAGTGAATTTTAGCAAAGTTGCTAGATATAAGATCAAAATAAAAATCAATTGTATTTCTATATAACAGCAACAAAAACTTGGAAATTTAAATTTTAAAAACAACGTACAATAGCATAAATCTAATTTGTGATGAGCAAGATTTCTATACTAATTATTATAAAAGATTGTTGAGAGAAATTAAAGAAGATCAAAATACACGGAAAGAGATAATGTATTCATGGATGGGAAAATACAATATTAAGATTTATTTCTTCCCCAGATGATTTATAGATTCCATGCAAACCCAAGAGATTATCTTTATAGCATTTGACCAGCTAATTCTAACATTACTATGAAAAAGGGCATCCCCTCTCACCAAAATGATGGAAAATAGCCAAGGAAATCTTGAAAAAGAAGAAAATGAAAGAACAAGGAAACTGACTCTACAATAAAGCTAAAGAATCAGAACCATATGGTACTGGCACAAGGATAGAAAAATAGATAAATGGAACAGAATTGAATCCAGAAAACACCCACATACATGGTCACCTGATTACAACAAATCTCCCTAGCCAATTCAGTGGGAAATGAACGGTCTTTTTAGTAAAAGATGGATTTTTCCACAAAGGGTACTAGATCAGTTGCATAAACACAGTAACATAAAAGAACTATCTACTGATTCAAGCAAAAAAAAACCTGAATGACTCTCCTAGACCTTGTGTAGAAAGGGGTAAAAGCCATACACAAAAGAGTTCATAATGTATCGTTCGATTTATATGAAGTTCAAGTAAAGGCCTAACTGATTTATTAGAAGCGTTAGATGCCAGAATAGTGATTATCTCAACATAGGGGTAGGGATTGACTGCAAACAAGAAAGAGAGAAATTTCTGGAGGTGTTAAAAATGTTCTACATCTTGATCTGAGGGATGGTTATACGTGTGTGTGTGCACAAGCATAAGTGTACATATGTATATATAGTACTGGGTTGAATAGTATTCCCCCAAAATTCATAAACACCAGGAACCTCAGAATGTGACCTTACTTGGAAATAAAGTCTTTGCAGAAGTAATTAGTTAAGATGATGTCATACTGGATTAGGCCCTAAATCCAATAACTGCGTGTCCTTGTAAGAAGAGGAGAGGACATACAGAGACAGAGGGGAGAACACCTTGTGAAGACAGAGACAGGGATTGGAGTGATGCCTCTAGAAATCAAGGGGCACAAAGGATTGCTAGCAACAACCAGAAGCTAGGAGAGAGGCACTGAGAAAATTCTCCTTCAAATCCTCTAGAAGCAACCAATCCTGCTGACGTCTTGATTTCAGTCTTCTAGCCTCCAGAACTGCGAGAGAATACATTTCTGATGTTTTAAGCCACCAAGTTTGTAGTAATTTGTTACAGCAGCAATGGGAAATGAATATATAAATATACTTATGTACATATACATATGACCCATTAAATTATACACCTATGATTTGTGTAGTACTATCTCAAATAATTCCTTCTCAGACTTTACTATATTTGTTCATTACCTTTGCTGATACCTCATTACTGTCTAGTTGATTCCGATTCTTAGAGGTCCATGGCTTGGGTCAGAGGACAGAGTAGAACTGGCCCATTGGGCTTCCAAGGCTATAAACTATCAAAACAGACTGTCACATCTTTCTCCCATTGAGTGGCTGGTAGGTTCGAACCACAAATCTTTTGGTTAGCAGCCAAGTTCCTTGGTGCAGTGGTTAAGCACTCGGCTGCTAACTGAAAGGTCAGTGGTTTGAACTCACCAGCCATACTATGGGAGAAAGATGTGGCAGTCTGCTTCCATAAAGATTTACAGCCTAGGAAACCTGTGAGGCAGTTCTACCTACCGATATGTTGTTCCTAGGTGCCGTCACGCCAGTTCCAACTCCTGGTGACCCCATGTACAACAGAACAAAACATTGCCCAGTCCTGCACCTTCCTCAAAACTGTTCTTATGCTTGAGCCCATTGTTAGGCTGTGTCAATTCATCTTTGGGGACTTCCTCTTTTTTGCTGACCCTCTACTTTACCAAGCATGATGTCCTTCTCCAGGGACTGGTCCCTCCTTATAACATGTCCAAAGTATGGGAGACAAAGTTTTGCCATCCTTGATTGTAAGGAGCATTCTGGCTGTATTTCTTCCAATACCAGTTTGTTGGTTCTTCTGGCAGTCTATGGTATATTCAATATTATTCACCAACAACAAAATTCAAAGACATCAGTTTTTCTTTGGTCTTCTTTAGTCATTGTCCAGCTTTTGAGTGTATAAGAGGCGATCGAGAACAGCATGACTTGGCTGATATACTTGCTGATATACTTCCCCCAATATTTCTTCATGCAGAGAACTAAGGCCACATCTTTGTTTACAAAGGCAAAGGGCAGAGTGGTTTGACATCCTAGACATTGCAAAAGGCAAATGTGCACATTTGTGTTTTTGTGCGTGTCCTTGGAAATTCAGTTTTCCAAACTACTACAATGCTCTCTCTCAATTGCAAACCGTTCCCTGTGCTGTTTTCCAAGCCTGAGATGCTCCTTCTTCTACCTTGACTTGGATACTCATCCTTTAGGTCTCAGACACAGCTTGCTCTGGAAAAAACTTTAAAAAGAACCCCAAGTCAGAGTGAGGTGTCCCTCTTACTTGCCCCGTTATTACCCTGTGCTCGCTGCTATATATCTCCTGGCACTCCATATTGCAAGTGTCTTTTTACCTGTCTGTCTCCCAAGTAAGCTGTAAGTTTCTGAGGGGTTGGGAGGAAGACATTATGAGTTGTTGAAAGTGTGTCTCCAGAATCTGGCACATTCAGCATTTGCGGAATGATTAAATAAATGAAGGACAAACTGGACCTATCAATTCTTAACAGAAAGGTGATGCATGGTACCAGCAGGTTGCTGTGCTGTTGTTAGGTGCCATCTAGTCGGTTCTGACTCAGAACGACCCTATACACAACAGAATGAAACACTGCCTGGTCCTGCCTGGTCCATCCTTACAATTGTTGCTATGCTTGAGCCCATTGTTACAGCCACTGTGTCAATCCATCTTGTTGAGGGTCTTCCTCATTTTCGCTGACCCTCTAGTTTACCAAGCATGATGTCCTTCTCCAGGGACTGATCCCTCCTGATAACATGTCCAAACTATGTGAGACATAGTCTCACCATCCTTGCTTCTAAGAAGTGTTCTGGTTGTACTTCTTCGTAGACAGATTTGTTCGTTCTTTTGGCAGCCCATGGTATATTCAATATTCTTTGCCAGCACCACAATTCAAAGGTATCAATTCTTCTTTGGTCTTCCTTATTCACTGTCCAGCTTTCGCATGTATATGAGACAATTGGAAACACCATGGCTTGGGTCAGGCACACCTTAGTCCTCAAGGTGACTTCTTTGCTTTCAACACTTTAAAGAGGTCTTTAGCAGATTTGCCCAATGCAATGCATCTTTTGGATTTCTTGACTGCTGCTTCCATGGGTGTTGCCATGGTTTGAATTATGTCCCCCCAAAAATGTGTGTATCAATTTGGCTGGGCCATGATTCCCAGAATTGTGTGGTTGGCCTCCATTTTGTGATTGTAATTTTATGTTAGAGAGGATTAGGGTAGGATTGTAAACCCTTAGTAAGATCACATCCCTGATCCAATGTAAAGGGAGTTTCCCTGCGGTGTGGCCTGCACCACCTTTTATCTCTCAAGAGATAAAAGGAAAGGGAAGCAAGCAGAGAGTTGGGGACCTCATACCATCAAGAAAGCAGTGCCGGGAGCAGAGCGCGTCCTTTGGACCAGGGTCCCTGCACCGAGGAGCTTCTAGTCCGGGAGAACAATGATGAGAAGGCTGACAGAGAGAGAAAGCCTTCCCCTGGAGCTGACATCCTGAATTTGGACTTTTAGCCCTCTTCACTGTGAAGAAATAAATTTCTCTTTGTCAAAGCCGTCCACTTGTGCTATTTCCGTTGTAGCAGCACTAGATGACCAAGACAGGTGTTGATTGTGGATCCAAGTAAAATGAAATCCTTGACAGCCTCAATCTTTTCTCTGTTTATCATGATGTTTGCTTATTGGTCCAGTTGTGAGGATTTTTTTTTCTTTATGTTGAGGTGTAACCGATACTGAAAGCTGGAGTCTTTGATCTTCATCAGTAAGTGCTTCAAGTCCCTTTCACTTTCAGCAAGCAAGGTTGTGTCATCTGCATACTGCAGGTTGTTAATGAGTCTTCCTCAAATCCTGAAGCCGTGTTCTTCTTCATATAGTCCAGTTTCTTGGATTATTTGTTCAGCATACAGATTGAATAGGTATGGTGAAAGGATACAACCCTGCACACACCTCTCCTGACTTTAAACCATGTAGTATCCCCTTGTTCTGTTCAAACAGCTGCCTCTTGATCCATGTACAGATTCCTCATGAGCACAGTTAAGTGTTCTGAAATTCCCATTCTCTGCAATGTTATCCATAACTTGTTATGATCCACACAGTCCAATGCCCTAGCATAGTCAATAAAACACAGGTAAATATCTTTCTGGTATTCTTTGTTTCAGCCAAGATCCATCTAACATCAGCAATGATATCCCTGGTTCCATGCCCTCTTCTAAATCTGGCTTGAGTTTCTGGGAGTTCCTTGTCAATATGCTGCTGCAGCTGGTTTTGAATGATGTTCAACAAAATTTTGCTTACATGTGTTATTAATGATATTGTTCCATAATTTCCGAATTCGGTTGGATCACCTTTGTTGGGAATAGGCATAAATATGGATCTCTTCAGTCAGTTGGCCAGGAAGCTGTCTTCCAAATTTCTTGGCATAGATGAGGGAGCATTTCCACACTGCATCCATCTGTTGAAACATACCAATTTGTATTTTATCAATTCCCGGAGCCTTGACTTTCCGCCAATGCCTTCAGTGCAGCTTAGACTTCTTCCTTTAGTACTATCGGCTCCTGTTTGTAAGTCACCTGCTGAAATGGTTGAACTTTGAACAATTCTTTTTGGTATAGTGACTCTGTATTCCTTTCATCTTCTTTTGACCTTTCTTGCATCGTTTAATATTTTCCCAGTAGAATCCTTCAATATTACAACTTGAGGCTTGAATTTTTTCTTCAGTTCTTTCTGCTTTAGAAATGCTCAGCATGTTCTTCCCTTTTGGTTATCTATCTCCAGGTCTTTGCACGTGTCATCATAATACTTCACTTTGTCTTCTCGAGCCACCCTTTGAAATATTCTGTTCAACTCTTTTACTTCATCATTTTTTCCTTTTGCTTTAGCTACTTGATATTCAAGGGTAAGTTTCAGAGTCTCTTCTTACATCCATTTAGGTCTTTTCTTTCTCTCCTGTCTTTAACGACCTCTTGCTTTGTTCATGTATGATGTCCTTGATGTCATTCCACAACCCATCTGGTCTTTGGTCATTAGTGTTCAACGCATCAGATCTATTCTTGAGATGGTCTCTAAATTCAGGTGGGATATAGTCAAGATTGTACTGTGGCTCTCGAGAACTTTTTCTAATTTTCCTCAGTTTCAGCTTGAATTTGCACATGAGTAATTAATTGTCTGATCCACGGTTGGCCCCTTGCCTTGTTCTGACTGATGATATTGAGCTTTTCCATCATCTCTTTCCACACATGTAATCAATTTGATTCCTGGGTATTCCATCTGGAGAGGTCCATGTGAATATTTACGTTTGTGAAAATAGGTATTTGCAATGAAGAAGTCATTGGTCTTGTAAAATTCTATCATGCAATCTCTGGCATCATTTCTATCACCAAAGCCATATTTTCCGACTACTGCTCTTTCTTCTTTGTTTCCAGCTTTCACATTCCAGTCACCAGTAATTATCAGTGCATCCTGATTGTGTGTTCAATCAATTTCAGACTGCAGAAGTTGGTAAAAATCTTCAATTTCTTCATCTTTGGCCTTAGTGGTCAGTGTGTAAATTTGAATAATGGTTGTATTAACCCGTCTTCCTTGTAGGTGTAGGGATATTATCCTATTACTGACAGCGTTGTACTTCAGGATAAATCTTGAATTGTTCTTTCTGACGATGAATGCAATGTCATTCCTCTTCAAGTTGCCATTCCCGGAATAGTAGACCATATTATTGCTGGATTCAAAATGACCAATACCAGTCCATTTCAGCTCACTAATGCCTAGCATATTGATCTTTATGAATTCCATTTCATTTTTGGTGATTTCCAATTTTCCTGGATTCATACTTTGTACATTCCAGATTCCGATTATTAATGGGTGTTTGCAGGTCTTTCTTCTCATTTTGAGTCATGCCACATCAGCAAATGAAGGTCCTGGAAGCTTGACTCCATCCACATCATTAAGGTCTACTCTACTTTAAGGAGGCAGCTCTTCCCCAGTCATATTTTGAGTGTCTTTCAACCTGAGGGGCTCATCTTCCAGAACAACATCAGACATGTTTTGCTGCTATTCATAAGGTTTTCACTGGCTAATTCTTTTCAGAAGTAGACCACTGGGTCCTTCTTCCTAGTCTGTCTTGGTCTGGCAGCTCAGCTGAAACCTGTCTGCCATGGGTGACCCTGCTGGTATTTGAATACCTGTAGCAAAGCTTCCAGCAATCACAGCAACACACAAGCCCCCACAGTCTGACAAACTGACTGATGCATGGGGGCCCAGAAGGTTAGCACAATGGAATTAGAGGTGTCCTAAAGCAGTTGTTCACAGTTTTTGACTTCTTGGGCATCATTAAGCACCCCTCCAACACACATCACATCATGTCACATCACATTATAATTGTAAAGAAAAGGAACTGGGACCTGAGCTGAATTTAGCTCTAAAAGACCTTGATCATGTCTCCTAACTAAGTTGGATTTGCAAACTCAGAGATGGAAAGGAGCTACTAGTATAATATAAATGAATGTGGTAGCTTGTGTTATTGTTCTCAATTATTTACTGCTCTTTCTGTAAGCATTTTGTAAATCCTCACCATTGCCATATGACCTGAAGGATTTGCCTTTGGAGGAAGCATACCTCCTTGCCCTGTTGATGTCACCTTGGCCTGTGATTTTTCTTTGGCTAAAGAATGTGAGCAGAAGTGACACATACTATGCCTGAGCAGAAGCATTCACAGCCATTGCCTCATTTGACCGTCTTTCTTATCCTTCTGCAAAAAGAACAGCATATTCCAAATGGAGATTGCTCCTTCAGCCTGGATCCTGGAATATGTAGCTATCACAGATGAA
The DNA here is from genome assembly GCF_000243295.1 of Trichechus manatus latirostris. Lineage (NCBI taxonomy): Eukaryota > Metazoa > Chordata > Mammalia > Sirenia > Trichechidae > Trichechus > Trichechus manatus. The sequence goes on from NW_004443995.1 coordinate 14,502,914, forward strand.
ATGTAATGTGAGCATGAAATGAACCAGGGCTGCTGTAAGCCACTGAAGTTTTGAGGTTTCATCACAGTATACCTTAGTCTAAGCTGACTGATGCAAAAGTCAAGTGGAGAATTTGGGTAACTTAAGCAAGCCTGCCTGTCCCAAGGGGCAGCTCCAGTGTATTGTTGCCATGCCGGAATATAAACCAGCTCTTCCTGTTGTTTAAGAGAAGCCGGAAATCCTGATTTTTAATTAAAATACATCTCCTTTTAATGGTTGGCAACTAAATCAATATTGATTAAAAAACACTTAGGGCCTAATCAAGTAATACATTTGCAATCTCTTTTCTACCCCTTAGATTCCTCAGATATAAAATAAGAATGATAATATTTGTTCTCGCTCTCTAACAGGGTTATTTTGAATGTCAGAATTGTTAACCATGTGTGGCTGTTGTTGTTGTTTTCTAAATGATTAAAAAAAACTAACAGAGGAAGGTCAAGGAAATAAGGTAGTTCACACTGGCAAAGCAGGCTGATCATCCCTAAGGTGACAAGTACCAAAGAGACCAGTAGTACAAACTACTGTGTTTCAACTTTCTGGTCCCTCCCCATTCTTCAACTCTTCATACAAAGCATAAAAACCAAATTTCTCCACTGACTGCTCAGACTAACACTCAACCATCTTTAGGAATAGTTGGGCCTGAAATAGTTGGAGGATAAGTAACTTGGCAAGATGAACAATTCCCTGTCTTGAAATGGATCAAATTCAGATCTATATTGGTCGCACCAAGTTGACTTCCCTAGGTTACCACATGGTACTTCATTCTTCTCCTTGACCATGTCATAGCAGTGATTCATCCAATGATAATAAGAAAAAATATCCCAAGGACATATAGTACCAAGAAATTGGGATGAGGTTGCTATATTTGTTGAAATGTCTCAATCGTATCTGTTTTACTTTAGGCACAGATTCAAAATTCTTAAAAGTTATGTCTATTTGTCTGACACATTTGCACTATAAATCTCACAGTTTGGATTTCATAATGATCCTGAATGTGTGTTTCCATAGGAATATAAGAAAGATTAGGGAAATGCCTGAAAGGGAAAAGTATGATGTGATCAGTATATGTATGTTTTTTTCTGTCACTTTTCCCCTTCCATTATGCAGATATGCCACTAGAGGTCACCGTGTAGTTTTACTTCCACGCACCTTGTGTATGACTCTGGATCTGACTTCTGGTTTACACACTGAGGACCCTTCTGATTCTTTAATGGCACCCAGGTAGTCTCAGCATGTCATCCTGAAGGAAGCTACAAACACAGGCTCGATGTAAGCTCATTTCCCACTCCAGAGGTTAACACCGGATGAGTCCTTCCCAGTGACCTCATAGGAAGTATCTGTTTATTTCTTGCACCCTCACGCATACATAGGCAGCCCCTATGTAAGATGGTCGCCATCACTGATGACGGGACTTTCCTGACTGCTGCTCGGCCTCCATAGGACACACTAGCAGATGCCGGAGACACACTGGCAGATGCTGGGGAGACAGCAGGGAGGCAGGACCTGCGGACACAAAGAAACATGGTCATGCAGGACATCCCGAGACAGGAATCAAATGAACTGGCATTCATAAGTGCTATAGGAATTCCAAGAATGATTAATGAGGTGACTCCGAAGGAAAATGGGAGATCATGTGAGAGAAAGTGTTCTCTCAGAGACTAATCAGTCTAGACTGTTGAGTGTACGAAATCTGGATTTTAGGCAGATTTTCTTTTATTCCAACAGAATGAAACACTGCCCAGTCCTTAGCCATTCTCACAATCATTGTTATGCTGAGCCCATTGTTGTAGCCACTGTGTCAATCCATCTTGTTGAGTGTCTTCCTCTCTTTCGCTGACCTTCTACTTGACCAAGAATGATGTCCTTCTCAAGGACTTGTCTTTCCTCATAACATGTCCAAAGTATGTAAGATGAAGTCTCATCACCCTTGCTTCTAATAAGCATTCTGGCTGTACTTCTTCCAAGACAGACTTGTTCATCTTCTGGCAGTCCATTGTATATTCAACATTCTTTGCCAACACTGTAATTCAAAGGCATCAATTTTTCTTTGGTCTTCCTTATTCATTGTCCAGCTTTCACATGCATATAAGGTGATTGAAAACACCAGGGATGGAGTCAGTTGCACCTTAGCTCTTAAAGTGACATCTTTGCTTTTTAACACTTTAAAGAGATGTTTTGCAGGAGATTTCCCCAATGCAATTTGTCTTTTGATTTCTTGACTGCTGCTTCCATGGGCATTGATTGTGGATCCAAGTAAAATGAAATCCTTTATAGCTTCAATATTTTCTCCATTGATCATGATGTTGCTTACTGGTCCAGTTGTGAGGATTTTTGTTTTCTTTATGTTGAGGTGTAATCCATACTGAAGGCTGTGGTCTTTGATCTTCATCAGTAAGTGCTTCAAGTCCTCTTCACTTTCAGCAAGCAGGGTTGTGTCATCTGCATGTTGCAGGTTGTTGATGAGTCTTCCTCCAATCCTGATGCCACGTTCTTCTTCATACAGTCTATTTTCTTGGATTATTTGCAGAACATACGGATTGAACGAGTATGGTGAAAGGATACAATGTTGACACACAACTTTCCTGACTTTAAACAAGGCAGTATTCCCCTGTTCTGTTCGAACAACTGCCTTCTTCATCTATTTACAGGTTCCTCATGCGCACAATTAAAGTGTTCTGGAATTCCCATTCTTTGCAATGTTATCCATAATCTGTTATGATCCACACAGTTAAATGCCTTTGCATAGTCAATAAAACACAGGTAAACGTCTTCCTGGTGTTCTCTGATCTCAACCAAGATCCACATGACATCAGCAATGATATGCCTCATTTCATGTCCTTTTCTGAATCCAGCCTGATTTCAAATCTTTTTTTTCTTCTTCTTTGCTTTCAAACCTTAGAGCACTCATATGGTAATGAAAATTCTCAAATAAATTTCTTTTGCATAGTAGAAGTCAATTTCATCTTGAACCACAAGAGTCTCCACATTAAAAATGAGAAGAAGAAGGTTCTTAGCTCCACAGCAGTGGCCTTAACCTGGCTTATGCCCTGGCCTTGGGCTTTCACAGTCGGATTCTTGTTTGTCCAATTGGACGGATCCTGACTGCTCCTCCCTTGCAATGCCCACTTAATTTATGCAAAGTAAATTTAATATGTAGCAGCCAGTTCCTTGAAATGAAGATTTTATTTAACACTTTAATATACCAAGTTAAGCAGCTATCCATGTATCTTTTCTGACAGGCATTTAACAACTTCACATAATGTAAAGTGCCACTTATGCTTATCAGCTGATGGCAGCTTCAGGAAACTGGGCCTGAAAGATATGCAGTGTCTAGGCTGGGGCCAGAGACTGACAGCTTAGGTTGTTCTTGGTGGTTTTCTTGCACCAATTTTTGCGAACCAGCTCATGATCTCAAAATATATAAAAGAAAGTATTAATTGTATTACTATTATTAAGTAAATTTTTTTTTTTTTTTTTTTTAGCTTGATGCTATTATGTTCCGTATGAACCTATAGACTAAAATATAAAATTCCCCTTTTTGGTTCTAGCTTACTTAACTGAATAAATAAATGAAGAGTATCCTAGATTCCAGGCTGCTGGATAGGTTTTATTGTGACTGAGCTGGCAAGGAAGGTGGGAATTGGGGACTGATAAATGGGAGCCAGGTAATTGTGACTGGATCACAGTTTTCCAGGCTGAGCAGCATGCTTCAAATTCATGTCTAGCTAGAATTAAGAGAATTTTATAAACACCGTGAGAAATATCTTTGTGTGGATAAAAATGCTGCTTTGTTTGCATTATAATGAGGTTAACTTCCAAATTCAAGACGAATTAATGAAGATGATGATGTGGTCCTCAGTTTTCAAAAGTCTAATTTCCTACTTTTTCTGCCAAAATGGTACAAGCCACAAACATGAGCTCTGAAACGATGGGGGAGTGGTTTCTCCCTCTGTGGGTCCATTTACAAGAAAAATAAAAAGTAACTCTTGTGGGCTGAGGTGTTATGTGGCTTTGGAAGAAACCTAAATCAATTTATTAAAATATAAAAATAATGTAGGGGTATTATTAAATCATATTAAATTGCTATCTTTGGCCTTTTCCTGAGAATATTATGGTTAACGTCCTCTAAAATGTGGTGTTTACGTGTTAGATATATTAGTGCTCGGCACACAGATAAGGAGAAAGTAGTTACTTCAAATGTATTTAACCCCTCAGACATTACTCTAATCAAAGTATTTCAAGTAAAAGGGAAGAGTATTCTAAAGGCATGCCTATGTTCATTTGTTCCATCATTCATACCTTTATCGAGGATCTAGCAAGCACTTTGTGAGAGCTAGAGAAGAGACCCATCGTTTTCTGAGATACACTAGAAGATAAAATAATGCAATGGTTAAGATCTCAGGCATGAGGCACAGACAGAAGTGGGTTCAAATCCTTGTTCCACCCCTTAAACAAAAAGCTTGTTGCCATCGTGTCAGTTCTGACTCATAGTGACCCTATAGGACAGAGTAAAACTGCCCCATTGGTGGATTCGAACTGCTGACCTTTTGGTTAGCAGCTAACCACGGCACCACTAAGGCTCCTGCTTTCTCCAGTAATCTTTAAGAAAAGCGAGTATTTCTAATAAATTGCATCCTCAAAATGGAGCGTAAGTTTGTTGGAAAATTATTTGATTCCCAATCCCTGAACTCACCCATTCATTTCTTCATTTCTTAATTATGTGTCAGGTGCAGAGCCAGGCACTGAGGGCACAGCAGTAAGACAAACGAGCTCTCCACTATCATGGAGGATATGTTCTGGGTGGATGGGGTGGATGGTGGGAAGGAACACAGACAACAGAATAACAGGTAAATTATTAAAATAAGGGCAGACAGAAAAAAAAATGCAAAGAAAGTAAAACCAAAGAGGGTGATCAGCATGAAAGGAGAAGGCTGCTTTGGAAAAGAGTAGTAGGAAAGTTTTCTCTGAGTAAGTGACATTTAAGCTGAGAGCTGAACAACGAGAAGAAGCCAAGCTGACACAATCTGGGAAAGGTCACTGCAGGCTGACAGAACAGCAAGGGCAAAAGTTTAGTGTGTTCAAGGATGAGTTTGAAGCCCAATGTGACTAAAGAGTGGTGAATGAGGTAATGAGGGACTGTATGCCATATATATTTATACATACACATATATATATATACACATATATACACATATATATACATACACACACACACACACATATATATATACTTGTGTCTGTCAGTTTGTCGTACTGTGGTGGCTTGCATATTTCAAATACCAGCAGGGTCACCCTTGTTGGACAGGTTTCAGCAGCGCTTCCAGACTAAGATAGACTAGGAAGAAGGACCGATCTGGCAGTCAGCTTCTGAAAAATTTGGTCAGTGGAAACTTTATGAACAGCAGTGGAACGTTGATGATATAGTGCTGGAAGATGAGCCCCTCAGGTTTGAAGGCACTCAAAATACGATGGGGGAAGAGTTGACTACTTGAAGTAGAGTTAACTACTCGAAGTAGAGTTGACCTTAATATCGCCTTGGTTATAGAAATGACACTGGAGATCACATGATAGAATTTTGCAAGACCAATGATTTCTTCATTGCAAATACCGTTTTTCAACAACATAAATGGCGACTATACACATGGACTTCACCGGATGGAAAACACAGGAATCATATTGATTACATCTGTGGAAAGAGATGATGGAAAAGCTCAATATCATCAGTCAGAACAAGGCTGGGGGCCAACTGTGGAACAGACCGTCAACTGCTCATATGCAAGTTCAAGTAGAAGCTGAAGAAAATTAGAACAAGTGCACAAGAGCCAAAGCATGACCTTCAGAGTATCCCACCTGAATTTGGAGACCATCTCAAAAATAGATTTGACACATTAAATGCTAATGACTGAAGACCAGATGACATCAAGGACATCATACATGAAGAAAGCAAAAGGTCATTAAACAGACAGGAAAGAAAATTGACCAAAATGAATGTCAGAAGAGACTCTGAAAATTACTCTTGAACGTAGAGTAGCTAAAGCAAATGGAAGAAATGATGAAGTAAAAGAGCTGAACAGATTTCAAACAGCAGCTTGAGAAGACAAAGTAAAGCATTATAATGAAATGTGTAAAAATCTAGAGTTAGAAACCAAAAGAGAAGAACACACTCAGAGTTTCTCAAGCTGAAAGAACTGAAAAAAAAAAAAAAAAAAATTCGAGCCTCGAGTTGCAATTTTGAAGGATTCTATAGGGTCACTATGAGTCAGAATCGACTCAATGGCCACAGGTTTGGGTTTTTTTTTTTTTTTTTTTTTTGTATGGACAAAATATTGAATGACACAGGACGCATCAGAAGCAGATGGAAGGAATACACAGAGTCACTGTACCAAAAAGAATTGGTCAACGTTCAACCATTTCGGGAGGCAGCATATGATCAAGAATCAATGGTATTGAAGAAAGAAGTCCAAGCTGCACTGACGGCATTGGTGAAAGCAAGGCTCCAGGAATTGATGGAATATCAATTGAGATGTTTCAACAAACGGATGCAGCACTGGAAGTGCTCACTCATCTATGCCAAGAAATTTGGAAGACAGCTTCCTTGCCAACTGACTGGAAGAGATCCATATCTGTGCCCATTCCAAAGAAAGGTGTTCCAACAGAACGCAGAAATTATTGAACAATATCATTAATATCACACACAAGTAAAATTTTGCTGAAGATCATTCCAAAGTGGTTGCAGCAGTACATCAACAGGGAGCTGCTAGAAATTCAAACTGGATTCAGAAGGGGACATGGAATGAGGGATATCATTGCTAATGTTAGATGAATCTTGGCTGAAATCAAAGAATACCAGAAAGATATTTATCTGTGTTTTATTGACTATGCAAATGCATTCGACTGTGTAGATCACAACAAATTATGGATAACAATAGGAATTCCAGAACACTTAATTGTGCTCAGTGGAACCTGTATATAGACCAAGAGGCAGTCATTCAAACAGAGCAAGTGGATACTGTACGGTTTAAAATCAAGAAAGGTATGTGTCAGGGTTGCATCCTTTCACCATACTTATTCAATCTGTATACTGAGCAAATAATCCAAGAAGCTGGACTATACGAAGAAGAATGTTGCATCAGGGTTGGTGGAAGACTCATAAACAACCTGTGATATGCAATGACACAACCTTGCTTGCTAAAAGTAAAGGGGATTTGAAGCTCTTACTGATAAAGATCAAAGACTCCAGCCTTCAGTATGGATTATACCTCAGCATAAAGGAAACAAAAATCCACACAACTGGACCAATAAGCAACATCAAGATAAATGGAGAAAAGATTGACGTTGTCAAGGATTTCATTTTACTTGGATCCACAATCAACACCCATGGAAGCAGCAGTCAGGAAATAAAACGACATATTGCATTGAGCAAATCTGCTGCAAAAGACCCCTTTGAAATGTTAAAAAGTAAAGATGTCCCTTTAAGGATTAAAGTGCACCTGATCCAAGCCATGGTATTTTCACTTGCATCATATGCATGCAAAAGCTGGACAATGAATAACAAGACTAAAGAAGAACTAATGCATTTGAATTATGGTATTGGTGAAGAATATTGAATATACTATGGACTGCCAGAAGAAAGAACAAATCTGTCTTAGAAGAAGTACAGTCAGAGTGCTCCTTGGAAGCAAGGATGAGACTTTCTCTCACATACTTTGAACATGTTATGAGGAGGGACCAGCCCCTGGAGAAGGACATCAGGCTTAGTAATGTAGAGGGTCAGCGAAAAAGAGGAAGAGCCTTAACGAGGTGGATTGACACAGTGGCTGCAATAACGGAATCAAACATAGCAAAGATTGTGAGGATGGCACAGGTCCAGGCAGTGTTTCCTTCTGTTGTACATAGATAGGGTCACTACAAGTTGGAACTGACTTGACAGCACCTGACAACAATTATATATATACATATGTATATACATATGAATACATGTATGTATACATATGCATCTATATATACAGAGAGGGAGAATCCCCTTTTATTTTATTTTCAAATAAGCTTTTATTTGAAAATCAAGTTATCGAATTAGCATGGTAAGAAACAATTTAAATACAGTATTATATCATTTTAACTAGGAAATTATGTCATAAACTAGGACCTTCTAAAATTTTCCCATTTTTGCTTAAAAACTCATGCAAAATTTGCCTTCTGGTTCATAATATACTATTTAATTAGAAGATCCAAGGACACAGGTATTATCATGCCTACTTTATTCATCAATGTATCCCCAGAATATAGCACAGTACTTGACACATAGTAGGATATTGATTGAGTGAGCAAGGAAAGAAGGGAAGAGAAGGAGGGAGAGGAGAAGGAAGAAAGGAAGAAAACAAGAAGGAAGAAAAGGAGACAAGAAGGAAGGGAGGGTGGGAGGAAGAAAGAAAGGAGTATTTGCTTCCATTTGTTTAGGCAAAATCAATGCTCCATGTAGTTGGACCATGATTTCCCTGTGCCCTCTGTATATCATATACGCTAGCAGGTACACCAGTTTGAAATGCACATATTTATAATGACTGAGTAAAGAAAAAGGACATTTCCCTTTTTTTTCAGTGATTAAAGAGGAGAGCCTTTCTAATTCTCCATTTAATTTTTATAGGAAAGAGCTCTGATTTGGGTGTCAGGGATCCCAAGACTATAAATTCCTTAATAGCAAAATCTGTGTCTTCGTTTATGAATCCTGCGCATTGGCAGGCACGTGGTAAACACTCAATAAATATTAGGAAATTCAATTAACCTCCATGGGTCTCAGTCACCTTGTGCCTATTTAAAAAAGCACAGAGTAGATGGTATCTAAACTCCCCTCTATCTGAGCATTAAATGAATCCTCAAAAGTCAGTTTGACATGAGCTGTAGACTGGTTCTAACCCAAAAAATCTTGGTAGCATTGTGATGAAATTGGGTTTTGTTTTGTTTGTTTAGAAAGAAATGGATGCTCCACTATGGAGAATGAGCCCTGGAGAGAGGGAAAAGAAGGGAGGATATCCCAGAATTGACTTATACTGATTCTAAATTGGGGCATCGAGCTTAATTAACACTCCTCTGATTAATTTCTTTTTAGTCTGGTTTCTACAGGATTATTGAAAACTCTATGAACCAATTTGGGAAGTACATTTTAAATAATTTCCCCAATTTATCTTTATAGGTTATATTTGTACACCAACTGCCATTCTTACCTCTTTTACCCCAGTAGTACTTATGGACTGTCCTGGATTGAACTGTGTCACCCAGAAATGTGTGTCGACTTGACTGGGCCATGACTCCCAGTACTGTGTGATTGTCCATCATTTTGTCATCTGATGTGATTCTCCTATAGGTTGTAAATCTTACCTTTATGATGTTAATGAGGTGGGATTAACAGCAGTTATGTTAATGAGGCAGGACTCAATCTACAAGATTAGATTGTGCCTTAAGTCAATCTCTTTTGAGATATAAAAGAGAGAAGCAAGTAGAGAGACATGGGGACCTCATACCATGAAGAAACAAGAGCCAGGAGCAGAGCATGTCCTTTGGACCTGGGGTTCCTGTGTGGAGAAACCCTAGACCAGGGGAAGATTGATGACAAGGACTTTCCTCCAGAGCCAACAGAGAGAGATAGCCTTCCCCTGGAGCTGGCATCCTGAATTTGGACTTCTAACCTCCTAGACTGTGAGAGAATAAATTTCTCTTTGCTGAAGCCTCTTGTGGTATTTCTGTTATAGCAGTACTAGATAGCTAAGACATGGACAAACAAGTGTATTACCAACAAAAGCAGGTGGGGCCTAAAGTTTTACATAATAGACTTTCAGCCATTATTATCATATTTACATATTTAGTAAGTACCTGTCTGTGCAGTTTCATGCAGTAAGTAAACTAACTAAAACTACATAAGAAAATACTGAAAAGAAACATTCCAGTGTTAACTCTGGGTGATGGGATTGTGGGTAACTTTTTTCTGCTTGTTAATACTTTTGGAGTTTTCTGCAAAGAGAATTATATAATTTAACCAGAAAAGTTTAAAATTTTTAAAAAACAAAACTGAGTAAACACAATCTCTCCTTCCTAGGGGGCTATACCATTAAGCCATACTGATAAGCATTAACAGAGGAAAACAAACATAGCAGCATTTTCATTTCTTTCTGGTTATTACTACTCAAGTAAACTTGGTTGTAAAGTATGCTGAGACTGATTTATCTGGTGGAGAAAAGAACAAGAATTGACAATGAACATATGAGATAATCATTCACTAATTATTTCCCACTTTCTGTTTTTTTAATAAAACTTGTTCCTGTTATGATACAATAATTCATCTCCATATCTCCAACTTCCATGCTCCAGTAACTAAGAGTATCAGAAAAATGGCAGCAAATAGAATCTTCGGGAACTTTATTGTCCAAAAGATGTCTACCACATCCTGGGACCAATGTTCTGGTCCATGCCTGTCGCAGAGAAGTGAATGACTCCAAAACCATTGTAAGCCCCCAAACAATAAAACACTGTACATGCTTCTCTCAGTCCTCTAGCACCATACCAACCACCAATGGAAAGGGGTAGGCGTGGGGAAGTTCTGACTTTCATCTCATCTAGATTCTTGCCTCCCTTGATATTTTGGGTCAAACTCAAATTCAGCAATTTGCTTTGAAGATCCAATCCAAAAGGCCTGTGTTTCTTTCTGAGGGATGTGTAACCACTACAGAAGTACTCTTAAATCTAAAGCAATTAACTAGGTAGAACAAGAAAAACTAACTCACTTGACTAAAGGTGGTGGGGGAAGGAAGAAGATATCTGGCAGTGAGGCAGTCACCCGGTTACAAATGTCCAACTTACGGATGACTCGTATTTAAGAACTGAGTGCCATAAGACCTATTGTATTAAAACTTAGAGTTAAATACAATGGTTCTTGATAAGGAATACACATACTCTTTGTGACACTCATGAGAACGTTGGAAGTGTTTCTTAAGTGTTTTATATGCATAGAAAGGTAAAATATATACTATATACTAAGACAAACATTTGACTGACTGACATCAAACAAGAACTGTATGTACCTGTTCCGACTTACCTACAAATATGACTTAAAGTCAGACTTACAAACAGAACTCGTACGTAATCAGGGGACTGCCTGTAAATGAAGGGGGGTCGGGGTCAAATGAAAGGTTTTCTACTTACCTGTGTTTCTTCCAATTCAATTTGAAAATGAAACTTGCATATGAGGCCTTTATACTATCCTGTGACATTAACTTGTAACTATTCCTTAGCAGTTATCACACAGGTAGCAATTAGAGATCTGGAAGCTTCTACCTTGCCTCCTGTACCATCAATGACCTTAGACACTGTCTGAAGCAACATCCAGCAATAGAGTACATGAGTTCTCTACTTCACAAAAGCCATATATTGAGAGAGGAGAAGATTTGGCTTCTACTATTGTTTTTGTTTAATAGAGTTATGGTATATATTTAAAATTTTCACATATAACACATATTCATTATAGAAAAATAAAAATTTAAAGATATTAATAGCTCTTACTGAATACTGTCTATTACCAGGCACAATGGTAAGCCTTTTGCATGAATTATTTCATGCTATCCTGACAACTACTCGATAAAGTAGGTATTATCTCATTGTACAGATGAAAAAACAGAGGTCAACAAGTTTAGGAAACTTGCCTAAGGTCATATATCCAGTGAGCAGTGAAGCTTGGATTCAGGCAGTTTGAATATAGAGCCTTCATCCTTAACCAACATGTTCTACTTCCTTCCCCAAGAAAGAAAAATAAGTATCTCTCATCCTGCTATCCAGAAACAAACGTTGCTTACATTTTGGTGCAAATATTCCAATTTTTTTCTATGCGTGTTTATAAATATGCACTTAAAACTAAGATATTACTCAATGTAATATTCTGAAACATACCTAACATACCTTTTCTTCACTCAAAGAACATTTTTCGTTATCGTAAACACACTTGTAAAACAATATTTAATGGCTGTGTAATATTACATCTGATGCACATACCATGGTTTACTTAACTTACACCATATTTTTGGATTTAGGTTGTTTCCACTTTAGAGTCTTTTCAACAAGGCTATGATGAACACATTTGTTGAATTATCTTTCCATAAATGACAGATTAATTCTTTGAAATGGAATTGTGCTCCATCAAAGGATATGCACATTTTAAAGGTTTTGATAAACATTGCCAAATCAGCTTCCTAAAATGTTATACCACCTTATATACCCAATCAGTATATTTTGAGAGTATCTGCCTCCATACCCTCTTGCCAAATTGTGTGCCATAAGTCTTTATAAGAAAGATGTTTACCTGTGTTTTATTGACTATGCAAAGGCATTCGACTGTGTGGATCATAACAAATTATGGATAACATTGTAAAGAATGGAAATTCCGGAACACTTTATTGTGCTCATGAGGAACCTGTACATAGATCAAGAGGCACTTGTTCGGACAGAACAAGGGGATACTGCGCGGTTTAAAGTCAGGAAAGGTGTGTGTCAGGGTTGCATTCTTTTACCATATCTATTCAATCTGTATGCTGAGGAAATAATCCGAGAAGTTTGACTATATGAAGAAGAACAGGGCATCAGGATTGGAAGAAGACTCATTAACAACCTGCATTGTGCAGATGACACAACCTTGCTTGCTGAAAGTGAAGGGGACTTGAAGCACTTACTGATGAAGATCAAAGACCACAGCCTTCAGTATAGATTACACATCAACATAAAGAAAACAAAACTCCTTACTACTGGACAAACAAGCAACATCATGATAAATGGAGAAAAGATTGAAGTTGTCAAGGATTTCGTCTTACTTGGATCCACAATCAATACCCATGGAAGCAGCAGTCAAGAAATCAAAAGACGCATTGCATTTGGCAAATCAGCTGCAAAAGACCTCTTTAAAGTGTTGAAAAGCAAAGATGTCACCTTGAAGACTAAGGTGTGCCTGATCCAAGCCATGGTATTTTCAATTGCATCATATGCATGCAGAAGCTGGAGAATGAATAAGGAAGACTGAAGAAGAACTGATGCCTTTGAATTGTGGTGTTGGTGAAGAATATTAAACATACCATGGACTGCCAAAAGAACAAACATCTGTCCTGGAAGAAGCACAACCAGAATGTGCCTTAGAAGCAAGGATGGCAAGACTACATCTTACATACTTTGGACATGTTGTCAGGAGGGATCAGTCCCTGGAGAAGGACATCATGCTTGATAAAGTACAGGGTCAGTGAAAAAGAGGAAGACCCTCAAGGAAATGGATTGACACAGTGGCTGCAACAATGGGCTTAGGCATAACCATTGCGAGCATGGTGCAGGATGTGGCAGTGTTTTGTTCCGTGGTTCATAGGGTCACTATGAGTCAGAACTGACTCAATGGCACCTAACAACAACGAGTCTTTATATATTTGCAAATATGGTAGGTGAATGGATATGGTGTATTTATATTCCAATTTTTATTTCCTTGACTACTAGTGAGGGAAACCCTAGTGGTGTAGTGGTTAAGTGCTATGGCTGCTAACCAAAAGGTCAGCAGTTGAATCCACCAGGCACTCCTTGGAAACTCTATGGGGCAGTTCTGCTCTGTCCTATACGGTTGCTGAGTCAGAGTCGACTTGACGGCAACGGGTTTGGGTTTTTTTTTTTTTTTTTGGTGACTACTAGTGAAAGTAAACCCTTTGTCTACGTAATTTTTTAACAACTTTACTAAAGTATAATTTGCATACAATAAAATTCACTTGTTTCAGGACTAGGATGAGATTAGTGAGACATTCATCTCCAACGGCAAATTTAAGGAGTTATGCAAAATTTAGCACCTGTTGCTTTTAAGTCTATTCTGACTCACAGCAACACTATAGAACAGAGTAGAACTGCTCCATAGGGTTTCCAAAGCTGAAAATCTTTATGGAAACAGGCTGCCACATCTTTCTCCCATGAAGCGGCTGGTGGGTTAGAACCATAGACCGTTCAGTTAACGGCCAAGTGCTTACCCAATGTGCCACCACGGCTCCTTTGAAAGTTAGAAATTGATATAAATAATATTTTAATACAATATTTTAAAAGCTCAAAATTAATGCATCAAAATCCACGATGAATGAAAGATCAAAATTTTAGTTGCATTCAGTCTTAAATGCAGACAGGATCCATCAGAGTTAGGATTAGGGTGAGGTGAGTGAGGTGAGTCAAACGAGTGCAAGGTCGGATCCCATCTTCTGGTGGACAGATATGGTGGAGAAAATCATCTTAACCCAACCAGTGACTGAGTGGGATTCCAGCTAGGATTTAGCCTTTTTATGGACTGGTCTATTTCTGTTTACCCCTACTTCTTGGGGGTGGGATTTTGGAGACCTCAACTGAAAACATACGGTGTTTGCCATGGCTCCTCCTGCTTCCAGCGGCCCTGAACTCCAGTTGTGGTTCCCCTAGTTCTATGAGGCTACCAAAAACTCTGAAAAGCTTCGCAGACTCTCAGGTTCCACTTATGAAAATTTTCTGCTATTTACTTGTGTGTGCACATGTGCTATCAAAAAGCTAAATGAATTTTTCTTTGTCTATTTCATTCGCGAATAATTTATTAGCCACTGCTACGTGCCAGTTTTAAGCACGGAAGATATTGAAAAAAAGAAGCCATCTCCTCCTTATATATTAGAAGATTAGAAAAAGAAAAAGAATAGATGATGGAGTCCATGGGTGGTACAAAAGGTTTAGCACTCAACTACTCACCAAAGGGTTGGCAGTTCAGAGACACCTCAGAAGAAAAGTCTGGCAATCTGCTTCTTAAAGTTCATAGACTCTATGGAACATAGCGCTACTCTGCAAAAATAACAACAACAAAAAAGAAGAAATGAGAAGATATATTTTCTTCATTTATCCATGTTTATGATAAATTATATTATAAATTTCTTTATTCCAACTTTTTATTTTGAAAACTTTCAAGCACATGAAAAAATTTAAATAAGACAATATCAAATATTCCTGTATTATCTTCTTAGATTTAATAATTGTTAATAATTTGCCACTTTTGCTTTATTCCCTTAAATGTGTATAAATATATATACTTTTTCTATATCATTTGAAACTCAGTGACATACATCATGACACTTCACTTCCAAACACTTTAACGTGCAATTAGTATAAATAAGGACTTTCTCTTAAATAACCAGAATTATTTTAACATCTAAGAAAATTAATAATAATTCCATAATATAATCTAAATTTAGTTCATATTCAAGCTTCCCCAATTGTTTCATGAAAGTCTTCTATAGCCGTTTTGTTTAAAATCAGAATTTAATCTACATTCATGCATTCAGTTTCGTTGTTACATATCTTTTAGTCTAGAACAATTACTCAATTTCTTTTTCATGACATTGACTTTTTGAAGGCTCCACAAGAGTGGTCTCATAGAATATCCCACATTTTTATTTGTCTAATTGTTTCTTCACAGAGCTCTTTTCATGAAGGACAAGTTTGATAACATTTCTCTTCATGGCTATTTAAAGCTCAGGCTGTAAGCCTTTCCATAAAATGTTTTAATCATTTATATTTGTACTAGATGTTTTTTGTTTTACAGTTTCCAAATTTACTAGAAAGGAACAATACATAATAACATATTTTGTTTCTTTTAAAAATAAACTCTGTATATATTATATTTCTTTTCTCATTCCTAATAATTGTGTATTTGTGCTTTATCACTTCAAGTCTTGATTAAAATGTGCAATGGCTTATCTACTGATCTTTCAAAAAACTAGTTTGGATATATTTATTAATTTCAATATTTTACATTTAGTTATTTTTGCTCTTATCTCTACTGATTTCTTTGTTAATTTCTGTAAGCTTTTGCTATTCTTTTGTTTATTTCATTTATTATCACTTTTTGCACAATAATAAATCCATTAAGTCTGAGAGCTTTGTAAGTTCACTTTTGGCCACCCTCACTAAATTTTGATAAGTACTGTCCTTGTTGTTAGTTTCTAAATAGTCAATAATTACTGTGTTAATGTCTTATTTAACTTAAAAATTATTTTAGAAGTGTGTGTGTTTAAGTTGTGTGTTTGTGTGTGTGTGTCTGCATTATAATTCCCAAGCTATTGGAGTTGGGTCCTTTCCTAAATTTTACTTTTTTCTTAACTTTTTTTCCCACATAATTTTTTTTTCTCACTTTATTGTACTGCTGCCAGAGACTATGGAGCCCTGGTGGTGCAGTGATTAAGAGCTACAGCTGCCAACCAAAAGATCGGCAGTTCAAATCCACCAGGCTCCTTGGAAACCCTACGGGGCAGTTCTACTCTGTTGTATAGGGTCCCTATGAGTCAGAATTGACTCAACAGCAACAGGTAACAGTAATGGTCAGAGACTATGGCTATATCATTTCTACCTTGAGATATTAATTAAGAATTTACAATAAATTATAAAACAAAATATTATATGTGAGCACTGAAAAAAGAAAATATATTCTTTGTTTTTAGAGAACAAATTTTTATAAGTAGTTATTTAGTCAGCTTTGGTGCATCCACCTCTTGATATATATATAGCACTTATTTAGCACACAACATTGGTCCAAGTAATTTACATATATTTATCTCATTTAATCCTCCCAATAACTCTATAAAAATCCAAACCAAACCCATTGCCCTCAAGTCGATTTTGACTCATAGCGACCCTATAGGACAGAGTAGAACTGCCCCACAGTGTTTCAAAGGAATGGCTGGTGGATTTGAACAGCTGACCTTTTGGCTAGCAGCCAAGCTCTTAACCACTGCACCACCAGACTATTATTATCTCTATTTTTCAAACGATGAAACAAAGGTACAAAGAGATTAAGTAAATTGCCTGAAGTCTCAACTAGTAATTAATGGAATTAGTTTGAATTCAAGCAGCCTAGCTCTAGAAACTGTGTACTTAATAGATACATTATATTGTGTTTCTTTGTAATACACAGTAATGATTCAGGCTTAGCAATTCCTTACTCTTGCAACACTGTTGACGTGTTGTGGGATGACATCAAGGACATTATACATGAAGAAAGCAAAAGGTCATTAAAAAGACAAGAAAGAAAGAAAAGACCAAAATGGATGTCAGACGAGACTCTGAAACTTGCTCTTGAACATAGAGCATCTAAAGCAAATGGAAGACATGATGACTTAAAAGACCTGAACAGAAGATTTCAAACAGTGGCTCAAGAAGAAAAAATATAGTATTATAATGAAATGTGCAAAAACCTGGAGTTAGAAAACCAAAAGGGAAGAACACACTTGCCATTTCTCAAGCTGCAAGAACTGAAGAAAAATTTCACCTAGAGTTGCAATATTGAAGGAGTCTATGGGCAAAATATTGAATGATAAAGAAAGCATAAAAAGAAGATGGAAGGAATACACAGAGTCACTGTACCAAAAAGTATTGGTCTACGTTCAACCAAGTCTCCAGGAATTGACAGAATACCAATTAAGATGTTTCAGCAAAGAAGGGATACAATGCTGGAAGCACTCACCTGTCTATAACAAGAAATTTGGAAGACAGCTACCTGGCCAACCAACTGGAAGAGATCACTATTTGTGTGTATTGCAAAGAAAGGTGATCTAAAAGAATGCTGAAATTATCAAACAATATCAGTAATATCACACACTAGTAAAATTTTGCTGAATATAATTAAAAAATGGTTGCAGCAGTACATTGACAGGGGATTGCCAGAAATTCAAGCCAGATTCAGAAGAGGACATGGAATGAGGGATACCATTTCTGATGTCAGATGGATCTTAGCTGAAAGCAGAGAATACCAGAAAGATGTTTACCTGTGTTTTATTAACTATACAAAGGAATTCAATTGTGTGGATCATAACAAATTATGAATAACTTTGAGAGGAATGGAAATTCCAGAACACTTAATTGTGCTCGTAAGGAACCTGTACACAGGCCAAGAAGCAGCTGTTCAAACAGAACAAGGGGATACTGAATGGTTTAAAATCAGAAAAGGTGTGTGTCAGGGTTGTATCCTTTCACCATGCTTACTCAATCTATATGCTGAGCAAATAATCTGAGAACCCAGACTGTATGAAGAAGAACCAGGCATCCGGATTGGAGGAAGACTCATTAACAACCTGCAATATGCAGATGACACAACCTTTCCTGCTGAAATTGAAGAGGATTTGAAGCACTTACTGATGAAGATCAAAGACTCCCACTTTCAGTATGGATTACACCTCAATATAAAGAAAACAAAAATCCTCACAACTGGACCAATAAACAATATCATGATAAATGGAGAAAATATGGATGTTGTCAAAGATTTCATTTTACTTGGATCCACAATCAACACCCATGGAAGAGGCAGTCAAGAAATTAAACAATGTATTGCACTGGGCAAGTCTGCTGCAAAAAATCTCTTCGAAGTGCTAAAAAGCAAAAATGTCACTTTGAGCACTAAGGTGCAACTGACCCAAGCCATGGTATTTTCAGTCACCTCCTATGCATGCAAGATGAATGATGAATAAGCAAGACTAAAGAAGAATTGATGCATTTGAATTATGGTATTGGGGAAAATTATTGAATATACCATGGACTGCCGGAAGAACAAACACATCTTTCTTGGAAGAAGTACAGCCAGAATGCTCCTTAGAAGTGAGGACGGTAAGATTTGTCTCACATACTTTGGACGTGTCATCAGGAGAAAGCAGTTCCTGGAGAAGGACATCATGCTTGGTAATGTAGAGGGTCAGCAAAAAAGAGAAAGACCCTCAATGAGATGGATTTACACAGTGGCTGTAACAACGGGCTCAAGCATAATGATTGTGAGGATGGCGAGGACCAGGCTGTGTTTCGTTCTGTTGTACATAGGGTCTCTATGAGTGGGAACGGATTTGACGGCATCTAAGAACAAGAACAAACTTTTGAAGTTACCATTTATTTCCTAATCATGGTTATACTTAAAAATCAAAATAAAATAAAAAGCACAAAATATAAATAGTACAGCTATCCTAGGCAACTGGGAAGGTAGATCATGGAGGTGAAATTGCATCATGCCATAAGTTAGAATTTGCCTCTTAGAGACTTTACTGAGCTATTCCGTCAAATATATTGTTGTTGTTAGGTGCCATTGAGTCAATTCCGACACATAGCAACTCTATGTACAACAGAATGAAATACTGCCCAGTCCTGCGTCATCCTCACTATCATTGCTATGCTTAAGCCCATTGTTGCAGCCACTGACTGTGTCAATCCATCTCGTTGACCGTCTTTCTCTTTTTCACTGACCCTCTACTTTACCAAGCATGATGTCCTTCTCCAGGGACTAGTCCCTTCTGATAACATGTCCAAAATATGTAAGATAAAGTCTCGTCATCCTCGCTACTAAGGAAAATGCTAGCTGTACTTCTCCCAAGACAGACTTTGTTCTTTCTTCTTGCAGTCTGTGGTATATTCAATATTCTTTGCCAGCACCATAATTCAAAGGCATCAATTCTTCTTACGTCTTCCTTATTCATTGTCCAGCTTTCACATGCATATGAGGCGATTGAAAAACACCATGGCTTGGGTCAGGCACACCTTAGTCCTTAAAGTCACATCTTTGCTTTTTAATACTTTAAAGAGGTCTTTTGCACAGATTTCTCCAATGCAATGTGTTGTTTGATTTCTTGACTGCTGCTTCCATGGGCGTTGATTGTGGATCCAAGTAAAATGAAATCCTTGACAACTTCAATATTTTCTCCTTTTATTATGATACTGCTTTTTGGTCTTTCAAGTATAGACCTCAAAAACATTTTGTCAGGCAATTCTGCCATGTCACTTCAAAATGAGTATGAGAATGAGGAAACCCATGATAAAGTTTGTCCTCTTTGATTAATTGCCAAAAAGAAGTATAAATCAATCACTTGTGATTATGATGTAGGTAATTTTTTCATCTCCTCTCAGTGTATAGTTTTGGCCTCCTTGATCATTTTGCAATTAGAGAAAACTGCTAAAATTTCTCACTGTGATTATATTTTTACCAATTTCTTATTTCTTCTCTAAGTTTTATGTCTCTTTTTGTTATGTTATTGGGATATAATTTTCCATATTTACTTACTCATTATTGTGTAACGTAACCCTTAATAATATAAATTTGTCTTCTATGTTCTTTTTATTATCTTTTGCCTTGAATTCTACTCTAATATCAATATTGTGGTTCCTATTTTATATTTTCTTTTATTTGTCTGATATTATCTTTACTCATCTTATTTTTTCATGTTATTTTTATACATATGTTTTTACAAATAATTATTTTTTATTATTTGTGTTCCTTGCATACTAGCATATATTTGTTGTTTTTTCACCCTGTCTGTTTTGATTCAATATAAAGTCCTGTCTTTTAATATGGAATTTTAATACATATGCATTAAATTTAATGTATATGCATATGGATTCACAATTGGCATCTAGTACCTCATTTCCGTTATCTTTATTTCATACTTTTTTAAAAAATGATTCCTTGTTTCTGGTCTTTTAATATATGTACTATATTTTATTTGCCCTTATCCTCTCGTGTTTTTTGAAAGATATACAGTGCACTTGTAATTATTCCCTTGGCTACCTTTATGTATTTAAAGGCATTCAGTACTCCCAAACCATTTTAATGGCACAGCACACATAGGAAATCTAAATGCTTTTATGCACCCTATAAAAGTTGGATAAGGTTGATCTAGGCTGAAGGCTACCACCCTTGAGTGGATTTCTGGTGTGTCATGAACTATTGATTCCCTTGGCCCTTCTGGAGACCAGGTATTCAGATAGGGTGTAGCCAGGTATATCAATCTCAAGACATAGTCAGGTCTGACTGAGATATAGTGAATGTATACTGCAACTAATTACACACCAAGGCACATGCATGCACACACACGCACGAGGCAAAATTCCAGTAAATAATACCTGTCCTTACTATGTGTGATGCACTTAAATGTACTCTCTTCCATTTTATACAATTTAATTTTTTAATATCAGTGACAACCCAGTGAACTGATTTCTTAGCCCACAAATGCAGGAATTCTCAAACTTGTCTGCATGTTAGAATCATCTGAGGAGCTCTAAAAAGTACTTACGACTGGGTTCCACATCATGACATTCTAATTGGACTAACACCGGGGTTAGTAAACTATAGCCTACGGACTCAACCCAGCCTACTGCCTGGTTTTAAACAGCTTGCTAGTTACAAATGGATTTTACATTTTTAAATGTTTTTAAAAATCTAAAAGAAGAATAATATTTTAAAGATGTGAAAATCACATGCTTTCAAATTTTAGTGTCCATAATGAAGTATTATAGGAACACAGCCATACTCATTCACTTATGCCTTGGTTTATATACTGTCTACAGCTTCTTTTGCACTATAATAACAGATTATTTGCAATAGAGACCGTACAGCCCCACAAACCTTAAAATGTTTACTCTCTGTCCCTTTACAGAGTTTACCAACGCTTGCATGGATGGATCACAACCTCAGTTTTAGACTGAGAATTTTTAAGCTAAATTCCAGTGGTGTTCCATCTTAATTTCCCAGGGCTGTCATAATAAACTACCACAAAGCGGGTGGCTTTAAGGAAGAGAAATTTATTTTCTCACAGTTCTGAAGACTGAAAGTCCAAAGCTGGGTTTTGGCTATGTCTGTTCCTTCTGGGGGCTTTGAGAGAAGAACTACTCCATGCCTGTCTCCAAGTTTTGGTAGCTGCTGGTAATCCTTTGCATTCCTTTGCTGCTTATAGATGCATCTACCTCAGTTGTCACATGGCATCTGTCTTCCCCCTCAGTGTGACTCCCTGTTTATAAGAAACCACTCAGAAGGGATTAGGATTCACCCTACTCCTGTATGACATCATTAACTTAATGGATAACATCTGGAAAAAAACCACTCTAATTCCCCAAACAAGGGTACATTCACAGGTTCGGGGGTTAGGACTTCAAAATACCTATTTAGGGGCACAATTCATAACAGCTTCCTGGAGGCTGCTCCGGAGTGGTAGTGGACTCAGGGTGATAGGCTCCAGACCTATAACCCATGCTTTCACCAGAGCCACTCCATTTTCGTCTCTTTTACAGATTGATGTGCTTACCCTTAGAATGTTCATACAGTTACATCAAATTTGGGAAAGAGGGGGTCCCTAAGTCAAAACCACGAGAAATACCAACATTTAAGATTGCAAAAGGCAAGTGTCCCTTCTCACAAAAATGAGGCTTAAAACAAATTCAATTGTCTTCTGAAGCTGTTCAAGCCCGGGGGAAGAGTAATATAAGAACCCTAGAAAAAGTAAGCATAAGTCTCAAAAACCAGGAAAATGAAATGTGTATGTGTTAATCTGGTCTCGAACAGTGATTCTCACTGCTAGTATTACATTAAGATTCAATGCCTGTGTACCACAGAAGATTATAATATTCAGTCAAAAGGGAGAACAACTGGTCTACTACCAAGATAGTACTGAGAAACTTCTGAGTTTCCACCGTTGCTATTTGTGGTTGTTCAACCAGAGACAGGAAATTTCAGTGGTCTGAGAACTTTGAGATAAACTTTTTGTTTTAAATCAGAATAGTTTCCATTCTACCCTGCTTTCTTAAGCCTAAACTTAACGGGTGTAGAGATCTCAGCTAGATAAAGGCCAATATCCTAAAATAAAAACTGGCACACCTAAAGTAAGTAAAATCCATTTTGTTCTGAAGATTCTCCAGTAGGTAGGAGTAAAAGGATTAGAAGATACTTGCCTAGAAAAAGTGAAATTTCAGTGAACAAACTGTTACTCACCAGAAACATCCATCCTCCCATAATGTGGTTTTACACTACTAAAGATCAACCTAGGACTCTATGTTACATGGACCACACTCCCACACTCAGACTGTACACAAGGTGAATTACTATTTTTATGTCTTTTAATGAGCCCTGGTTTGCTTTCCCGTCTCACACTTCAGCCTTCTCCTATTGAGAATGTGGACTGAAAAACCCCTTCTTTTCTATGCTGAAGAATGCACAATGGCTGGAGTTAGGGACTTGCCTGAGAGCTATTTGCCCCATAATTGGATGAGAATTTACTCTTCTCTGAAAGAAACTTATTTGGTGCTATCAACATTTTTATTCTGCATAGATCATGGTAAAACCCATGGCCGTCAAGTCGATTCTGACTCATAGTGACCCTATAGGACAGAGTAAAAACTGTCCCATAGGGTTTCCAAGGAGCGCCTGGTGGATTTCAACTGCAGACTTTTGGTTAGCAGCCAAGCTCTTAACGACTGTACCATCATGGTAGAACATTGTGGATAGTTCTGCAGTCAAACTGATGTGAATTCAAAAGCCAGCTCAGTCACCAGCTGGGTGACCTTGGGTAAGTTAGTCAATGCTTCTGAGCTTTGATTTTCTCCTTTACAAGTAATAATTAATATATAATAATATGCCCTCAGAGAATTTTGTTTTGAAGACGGCAAAAGAGGATGCCTGGAACATAGGAAGTGCACACTAAATGTTAGCTATAAATATTATCTTAGACGCAAGTTTCCATGAGCTTGGAATTTTGAAGAACCTTAGAACACATATGTTCCATTGCTCTCATATTAAAGGTGAGAAAACTGAGGCCCAGATAAGTTCAGTGACTTTCTCAGATCTCCCAACCAGTTGGTAGCAAATCCAGGACTAGAACTCCAAATCTCCCTTTTGATAGTTCAGCCTTATCCTACTGAACAGTGGACAGAAAAATCCTATGTTTTCTATCTGTTGTTGTTGTCAGCCCCCAACTCATGGAGACCTCATGCACAATGGGACAAAATGTTGCCCAGTCCTGCACCATCCCCATGATCAATTGTGATGGGATGGGACTTCTATTGGTTGATTT
Source organism: Trichechus manatus latirostris (assembly GCF_000243295.1). Classification (NCBI taxonomy): domain Eukaryota; kingdom Metazoa; phylum Chordata; class Mammalia; order Sirenia; family Trichechidae; genus Trichechus; species Trichechus manatus. Next base: position 14,526,826 of record NW_004443995.1, read on the forward strand.
TTGGAAGTAGATTGCCAGGCTTTTCTTCCTAGTCCATTTTAGTCTAGAAGCTTCACTGAAACCTGTTCAGCATCAGATTAAGCTTCCACTGACAGACAGGTAGTGGTTGCACATAAGGTGCATTGGCTAGGAATCAAACTCAGATCTCCCACATGGAAAGTGAGAATTCTACCACTAAACCACCAATGTCCCTCCATTGGTCTAGGCTGAAGAATCCACGAAGACTGGGATTATGGACTGATTTTTCTCTCTGTCCATCCTACCTTAGTCATAGTTTGGGACAACAAAGATCACCAATACTGAGTAGTGCAGAGTCATAAAGAACATGTTTCCTGAAGGGAGTTATTGTCCTCTTAGGCCACAGCAGCTTCAAGGCAGGCTCCGTGAAAAACTGTTCTCCACCAAGATAGAAAGGCAAAAGTATGACCACCTAGCTGCATGGGAACTGCCAAACCATTGCCACTCTGTAGGTGAGAACAAACTGGGCCATTGGCATTGGCCATCTGCCATCAATTGCATCAATTCATGCTCTTCTTTGAGAGCTATCAACTGGAGAGTTGAAAAAAAAAAGAAAAAACAAAGTATCGAGGGTACTCAAAATGCTAATCCCAAATGTTATCACACAAAGCAGTTTATCTTTTAGGAAATTCAATTTTTCTCAATTGTAATTGGCTGCTTTGGCTTAATGAAATCCTTCCAAAAAAGAGATAAGAATGATAACAGAAGGTATGGGCATCTGACTACAAAATCACAACCTGACCCCTACCACACTTGTCAATCCTTTGGACAAAAAGCAAAACTGAGTATTTCCCTTTAAAAAAAATTGCTTCCTGGTAATAGCTTTCTCCAAACATCATTTGGCACAAGCAAGATCCCCATTTATACGTTTGTTCTATATAAGACAATAAGATGTGGGATAAAAAGCATAGAGTTGGAAGTCAGCTGATATGAGTTTTTGTCCTAAATTTACCACAAATTACTGTATAGAACTGTAAATAAATTGGTCAGTTTTCATGGTCATCACAATGTGAAAATACACAGCACTTAGAAAAATTTAGTCTTCCACCTTGGAAACTATTCAAGGCATTTTATATAACGGGTATACCCTTGTTAAGAGTTTGCTTTTGCCAACCTAGATACCCATCAACCGAAGAATGGATAAACTATGGTACATACACACAATAGAGTATTATGCAACAATAAAGAACAATGATGGATCTGTGAAGCATCTCATAACATGGATGAAACTGGAGGACATTATGCTGAGGGAAATAAGTCAATCACAAAAGGACAAATACTGTATGAGACCTCTACTGTAAAAACTCATGAAAAAGTTTACATACAGAAAGAAACGATCTTTGTTGGTTATGAGGGATGGGAGGGGTGGGGGAGAACTAAATAGACAACAGATAAGTGGTAACTTTGGTGAAGGGTAAGACAGTACACAATAGTGGGGAAGCCAGCACAACCTGTACAAGGAACGGTCATGGATGCTCCATAGACACATCCAAACTCCCTGAGGGATTGAATTGCTGGGTGGAGGGCTGTGGGGACCATGGTCTCAGGGAAAGTCTAGTTCAATTGGCATAACACAGTTTATGAAGAAAATATTCTGCATTCTGCCTTGGTGAGTAGCATCTGGATCTTAAAATCCTGTGAGCAGACATCTAAGATACTCCACTGGTCTCACCCCTTCATGAGCAAGGGAGAATGAAGAAAACAAGATACAAGGAAAAGATTAGTCCAAAGGCCTAATAGACCACAACTACCACAGCCTCCACCAGACTGAGTCCCGTACAACTAGATGGTGCCTGGCTACCACCACTGACTGCTTTGACAGGGATCACAGCAGAGGGTCCTGGACATAGCTGGAGAGAAATGTAGAACAAAATTGTAACTCACAAAAAAAGACCAGACTTACTGGCCTGACAGAGACTGGAGAAACCCTGAGAGTATGGCCCCCAGACACCCTTTTAGCTCAGTAATGAAGTCACTCTGGAAATACACCTTTTAGCCAAAGATTAGACAGGTATATAGGACAAAATGAGACTAATGGGGCACACCAGCCCAGGGGCAAGGACTAGAAGGCAGGAGGGGACAGGAAAGCTGGTAATAGAGAACCCAAGGTTGAGAAGGAACAGTGTTGACATGTCATGGGGTTAACCATTGTCATAAAACAATATGTGTACTAACTGTTTAATGAGAAACTATTTATTCTGTAAACCTTCATCTAAAGTACAATTTTAAAAAAATCGTAATTCAAATGCAAGAAAAAAAAAAAAAGAAGAGAGTTTGCTCTTACAAGATAAGCCTTCTCCTATCCTATCTACTGAAAATTAGGAGGGAACCTAAACCAAGTTCAGCAACGGCAAGAGCTAACTTTATCACAACTTGTCAGGAGTGTAGCTATTGGAAGCTTTGGCATAAAGCAAAACTTCAAGGTATTTTTCCAACATCTCATTTTACTTTTATTCTTTCTAATAGCATTTCATGTTAGAAATTCCAACTGTTTGGGAAAGTGGTGTAGTTAAGTGAATGGAGTGTAGAGCAGAGAGGTAGAAGATTGGAGTTCTAATCCCTACTCTATCCTTAATGTGTTATGGGCCAAGAAGTCTTTCCACCTCACTGGCACAATGAGAACAGTGGTAGGAGCCCTGTCATGACCCCTCCTCCAACACATAGACATCGTTCACGGGATAGAGGAGTTTTCGTTGAGCAACTGAGAGGTCGGAGCAAGGAGGATAAAAGATGATAGAGGTGAAATATTTTCAAACACTTCAGATGCTGTGTAAGTGTAAGCTGTGAGAAGACATTACCATGCAACTTTGGAAGATTTAATTTTTAGGTGGTATATCAATTCATTCAACCTTCCCCAAACCTAAATTTGTATGATTCTGTTCACATCTCAGCTTCACCCCTTCTGGCCTCTGATAAAATTTAACTGATTGAAGATTATTCCCTTCTCTGAGTCTCTCTCGAGGTATCAGCATAGCAAAACCTTTACGGGACTTTTTGTTAGGCCACTCTAATCCAGCAGTGCCTCCCCCATAGACCACCCTTTTACAGTTAGTGCTTCTACAATTACAGCTTTTACAGTCACAATTAACCTTGTTAACAATCAACTCACAGCTGAATCATATAATACTATCAACATCTTCCCCCACCCTCTCTTCCCTGGACCCGTCAGGAAAAGAGGAATCTCTTCAGTGGGGATCCTCCTTGTCCCCCTCATTTTGAGTGTAAGCACACCTCTGAAAACGTGTAAGCCAGCCACTTCATGCCTCTGTCTCCCCCCATTTTAGATAGTCGATCTTTAAATTGCCTGTTACGATCAAACCAGTACTCTGAGGAGACAAGCATGTTCCTTGGTGAAGAATCTTCAGTTCCAGTTAGACCTTTAAGCATATGTCTGCTTCCATAAGCAAAGTGCAGTCCAGAGCAAGCCATCAAACTGCAGCAATTTACACCAACTCACAAAGTCAAACTTCTATCTCCTCACTCAGTCAGGTTCTGGTCAGCTCATCCCTAGCCATCCAAGCTAGGTCACAAAGGGTACCAGCTGTAGGCTCGGGAGTTCACGCACACCTCCCAGGACTTCAGACAATCCAACCACGTCTCTCTCTCTCTCTCATCCCTAATCCCCATGGTCTAGGTCAATGGTGCCAATGGAATGTGCCCAAACTCAGCCCATCTCGTCATTGTCGCACTTTTCCACTCACTAAGCAGACCCAGGTGGTAACCACAAACGAACATACCAGGCTATCTACTTGGCTCCCTTTAACTTCCAGCCTAGAAGGAGTTTTTTGTTTTTTTTTTTTTGTTTTTTTTTTTTTTGATGAGCACTGACATTTCCTGCCTCAATGCATTCAATAGCAAACTGATTGCTTGAAATTTAAAAAGAAAAAGTCATTTTTTTTTTCTGCAGGTCCTTCCTTCAAATGCAAATTTCCTGTTCTCTTAGTTCTGGGTGGTTCTGCATGTCTTTTTAAATGCAGATTTTCTAAGTGAAGTATTCTGAGTGGGGCCCCAGCACAGGGCTACCTATTCAAAGGAACAACCTGTATTTCCCTCAGGCAAATCCTAGTTCCCCTTTTAGCATATCCAATCAAGTATTGGCTGAAGGCAGAGTTACACACTCTCTGTAATCTATAATACCTAATATTCATTTCTACCATACATTTAGGTTTGTTTTATAACACTAGGTAGGAGAAACATTCAATATCCAGAGTGCATTCAGATAAACACATAAACCCTTTTTAAACATTCCAGTTTTTTATTCTCCACACCTTAACTATCTTCCCATTTATAGGTATATGGCCATGGACTTCTGGCTGGGTTGAACCAGAAGATGCTGGCCCCCTATCAATTATCCAGTTTAACTGGCCTGGCCCTTTCCCTGAGCTACTCCAGATGTGGCTTTTCTTCCATCAGCTGCAGAACAACATTTCTTATTTTCCTTTCAGCCATTACTGGTAACAACAACAAAAGTAACCATCCAAGAAGTTTCACTTCCTGTGCACCTTTGTTCTTTCTCTTACAAAGTGCCATACTTCATGAGTCTGGAGACATTGCAACAAATCTTGCTCCTGACACCAACTGTAAAAACAGCATGGCGGAGTCATTTGACTTCCTCTAACTTCACAAGGAGGAAGGAGAATCAAAATCAACAGCACAAGGCTGATTCCTATAAGGCAGATATCAAACATACCTCCTCTCTCCTCCGTCTTTAACAATTCTGGTACCAACTATTCCTACCTCAGCACTCTCTACTTCACTGCTGGGTTCAATAATTCATTGCAATGGCCACACAGAACTCACAGACCATACCCACAGTTATGAGGTGTGGTCATTCAGGTTGTGTGTCAACTTGGCTGGGCCATGATTCTCAGTGGTTTGGCAGTTATGATGTAGTTTGGCAGTCATATAATGATGTAATCACCTCCATGATGAGATCTCATATAATATGATCACATCCGTGATGGGGTCTTCTGTGCATAAACTATCAGATGAAAGGGAGTTTCCTTGGGGGTGTGGCCTGCATCCAATGTACACTTTCTGGCAAGACTCGTGGGCTTTTGCTTGCTCTGGACCCTGCAGCTGGCTCCTGTTCATCTGACTTCCAGTTCTTGAGACTTGAGCTAGCAGTTGACCTGCCAATCTTGGGTTCATCAGCCCCTCCAGCTACAAGAGTCAGGAGAAGCCTCCAACCTGACCCATGAACTTGGGATTTTCCAGCCTCTACAACTGCATGAGCCTTTTCCTTAATATAAATCTCTCTATATGTATGTATATATAGAGAGAGACATTTCACTGCTTTTGCTTCTCTAGAGAACCCAGACTAAGACATTTTGTACCGAGAGTGGTTCTAGAGAAACAAAATTGTAAGGATAAGTTTTCTAAATTGGTTCTCAAGTCTGGTTAGTCTTAAAAATGCTGATGACTCTGCTTCCGGTAGTAAAGAGGGCATTGCTAATCCATGGCATAAGGTGGCAATAGAAATACACAAAATATCACCACCAATAGATCAGGTATCGGTGAGAGGTGAGGATCTGGGTAATCACATGTCCTACTTTAGCTAGACAAAGTGGTGAAAGAAAGAGATGAGCTCAGGGCTTCAGAGTTACATAAATGACCTCAAATTTTCCACTTGTGCCTTGGAAAAAAGCTGTATCTCTTATAGTAACAGAGCTGGTATTGCTGAAAACCAAGCCCAAGGTCTTATCATAAGAATGGCTCAATTACAAAGCCAACTGAATTCCCAACCTTGAATGGTATCTGAAGTTAAAGTGAGGGCATTGAATGGAAAGAAATGGGATCCTGAAACTTGGGATGGGAACAATGGGCAGATAATCAAGAAGCTGGAGGCAGTGAAGTCCTAAATTCCATTGAGTCACTCCTGCCAACAAAACCAGGCCTCTCATTCCCATCTGAAGTGATAACTCTATCTTTCTCTGCTAAGCCACCCACTCCAGTAAAACCATTAGCCCCTCCACTCCTATCTGATGAAACTAATCCAGCTGTTTCTGAAGAGCCTTTGTCTGAGTCATTGCCTGGGGCATTGCCTGAGGCAGATGCCTTACAAGATAATGCTGAAAGTTCTCAAAAAACATCCCACCACCCATTTTTGCTTCTAGACCTATAACTAGACTTAAGTCCCAGAGAGCCCCAAAAGGTGAAGTACAAAGTGTGACCCAGGAGGGGGTACACTACACTCCAAAAGAACTGCTTTACTTTTCTAATATGTATAAACAGAAACCTGGGAAATATGTATAGGAATAGCTATTAAGGGTGTGGGATAATGGTGCAAGGAACATAAAGATGAATCAGTGTGAGTTTGTTGATATGGGTCCACTAAGCACAGATTCTTCATTCCATGTTTCAGCTCGAGAGGTTAGGAAAGGATCTAATAGTTTATTTGGTTGGGCAGCTAAAGCATGGATTACACAGTGGTCTACACTAAATCAAGTTGAAGAACCAGACCTGCCTTGATATACTGTAGAAGAAGGTATCCAAAGGCTTAGGGGAATTGGCATGTTAGAGTGGATTTATCAGATTAGACCCACAGACTCACGCATGGAGTGCCCAGAGGACACATCTTTTACGACAATGGTGAAGAACATATTTGTGAAGGGAGCCCCGGCATCCTTGAAGATTGCTGTGATTGCTATTTTATGTGAGTCAGACTTGACAGTGGGAACTGCTCTAACTGAATTGAGGCACCTAACTACAATGGAGATGATTGGACCCTGTGGCAGTAGGGGCCAAGTAGCAGCACTTGACAAAGACAATGTGGGTGTGGTTACTGCAATGGACAACGGAGTCAAAGCAGTAATCAGAATAGTCTGATTCATATGGAATTATGGCATTGGCTATTTAGACATGGTGTCCCTAGGAGTGAAATAGATGGGAAATCTGTGAAATATTTACTTGATCTGTACAAGCAAAAGAATTATAAGTCAAGTGAGCAACAGTCTAACTCAAATCACCAGAATAGAGAGTCACAGCCTCTCAATCATTTTCCAGACTTGAGTGAGTTTAAAGACCCACACCCCTTGAATGAAAGGGAGGCTGTGTCCCATTGAGAAAGGACCCCACTACACTGCTAAAAATTTATACTGCTAATCTTTCTCCCAGCTTTCCCTAAAGGGATCTACAGCCTTTTACAAGAGTGACTGTTCATTTGGGAAAAGGAAACAATCAGATTTTTCAGGGATTTTACTGGATACTGGCTCTGAACTGACACTAATTCCAAGAGACCCAAAACATCACTGTGGCCCACCAGTCAGAGTGAGGACATATGGAGGTCAGGTTATTAATAGAATCTTAGCTCATATCTGTCTCACAGTAGGTCCAGTGAGTCCCCAAACCCATCCTGTAGTGATTTCCCAAGTTCCAGAATGCATAATTGGAATAGATATACTCAGCAACTGGCAGAACTCCCACATTGGATCCCTGACAAGTGGAGTAAGGGCTATTATGGTAGGAACAGCCAAGTAGAAGTCATTAGAACTGTCCCTACCTAGCAAAATAGTAAACCAAAAGCAATACCACATTACTGGACGGATTGCAGAAATTGCAGAAACCACCATCAAGGACTTGAAGGATGCAGGGGTGGTGATCCCCACCACAGCCTCATTCAACTTGCCTATTTGGCCTGTTCAAAACACAGGTGGATCTTGGAGAACGACAGTGGATTATCTAAAACTTAACCAGGTGGTGACTCCAATTGCAGCTGCTGTTGCAGATGTAGTTTCACTACTTGAGCAAATTAATAAATCTCCTGGCACCTGCTATGCAGTTAATGGTCTGGCTAATGCCTTTTTATCCATACCTGTTTCGAAGGACCACCAAAAGCAGTTGGCCTTCAGCTGTCAAGGCCAGCAGTACACCTTTGGTGTCCTACCTCAGAGGTATACCAACTCTCCAGCCCTATGTCATAATTTAGTCCACAGGGAACTTGATCCCCTTTCTCTTCCACAGGATGCCACACTGGTCCATTACATTGATAACATTATGCTGATTGGACCTAGTAAGGAAAGGGTGTCAAAGACTCCATACTTTTTGGTAAAACATTTGCATGTTAGAGGGTAGGAAATTAACCCAACAAAAATTCAGGCACTTTCCACTTCAATGAAATTTCTAGGAGTCCTGTGGTGTGGGGCATGTCGAGATAGTTCTTCTAAAGTGAAAGATAAGTTATTGCATCTGGCACCTCCTACAACTAAAAAGGAGGCACAACGTTTGGTGGGCCTCTTTGGATTTTGAAGGCAACGTGCCCTCATTTGGGTGTGCTACTCCAGAATATTTATCAAGTGACTGGAAAAGCTGCTAGTTTTGAGTGAAGCCCAGAACAACAGCATGCTCTGTAGCAGGTTCAGGTTGCCATGCAAGTGGCTCTGCCACTTGGGCCATATGATCCAGCTGATCCAATGGTGCTTGAAGTGTCAATGGCAGATAAAGATGCTGTTTGGAGTCTTTGGCAGGCCCCTGTTGGTGAATCACAACAAAAAAACCTTAGGATTTTGGAGCAAAACCCTGCCATCCTCCACAGATAACTACCCTCTTTTTTCAGAAACAGTTTTTGGTTTGTTATTGGGCCTTAGTAGAGACTAAGCACTTAACCATGGGCCACTGAGTTACCATGTAGCCTGAGCTGCCCATCATGAACTGAGTGTAATCTGACCCACAGAGCCATAAAGTTGAACATGCACAGTAGCACTCCATCATTAAATGAAATTGTTATACACAAGATGGGGCCAGAGCAGGGCCTGAAGGCACAAGTAAGTTGCGTGAGGAAGTGGCCCAAATGCCCATGTTCTCCACTCCTGTCACTTTACTTGCCCTCTCCTAGTCTGTACCTATGGCCTCATAGGGTGTTCCTTATGACCATTTGACTGAGAAAGAGAAAACTCGTGCCTGGTTCACAGATAGTTCTTCACAATATGCAGACACCACTCAAAAGTGTACAGCGGCAGCACTACAGCCCCTTTCTGGCATCTCCCTGAAGGATAGTGGAGAAGAGAAATTCTCTCAATGGGCAGAACTTCAAGCAGTGGACCTGGTTGTACCATTATATACTGATGTGCAATTATACACTGATTCATGGACTGTGGCCAATGGTTGGCTGGATAGTCAGGGACTTGGAAGGAACATGATTGGAAAATTGGAGACAAGGAGATATGGGGAAGAGGTATGCAGATAGACCTCTCTGAATGGGACAAAGAAGTGAAGATATTTGTGTTTCACATCCAAACTCCCTGAGGGACCAAATTACTGGGCTGAGGGCTGTGGGGACCATGGTCTCGGAGAACATCTAGCTCAATTGGCATGACATGGTTTATAAAGAAAATGTTTTACATTCTACTTTGGTGAGTAGCATCTGGGGTCTTAAAAGCCTGTGAGCAGCCACCTAAGATATTCTACTAATATCACCTGTCTGGAGCAAGGGAGAATGAAGAAAACCAAAGACACAAGGGAAATATTAGTCCAAAGGACTAACGGACCACAAGTACTACAGCCTCCACTAGACTGAGTCCAGCAAACTAGATGGTGCGTAGCTACCACCACTGACTGCTCTGACAAGAATCACAATAGAGGCTCCTGGACAGAGCTGGAGAAAAATGTAGAACAAAATTCTAACTCACAAAAAAAAAAGGAGATTAGACCTACTGATCTGATACAGACTGGAGAAACCCTGAGAGTATTGCCCCGGACACCCTTTTAGTTCAGTAATGAAGTCACTCCTGAGGTTCACCCTTCAGCCAAAGATTGGATAGGCCCATAAAACAAAATGAGACTAAATGGGCACACCAGCCCAGGGGCTAGGATGAGAAGGCAGGAGGGGGCAGGAAAGCTGGTAATGGGAAGCCCAAGGTCGAGAAGGGGAGAACTGTTGACCTGTCAAGCGGTTGGGAACCATTCTCAAAAAAGAAAAAAAGATATTTATGTCTCATGTGAATATTTATATGTATGTATATAGACGCTTCATTGGTTTTGCTTCTCTAGAGAACCTAGCCTAAGACATGAGGTTTATTAGGGAAGTAACAGGTTACAATTCAGGTTCATGAGTGCTGAGGATACAGTTCTCCAATCAGGACAGCCTCTTCTCAACCATGTCTTCAAGTGGGTTTCTCTCTGGCCCTTGGTCCCTTGGCCCCCTGCCTAGCCTCTCCCCTGCTCAGGCAAGTGTTACAAAGCTCTTTTAACTCTGCCGATAAGTGCCCAGAGGCACCCCACTCCACCAGTAAGCCTCAGCCTGAAGGTGCTCAGCTCTAGCTCATCGGTCAGCGAACCTAGCTCCACCAAGTGCCCAGAGGCACCCTACTCTGCCAGCAAGGCCCCTGCCCTAAGGAGCTCAGGTTTCTTGCTCCACAGGCTGGGAAGCCTACCATGGCATCTCCTGTTGGTCTCCTGCCGGTCTCCTGCTGCCATTTCTCTGTTGCCTCTTCTTACCATTTTTGGTGTTACAGCTCTCTCTCTTGGTCTCCTGGTTCCAAGAGCTTCTCAGCACAGGGATCCCGGGTTCAGAGGATGTGCTGCACTCCTGGCTCTTCTTTCTTGGTGTAGTGAGATCCTCCCTCTCTGCCTCTAGGATGACCCACTTTAAGCCTAGAGGGATGGCAAAACTGACCAATCCCCTTGTTGTGGTTCCATATACCTTATTTGTACGGTCGCACCCTCAAAAGGGTGCCATGCACCATATTTACATTATTACCATCTCTACAATCCACTCGATAGTCCATAAGCACCTTATTTGCAAAGTCCCACAAAGTCTTTTGGTGGGAGTTACAGAGACTATGGTTAGAAGGGCCATATTAAGTAATTCACTGCATCACAGTAAGTCACCTTCTAAGCTAAAAGTATATTCTAAATTAAACATAACAATATTTAAATTGACCTTAATCTGTGAATGATGTAAACAGACTTTTTCAAAGCAGAATTTAGCTACAGAAGGCTAGGGGCCCTGTACACAAAGAAACACCAAGGGCAGAAGAAGAGAGATCCTACTCATGGCCTAGTCTCTGAGGGTTGAGGGAAACTATGTCAGTTGTTTAGTGGTTCTAAATTTGCTTGGATACTTTCTACCCAATTTACTCAACTGAAGATTCTACTGTAAAAAGCCCTGTTTAACATCCACTTATTCACAGAAATTTTACAACTTTATGTAGTTGACTATGCCTACAGACATCTACTGGCTGATTAGGGCCATAGGAGCCTGGGAGAGCCAGATAGACATGTGGGCTGTCTTTGTCAAGTATAGCATTTAGACAGCTTTGGTGGTTGTTGGGGGAAAGTACTGTAGAATCTTCATGTCCTTACCTTGAATTTTGAAAGTGATATAAGCACCCAAGGATGTATAAAGAGATATTTCTTTTGTTACTCCTATCAGGTAAGTGACTTTTTTTCAACTAGATGCAGGTTCATTTAAGGCTATTGGTAAAATTCTTTATATTGCACCATATGAATTTATGTGGGAATAATTAACAAGTTCTTTAAAATTTAACTAAATATTAGAAAATATAAAAGCTTATTTATGTAGTCAGAACTATTGCCCTTTAGAGCTGAAAATGCTTTATAATAACAAGTCTCCATGGTCTCTACTTTTGTCTAAGCAAGGAAATTCCTTGTTTAGAACTAATAAGTTTATTTATTTTTCAGGAAATGGAAGAAAAACTAATTGTGAAAAAAGTCATTTTATAGGCTAGGTACAGTTATTAGACTGTTGGAAGAAAGGAAGTTTAAAAAATTTTTTTAAATCAAATTGTTCTTAAGGCATTTACATATTTATTTACTTGCTCTGTGTGTGGGTTTAATCGACTGCAATAAGAAACTGCATCAAAGCAACTAAATTTGCAGAATTAAAACAAATGCCTCTAAGAATGTAGGTGGCAAATTTCAATCTCACATCAACTAGGCCAACATTCAGTTTTTGAAGAGTCTAAATAGAAAATGCCATGCACAGACAGTCTTGGATAAAGTGTATGCAATTTTGGAAATTTACTCAAGGACTTTGTTCCTCTAAGCAATGTGCTGTCCTCAGTGTTAGACACGCTCAAGTTCTGGTTATGATTTAGAGTTTTGCCTAAAAGCAAGTGTGGAGAGCATGTACACCTGGATTGGAAAGAGAGGTACTATGGCCTAACTTTCTTTTTGTTTTAATTGTACTTTAAAGGAAGGTTTACAGAACAAATAGATTCTTGTTGAACAGTTAGTACACATATTGTTTTATGATGATTGTTAACAACCCCACAACATGTCGACACTGTCTCTTCTTAACCTTGGGTTCCCTATTACCAGCTTTCCTGTCCCCTCCTGCCTTCTAGTCCTTGTCCCTGGACTGTTGTGTCCCATTAGTCTCATTTTGTTTTATGGGGCTGTCTAATCTTTGGCTGAAGGGTGAACCTCAGGAGTGAATTCATTATTGAACTAAAAGGGTGTCCAGGGACCATATTCTCAGAGTTTCTCCAGTCTCTGTCAGGCAAGTAAGTCTGGTCTTTTTTTGTGAGTTAGAATTTTGTTATACATTTTTCTCCAGCTCTGTCCAGGACCCTCTGCTGTAATCCCAGTCAGAGTGGTCAGTGACCATAGCCAGGCACCATCTGGTTGTACTGGACTCAGTCTGGTGGAGGCTGTGGTAGTTGTGGTCCATTAGGCCTTTGGACTAATCTTTTCCTTGTGTCTTGTTTTCTTCATTCTCTGTTGTTCCTGAAGGGGTGAGACCAGTGGAGTATGTTAGATGGCTGCTCACAGGCTTTTAAGATCCCAGACGCTACTCACCAAGGTAGAATGCAGAACATTGTCTTTATAAACTGTGTTATGCCAATTAAGCCAGATGTTCCACGAGACCTCTATGGCCTAACTTTGGATGGTTTTTAAAGCTAATGTCAGAGTAGGAGTCCTGCTCTGTAAACTTGGGTGCTTTTTTTTTTCTTCTTCTTCATCTCTTTGGGCTTCAGTCTCTACTTCAGGACAAAATTTCCACCAGAGGGTCCTTTCCTGTGAGGAATAGTTGTTGGAGAAGAAAGAAGTCTACTTATTTGCTAGAGGGTTACACTTGTTTGATAAAGTTCAAAACTTATGTTAATGAGCGCTCTTAAGAATTTTCTAAAGTTTACATAAATTTGCATGTAATGGTAAACTTGCTTCTATTTTGAAATTTTATGTACATATGCATACTTGCAAATTTGCTTATAAGCTTATAATTTGCTTATAAAGGTAAAATTTTTTTTTCACTCATACCTCTCTTCTCCATCTTTGTTTAAAATAAAGAGCATTAAAGTGCCAGGTTTAAGAGATGTTAGACCCTATTGCTGGATCTTTGCCATGCTCTTTTCACTACTTACTATCATTTTCTGTCTCTGTAAGCTCTTTAGCTACAGGCGTTCTCCAGCAAATGCAATGTGGATAAGTGATAAGTACCCTCTCTAAGGAGGAGTGACTTGTTGGCAGAGGGACTACTTGGCTGGACCACTCTTGAGCACAAGATGGGATCTTCTTATGAAGAGTGTATAGTATGGGCATTCTCTTGTCCCCTACATCATTCACTATACTATTGACAGTGAATTTCTGAAAATGAAAATCTGGTTAAAACTGCTTACTGATTACCCATTGCCTTAAGGATAAAAGTCCAGATTCCATAACATGGCACAGAAAGTATGGAGCTTCACTGCCTCTTCAGCCTTTTCCCATTTCTCTATTCCTCTCCTCACATCTTATGCTGCAACCACATAGATAGTGGCAATCCCCCTACTTGCAGTGATGTCTCAAATTGCTGACATCACTGACTCTGTATCTAAATGCCCACATAGTCTGTCTGGTGAATATCCAAACTTCTTTCAGGATAAGTTGAAGGAACACCTCATCAGGACTTTCTACCTCTTCCTCCATTAAGTAGAATTTACCACTGCCTCCTTTGTGCCATCACTTCCACCATCATCCTAAAATACTTTATACACATTGATTAAATATTTGTGTCTTTGTATTAAATTGGAATTTTTTCAAAGACAATACAGTGAATTATTTATAATTGCATTCATACTACATAGCATATAGTAGGTGTTATGAATTGAATTGTGTTCCCCCCAAATGTGTCAACTTGGCTAGGCCATGATTCCCAGTGTTGTGTGATTGTCTACCATTTTGTGATGTGATGTGGTTTTCCTCTTTGTTGTAAAACCTACCTCTGTGATGTTAATGAGGGAGGATTGGAGGCAGTTATGTTAATGAGGTAAGACTCAGTCTTCAAGATGAGACTGTATCTCGAGTCAATCTCTTTTGAGATATAAAAGAGAGAAGCAAGCAGAGAGACAGGGGCACCTCATACCACCAAGAAATTAGAGCCAGGAGATTAGCGAGTCCTTTGGACCCAGAGTCCCTGTGCTGAGAAGCTCCTTGACCTGGGGAAGACTGATGACAAGAACCTTCCCCCAGAGCCCACAGAGAGAGAAAGCATTCCCCTGGTCTGGCACCCTGAATTCAGACTTCTAGCCTCCTAGACGGCGAAATAATAAATTTTTCTTTCTTAAAGCCATGCACTTGTGGTGTTTCTGTTATAGCAGTGCTGGATAACAAAGACAGTAGGCATGCTAAAAACTTTTGTAATTGAATGAACAAATGAATGAATACTCGAGGCCCCCAGTAACCATCAAGGCCAACAGAACACATATCTTCCAAACAGTCAGAAACAAGATCCTAAGATTTTATTAAGCCTTTGCCATACCTTGCTAAGCAATGGGGACTGTGTGGCAGTTTTATTCTAAATCTAATTTGGGAGTACCAAGGACCACCTCACAAAGGAAGTCACATTTAAACTGAGACCTAAAAAAAAAGTTAGCTAGGCAAAGACAGAGGGAGAAATATTTTAGGCAGAGGGAAAATTAGACTCAAAGATTTGGGCATGAAAAAGAATATGATGTATTTGAGGAATCAAGAGGTGGCTAGCATGGCTAGAGCCCCAGAAGAAAGGGGAGAGTGGGAAGCAATGATGGTAAGGAGGGACGCTGGGGCAGGATCTTGCAGGTCTTGTAGGTGTTCACAAAAAAGAGTGTGGCACCATTCCATGGACTGAACACACTTCCTAGCTGACCCTTGTAGAATTCTAACTCAGGTAGCTCCTCATGTCCTGCTGGAACAATCAGGAAACCTGGAGGAGGAGGAATAGTTGTAGTCTCAGTAAACACAACTCTTAGTCTCGGTAAACTTCTAACATTTTAACTCCTTTAATGCTTATAAATTTAAGTTTGGTGTATTTCTTTTTCACTTTTAGATTCTTTTCTTCTGCTTGTAAAAGCATGTGCTCATTGTTGAAATGTCGAAAATACTTTCTGCTGATGCACGTGTTTCAACATTGTTACAATCATTCTGTACATGCCACTTTGCCACGTGGCTTGCTTAATTCTTTGTTATTTTCCCAATTAGGTGAAACCTGGAAACTCAACTAATTCTTTTTCTAGAATAATTTGCTGAAACCTTTATAACTATTAATGTTTCACTGAATATTTATTACGTATAAAGCACTGTTCTAATGCTGTGGAGGTACAACACCAGCTAGTCCTGGGGATCTTGGATCCCTGGAAATAAGTTTTGCGTTTCACAAGAGCCCGTTTGGTATCCACAAGGATTATAAAGGTGTACCTTAAATAGAAATGAATTACACTGGATTTAATGGTGTAAAGAAGGAATGGAGGTTGTAAGTAAGAAAGCGAAGTGAGGAATGGAATGATGACCAGGACCAAGAGAAGAGAACTCCAGCTGCCTTTTCCAGTGAAATTTCTGTGTAGCTGAACCTTAGGCTCACCTCAAGTTTTTGTTAAATGCATATAACACTCTTCTGGCTATTGACACTACTTAATTATTTTTACTAGTTTTTTTTTTAATGAGCTGTTTTCATTACACTTACATAGATAGACATATTTTACTCAGATTGTGCACCTTTTAAAAAATAAAATGGATACCCCATATTCCATTATCTAGGAACAAGGTAGAGCTCCTATTTGACATTTTCTAAAATATAATAGATTATTTTTTATTCATTAGTTATCCTTTTTTTATAATTTTTACATACTTTCATTGGTTTAACAAAAATATTTCTTTCCAAAATTCTAATATACATATTTGATGAACCTGATATATCGTGAAATTATTGTTTAACAGGATCTTTGGTGGTCAGTGGTTAAGAGCTCAGATGCTAAACAAAAGATCAGCAGTTCAGATCCACAGACACTCTTTGGAAACCTTATGGAGCAGTTCTACTCTGTCCATAGGGTTACTACGAGTCAGAATCGACTCCACTGCAACAGGTTTAGTTTGTTTGGTTTTATTGTTTAAAAACATTTGTTCTTCTATTATCTTAAAGACTATTACAACTAAGTGTAGAAAAAGAACTTAGACAGGTTTATTAGTTATTTTGCTTACTATTTAGTTAATTGTTTACATACATGTGACGGAATTAGTTGGTTAGCTGAGTCAAGGAACAAGGTGAATATAGGATTTATAAGAGAGGCTATAACATTACGGACAGTTTTGGAACATAAATCTTGCCTGTACAATTTGAGAGTAGACTAGTAGCTGGCAGATGGCAAAAAGAGACAGATCGTGGCTTTCTGTCCCTGAGGAGACTGACCAGAGATGTCAAAGAAGACATTTTCAGTTGTTTGTGGATTCTCCAGGAAGCCTTGAGCATGAAGCTGAGGAGCAAATGTGACAGCTCTCTCTGAGTAATGTCTGCAGGCATCCTTACCTCCCTACTCCATCATATGTGGGCCTCATTTCCTTCATGAGAATGTCTGAGGGAATGGTCAGAGATACATTCACAGAGTTTAATATACACGTTTATCTCAGAGTCATTTCTAACTCTCAGAAGAGTGAAAATAACATGAAGGTTCCAAGTAGGAAATTGATAAATAAACTATAAATAAATAAACAAAGATACATTCATAAAATGGAATACTGTGAAGCATTTAAAATCTTGTCATAGAAGACTATTTAACAACATGGGCATGTCCATGGTATATTAAACAGAAAATCAGGATTTAGGCACTATTGATACATATTTAAACAGGATAATCTCACTTAGATGTAATAGCTAAAAGTTCAAATGGCTGTATACCAAAATGTTTAAAATGTTTATATTTGGATAGATAGATTATATATGATTCTTTGGGCTTTCTTCTATTACCAAATTTCCTTCATTGAATCTATTTTATTTTTGTAATGATAAAAATCTTACTGCTTTTAAAATAACTCATAATGCACTTAATGAGATCTAAGAAGGATATATGAGAATACATGTCTGTATTCATGTTTTTGTGCGTATATTTTTACACTAAAGAATAACCATGATCTAGAATTAGTTACATAGCTTGGTTTTCATAGCCAGTAATCTTTGACTGGAGATAGTAGCTCTTACATTTCTATGACAGCTCCGAAGTTATACTACTGAAAGAGAGAAAAGAATTATGGATGGGTAATCTTAAAATTGACTCACCCTTTTTCAAACTAGAAAAAAAAATTGAATTTCATGGTATTTTTGTTTAATTTTTTTTTATTATTGTACTTTAGATGAAAGTTTACAGAATAAACTAGCTTCTCATTAAAAAGTTAGTACACGTTGTTTTATGACATTGGTTGCAAACCCCATGACATGTCAACATTCTCCCTTCTCAATCTTGGGTTCTCTATTAGCAGCCTTCTAGTCTTTGCCCCTGGGCTGGTGTGCCCCTTTAACCTCATTTTGTTTTATGGGTCTGTGTAATCTTTGGCTGAAGGGTGAACCTCAGGAGTGACTTCGTTACTGAGTTAAAAGGGTGTCCAGGGACCATACTCTTAGGGCTTCACCAGTTTCTGTCAGGCCGGTAAGTCTCGTCTTTTTTGTGAGTTAGAATTTTGTTCTACATTTCTCTCCAGCTCTGTCTGGGACCCTCTGTTGTTATCCCTGTCAGAACAGTCAGTGGTGGTAGCTGGGCACCATCCAGTTGTACTGGACTCAGTCTGGTGGAGGCCGTGGTAGTTGTGGTCCATTAGTCCTTTCGACTAATCTTTCCCTATGTCTTTGGTTTTCTTCATTCTCCCTTGCTCCAGACAGGGCGGGACCAGTATCTTAGATGACCGCTTGCAGGCTTTTAAGACCCCAGATGCTATTCACCAAAGTAGAATGTAGAACATTTTCTTTATAAACTATGTTACGCCAATTGAGCTAGATGTTCCATGGTCCCCATAGCCCAGCAATTCGGTACCTCAGGAGTTTGGATGCGTCTAGGAAGCTTCCATGACCTTGCCTTGTACAAGTCGTGCTGCCTTCCCCAGTATTGTGTACTGTCTTACCCTTCACCAAAGTTACCACTTATCTATTGTTTATTGTGTGTTTTTCATCCCCACCCTCCCTTCCCTCGTAACCATCAAAGATTGTTTCTTTTTGTGTGTAAACCTTTTCATGACTTTTTATAGCAGTGGTCTTATACAATATTTGTCCTTTTGTGATTGACTTATTTCACTTAACATATTGCCGTCTAGATTCATCCATGTTGTAAGATGCTTCACAGATTCATCATTGTTCTTTATAGTTGCGTAGTACCCCCTTGTGCGTATGTACCATAGTTTGTTTATCCGTTCATCTGTTGATAGGCATCTAGATGTTTCTGTTTTTTGCTATTATGAATAATGCTGCAATGAATATGGGTGTGCATATGTGTCTATTCATGTGATGTCTCTTATTTCTCTAAGGTATATACCTAGGAGTGGGATTACTGGATCATATGGTATTTATATTTCTAGCTTTCTAAGGAAGCCCCATATCATTTTCTAAAAAGGTTGTAGCAATTCGCATTTCCACCAGCAGTCCATAAGAGTTCCAAACACCCCGCAGCCTCTCTAACATTAGTTATTTTCTGTTTGTTTTTTTTTTTTTATTTGTGCCAGTAGTACCAAGGTTAGATGGTATCTCATTGTGGTTTTGATTTGCATTTCTCTAATGGCTAGTGATCTCAAGGGTTTTCTCACTTTCCTGTTAGCCACTTGAATGTCTTCTTTGGTGAGTGTCTGTTCATTTCCTTTGCCCATTTTTTAAATAGATTATTTGTCTTTTTGTTGTAGAAGTATTGGATTTTCCTGTAGATTTTAAAGATTAGACCTTAGTCAGATTTGTCAAAGCCAAAATTTTTTTTCCGAGTCTGTAGGTTCTCTTTTTACTCTCTTGGTAAAGTCTTTTGATGAGCATAAGTGTTTAATTTTTAGAAGATCCCAGTTATCTAGCTTATCTTCTGGAGTACGTGTGTTGTTAGTAATGGTTTGTATCCTGTTAATGCCGCGCATTGGGGCCTGTAGCCTTGATCCTAATTTTTCTTCTATGATCTTTATAGTTTTTGGTTTTATATTTAGGTCTTTGATACATTTTGAATTAGTATTTGTGTATGGTGTTAGGTTTGAGTCTGTTTCATTTTTTTTTGCAAGTGGACATCCAGTTTTGCCAGCACCATTTCTTAAAAACACTATTTTTTCCCCATTTGATGAACTTTGTCCCTTGTCAAAGATCAGGTGACAGTATGTGGATGGATTTACATCTGGGTTCTCAATTCTGTTCCATTGGTCAATGTATCTGTCATTGTACCAGCACCAGGCTCTTTTGAGTATTGTAGCTGTATAGTAGGTTCTGAGGTCAAGTAGTGCAAGTCCTCTTACTTTATTCTTCTCCTTCAATAGTGTTTTACTTATCCAAGGCCTCTGCCCTTTCCATATGAAGTTAAGGATTAGTTTTTCCATCTCTTTAAAGAATGTTGTTGGTATTTGGATCAAGAGTGCAATGTATTTGCAGATTGCTTTGGGTAGAATTGTCATTTTCACAATGTTGAATCTACCTGTCTGTGAGCATGGTATGTTTTTCCATTTATGTAGATCTCTTTTGGTTTCTTGCAGTAGTGTTTTGTAGTTTTCTTTGTTAGGTCTTTTACTTCCCTGGTTAGACTTATTCCTAAGTATTTTATTTTTTTAGGGGTTATTATAAATGATATTGTTTTCCTTTTCATCTTTCTCTTTATTGGTGTATAGGAATCCAACTGATTTTTTTATGTTGATCTTGTATCCTGCTACTCTGCTGAATCTGTTAGTTCCAGTAGTTTTCTCATGGACTCTTTTGGGTTTCCTATGTATAGTATCATATCATCCACAAATAGGGACAGTTTTACTTCTCCATTTCCAATTTGGATACTGTTTATTTCTTTTTCTTGCCTTGTTGCTCTAGCTAGGACTTCCGGCACAATGTTAAATAGGAGTGGTGATAAAGAGCATCCTTGTCTTGTTCCTGTTCTCAAGGGGAATATTTTCAGCCTCTCTCCATTAAGAATGATATTGACTATTGGTTTTGCATAGATGCCCTTTATTATGTTGAGAAATTTCCCTTCTATACCTATTTTATTGAGAATTTTTACCAGGAATGGGTGTTGGACTTTGTCAAATGCTTTTTCTCCTTCAACTGAGATGATCATGTGATTCTTTACTTTTATTTATGTGGTGGATTATCTTGATTGATTTTCTAATGTTGAACCATCCTTGCATACATGGTATGACTCTTTCTTGGTTGGGGTGTATTATTTTTTTTGGTATGATGCTAAATTCTATTGGCTAGAATTTTGTTGAGAATTTTTGTATCTGTATTCATGAGAGATACTGGTCTGTAATTTTCCTTTTTCTGGTATCTTTGACTAATTTTGGTATCAGGATTATGCTGGATCATGGAATGAATTTGGAAGTATTCTCTTTTTTTCTATGTTCTGAAATAGTTTGAGTAGTACTCATGTAAGCTCTTTTCTGAATGTTTGGTAGAATTCTCCGGTGAAGCCATCTGGGACAGGGCTTTTTTTTTTGTTGGGAATTTCCTTTTTTTAATTACCTTTTCAGTCTCTTTTCTTGTTGTGGGTCTGTTTAGATTTTCAACATCATTTTGTATTAGTTTGGATAGGTAGTGCGTTTCTAGAAATTTGTCCATTTCCTCTAGGTTTTCAAACTTGTTGGAGTATAGTTTTTCATAAAACTCTGTTATGAAACATTTTTATTTCAGTTGAGTCTGTTGTAATGTCCATTTCATTTCTTATTTGAGTTATTTGCTTCCTTGCCTGTTTTTCTCTTTTGTCAGTTTGGCCAGTGGTTTGTCGATATTGTTGTTCCTTTCAAAGAACCAACTTTTGGTTTTGTTGATTCTTTCTATTGTTTTTCTATTCTCTATTTCATTCATTTCTGCTCTGATGTTTATTATTTCCTCTGTTTTGTTTGATGTGGGCTTCTTTTGCTGTTCTCTTCCTGTTTGTTCAAGTTGTGTAGTTAATGTTTTGATTTTGTCCCATTCTTCTTTTTTGATGTGTGCACATATTGCTGTAAACGAACCTTTGAGCACTGCCTTTGCTGTGTCCCAAACGTTTTGGTATGATGTGTTTTCATTCTCCTTTGAGTCTAGGAATTTTTTGATTCCATCTCTGGTTTCTTCTATTACCCAGTGGTTTTTAAGCAGAGTGTTATTCAGTTTCCATGTAATTGATTTTTTTTCCTTGCTCTTTCTGTTGTTAATTTCTACTTTTATGGCATTGTGATCAGAGAAGATACTTTGTATTATTTTGATGTTTTGGAATTTACTGTGTGTTGCTTTGTGACCTAAGGTGTGGTCTATTCTGGAGAATGTTCCACGTGTGTTTGAAAAGAATGTGTACTTTGCAGCTGTTGAGTGGAGAGTTCTATATATATTTATAAATTCAAGTTGGCTGATTGTGGCCTTTAGATCTTTTGTATCTTGGCCGAGTTTCTTTCTAGATGTTCTGTTCTTTACCGAGAGTAGTTTATTGGTCTCCTACTATTATTGTAGAACTGTCACTTTCTCTTTTTAGTGCTGTTAGAGTTTGTTTTAGGTATTTTGGAGTCTCATTGAGTGTGTAGATATTTATTAGGGTTATGTCTTCACGCTGGATCATCCCTTTTATCATTATATAGTGCTCTTCTTTGTCTTTTATGGTAGATTTTGTTTTAAAATCTACTTTATCTGAGATTAGTATTGCCACTACTGTTTTTTTTGGTAGCTGTTTGCTTGATATATTTTTTTCCATCCTTTGATTTGTAATAAATTTACATCTTTGTTTCTAAGATATGTCTCTTGTAGACAGCATATTGATGGATTCTGTTTTTTTATCCATTCTGTCATTCTCTGTCTTTTGATCTGTGCATTTAGGCCATTTACATTCAGTGTAATTATTGATAGGTGTGAGTTTATTGCTGTAATTTTGTAGTGCTTTTTTTTTTTTTTTACAGTGCTGATGTTTTCTTTGTTCCTCTTTGTCTCTTGTGCTGAATTCCTTTTGTTTGTGGATTTTTATTTTTAATTTCTTTTGTTTTTGTAGATTTTGTTCTTACTGAAACTATGTGTTTTTCTTCTTTATTTTAATGGTAGATTTGTTAACTTTCTTTGTGGTTACCTTGAAATTTACTATTATCTTCCTAGGTTTGAACTAGTCTTTTATATCTTGGTATTGCCTTGCCTTCCTCTCCATTAGAAAGTTCTATACCTACGCTGTTTATTCCCTTTTGTATTGTTCTGATGTTGTAGTCATTTACAGATTAACCTCCCTGGTTCCCTGTTGTAAATCTTTTAGTTTTGAATAATCCTTGAGAGTTTATTTCCCAGGTTGTAATCTGTCTGGTGCAATATTGCATCCTAGATTCAGGCTGTCATCTGATATTGTTTATTCTCAAACTAAAGGACTCCCTTTAATAATTTTTGTAAGTTTATATATTCCCTTAATTTTTGTTTATCTGGAAAAGTCCGAATTTCACCACCATATTTGAACAAGAGTTTTGTAGGATATATTATTCTTGGTTGGCAATTTTTTTCTTTCAAAGTTTTACGTATGTCATCCCATTGCCTTCTTGCCTGCATGGTTTCTGCCAAGTAATCAGAGCTTAGTCTGATTGTTTCCCCTCCATTTGTGACTTTTTGTTTGTCTCGAGCTGCTTTCAGGATTCTTTTTTTGGCTTTGGTTTTAGTGAGAGTGATTATGATATGTCTTGGTGACTTTCTTTTGGGGTCTATCCTATATGGGGTTCATTGAGTTTTTTGGATGGTCAGCTTTTCATCTTTCATGGTATTAGGGAAGTTTTCTGTCAACAATTCTTCAATGATCCTCTCTGGGTTTTCCATTTCCTCCCCCTGTTCTGGAGCTCCAATCACTCACACATTTTTGCTTTTGATTGTATCCCACATCATTCTCAGGGTTTCTTCATTCTTTTTTCTGATTTTTCCTCAAACAAAGTGGTATTGAAGTATTTGTCTTCAATTTCACTGATCCTGTCTTCCACTGTTTCAAACTGCTCATCAGACTTTCTACGACACTGTCCATTTCTGAAATCTTGTTGTTTATCTTTTGGATTTCTAACTGTTTTTGTATGATTTCTATTGTGAATTTATTGTAACATTTTGTTCCTGTATTATTTTCCTGAATTATTCCATTGTTTTGTCTATATTTTCTATGATTTTGTCTGCCTTTTCCATGAATTTGTCTGTTTTTCCTCATTTTTGTCTGCTTCTTGCTTCAACTCTTGGATGGCTCTGAACAGTGGAGATTTTAATTCCTTATCAGGTAGTTCCCATGGCTTTTCTTCTACTGGAAAGTCATCTGCTGTTTTATTTTGGATGCCTATTGGAACCATCTTGTCCTATTTTTATAATATCTTTTGATATTGTCTGGTGTCTTTGGGACATCCAGTAGTTACTTTCTTAATTTATTGATTGTATATTTGTTTGTTTTGTCCTGCCTTTTTGTTCTATTTGATTGTGTCTGAACAGGTGGGCTCTGCATTTTTTTGTTGTTTGCTCATCTGTGGGCATGATACCTTTCACCTCCTTGTCCAGTGGGCAGGGCCAGTCACTTAGCTATGGTGCAGCAGGGCAGGTCCCACTGAAGGGGAGGGGCTGCGATGGGTTGTTTGTGGCATGTAGTGGGGCCATCATGGTGTTCTGGGTGTCAGTGCAGGGCAGGTTCTTGTGCTGTTATGGGGTGTGATGTTCAGCACAAGGTGCAGATAGGCAAGAGGGAGGGGGGAGGTTGTCATGTGTGGAGCTAAGTGGGTACGGGAAAGAAGAGA
>NW_004443995.1:14551403-14552923 GCF_000243295.1 Trichechus manatus latirostris
AAAAACAAAAAGGAAAAAAGAAAAAGAAAAAATAATAATAATAAAAAGAAAAGCCCCCCAAAATCCCACTGGTGTGGCTGTGCAGACCAAGGAACTGACTCCCAAGCCACACAGTACAGCCTGGCTAGAAGGGATGGAGAAGGTACCCAGCACCATGTATTCAGTAGACAGGAAAAGAAGGTAAGTAGAGAGAGACAAGAAATCGAGAAATGAAGAAAAGGAAAAAAAAAAAGAAAATAAACAAAGTAACAAACAAAAAGTTCCCAGGGATCCCACTAGCATGGCAGCTCGGACCCAAGAAGCAGTTCCCGATATGAGCAGTGCTTCACAACCTGTCAAGAAGAAGCGGAGACAGCACACGGAGCCAGATGTTAGAGAGAAAGTTAGGGGAGGAGGTGAGAGAGAGGGAAGAAACCAAAAGAAGCTGAGAAAAGAAACACCAGCAACAAAGAAATGGCTGGCTTGTGTGCGCTGGGTGAATCTACGTGGCAAGGAGTCCGTGCCTCCTGGCAGAGATTGCAGCCTGCCAGGAAGCTGTGGAGGCCGAGAAAGGGGCAGAAGGGTGGGGGATGGGAAAGCGTGTATTGCTGGTTATTGGTGCTCTGTCTCTTGCTGGGAGCTTGGTGTAGCTACTTTCCCATACTCCCTGTCTGCCAATCTCCAGCAGGAGTCTAAGATGGTGAATCCATGATGCGTTAGCTGATAAGGAACATCCACTCTGTCTCTCCTCACTGTCTGTTCTCTGTCGGTTTCTTATTTGGTTTGGTGCTTGGCCAAGTTCCTTATGTCTTCATTTGATGCTTAGGGTTCCAGGATTGATGTTTGTGTCTGTTTTACTTAGTTTTTCAGGTCTTTGCTGTGGAGTGACGGCGTGGTGCTTCTGTTTATAGTGTCATGTTGGCTCCACCTTCTATTTTTGTTTAATTTTTTGGACAAATAGGATTGTACCTAGGACATAGAGATAGGAGGCATGGGGTATAACTTTAGTCCCATATAATCCCCATCAGCTTCACCTTTAAAGTGGATAATTTTGCAAAATTGTGTAAAATTCCATGCAAATGTAGCTTCAAGTTACCTTTTTATAAGAACGATCACAGTAATAGCCAACATGAATGTAATACTCATTATGTGCCATGTACTGTACTAACTGATATGTATATGTGTGTGTGAGACACTTATTTACACACATGTGAGGGAATTAGCTGGTAGGCTGAACCAAGAAACAAGGTGAATATAATATATAATTTATCAAAGAGGATATAACATGGCAGACAGTTTTGGAACATGAATCTCATCTGTTTCATTCTCACGTGTATATATATATGGCAAGAATTTGTTTATATATGTATTTGCTGAACCTTAAAATCCCTGTCATCAGGTTTTTGTTTAAAAATACTTACTCTTATATTATCTTAAAAACCATTACACCTAAAAACCATGAGAGTAACGAGGTACAGGAGTCCAGTGACAAGGCCCAGAAGGCAGAAGGGGAGTAGGAAGCTGATGATAGGGAACACAAA
>NW_004443995.1:14553301-14577639 GCF_000243295.1 Trichechus manatus latirostris
AAAAAAAAAAAAAAAAAAACCATTACACCTAAATGTCAAAGAATAAGAGGCATTTAGTTATATAAATATGTGAGTGTGCATATACATTTTGCACATGAGGAAGCCGGGTCACACTTTCCTCATCTGTAAGCTACTCTTATGGAGAAATTTTAGAGCTACCACTTGGATGGACATGACATAAATTTGTCTTTAGTGATGTGCTTTATGGCCCGCTGAGTCACCTCATTCTTGACCCCATTCTCAACTTCTTTTCCATACAGGTTATGTTTTCTCACAGAGTCCATCAGGAGCAATTTCTACTACTAGCAAGAAGGAAAGTGCAGCTTATCCTGATAGAAACCTCACCTCCCCAGGTTTGTTCTGTATTTTAAAATAGCTTTTCTGGAGTCATTGTTATGATACAACTGCATTTAATGGGTGCTTTCGCTGTGGCAAAAATTGTGACAAACACCAAGAAATGTAAACTGAGTAGACACTGTACTTACTCCAGAGAAATTCTGACCACACAGAGAAATTATAAACCACCTAGCAAAGCACATAAATGGTGAATGTGACTGTGAAATGGCCAGCAAGCTTAAAGGGATCCTATGTGTGATGGTGAAGAAGGCTGTGGTCAGACGGAGTTGGGTTCACACCTGGGCTGGGCTCTTTCCCAGCTGCTGAACTTGAGTGAATTTTTCCACCAGACTTCAGCTCCCTTAATTGTAAAATGGGGCCAATAATAAACACTTCACAGTGTTTCTGTAAAGATTAAATAAGAAGATGTATGTAAAACTGCCTAATTTAATAAATTATTAAGTTATCACTTAACGAGCCAAGTAAGTGATAACTATAAAGCAAGCTGGGTGCTGAGATAAGGGTGGGGTCAGGAAAATTCACTATTGCTCTGTTATTTTTCTAGGGAGATATCAATAGAAGAGCTGGTTGAAAGTAGAAAGGGAGAGAATCTTATGGAGGTGGGGCTTAGGGAGGATACTGAGGGTTTAAAATAAATCCTAATAGAAGATTTGAAGTGGTTATAACCTAATAGACACACTGAGAAAATTTATTGAGATAAATAGAAGAAATAGATTTCAAGAAGGACAGAAACTAAGGGAGGAAAATTAGACTAAGTGTTTGGAACTACTTACTAGGCTTCTGGATCCAACTAGACAATTTAATTTTCAAAAGGAATTCAATATGAAGTCCATATGATGGTGTCATACCAGAAGGTACTTTAGGGACCACTCTGGACTCACATGTCCCAGGTGGTGCTAACAGTTCACATGTTTTGCTGCTAGCTGAAAGGTTGACGATTTGAGTCCACCCAGAGGCACTTCAGAAGAAAGATCTGGCTATCTACTTCTGAAAAATCAACGACTGAAAACCTTATGGAGCACAGGTCTACTCTGACACACATGGGGTTGCCATGAGCTGGAATAGACTCGATGGTAACTGGTTACTGGTCATGGACCCACACAGTGCTACGTGCCGTGTAGACTGTAAACAATGGTTAGCATCGTAAGGCAGCCCTAAATGTTTTCACCCATTATTTAATTTTATCCTCTCATCACCCCAAAGAGCTAGGTATTATCATCTTCATTTTTCCCAAGAGGATACTAAAGCACAGAGAAATTAGGTAACTTGTCCAAGGCCATACAACTTGTAAAAGGCATTGTCACGACTGAAGCCCACAGCTGTGTTACTCCAAAGCCCATACACTACCCACAACTATCAATGGCCACAGAGAAGGAGAAGACAAGTCCCAGCTAAGCTTTACACATAATCCAAAAGAATGACATAAAACATAATAGACTCCTTGACTGTGATACAATATAGTCAAATATGTTATTTAAAATGACTAAATTCAAGAAAAATGAGTGGATTTTGTAGTAAATGTGCTTCATGATGTAAGATGGAATATTGAGACAACAGAAAAAGAAATGTAAGAACTGAACTGATGAGGAGGAGGTTAACTCTGGTGGAGAATTAAGGCCATACTAGAAACTTCTGCACATGGGAAATCCAGTGGGACTGTTGACAAAAACTCAGCAGAGACACAAGAGTTTGGATTCAGACAGTGACTGTGGTATAAAATCTGGAAAATTGACAGCAGTTGTGACCCCTTTTCAGATTGGACTAGAGCCTCTGTGATATGATGGCTCAATGTGTCTCCTTTCTTCTCACTAATTTTATTTTTTTTTCAAATATGCACTACTTCTAGTGGAAGTAGATAGGTGATTCTTCCAATATTTTCTCATACCCTCCCTCTTAGTTAATGAGATGGTTTATTAATTTCTGTCCAATGCACATTTATTATTTGAAAGTCAATACTGGCATTACTGAGGATAGGACTGAAATATTACCTCATAAATTTTACTCCAAAAACATGTTAAGAAAAAGCACCACCACAACCATCCAAAAAATTTTAATTCCCAAGTTTTTTTGTTTTCTTTTGTTGTAGACATACCCCCCCCTTTTTTTTACTTCATTTTGAAAGATTGTTTCGTGATTTTTAGGAGCTAGAGAATAGGTTACGTACATTTTTTTCAAAACCAAGTATGTTAATTTTAGACATGGAATGACAATCCATTTGAAATATGCACTGCTAGCTTCAAAAAAAAGAAGTATCAATTTTAAAAACAGAAGAACATATGTTGTTAGCCTTAGCTGCACAAAATTGTAAAGGGAAAAAATATACACTCCTTTTAAAATTAAACTAGGCATATTTTACATTCTTAAACATTTTGGAAGTAGTAATATATAATTCAATAATTATTTTTCTTTTAAACAAGGTTTTTAGCATTCTGGGTTCTAGAGAAAAGTCCCTTAAGAGCTTATAAAACAGTGGAATTTTCTTCTTCCCCACTGTAAAGAAAGCAAGGTGCTTAAAAGTGTCTAATTAGCTGGCACCATATCAAAAACAAGTGCAGACCATTCCTTCTCAATCCTGACTCATTCTTGTCCCTGCACTAGCTCTCCAGTGTGGGGCTGTCTCCATAACCTGACATAGCTGGTGACTGTCACTTCCCCTTTCAGGTGCTGCTGCAGACCTGGCTTTAGTGGATTTATGTGCTCATTTACCAGTTACCATTCTAGTCCTCCCTTCACACTTGGCCTGTGTCCCTACTTCACACAGGAAAAGTGGACTGTAGGACTGAATCACTATCTCATAAATTATACCTAAGTGGACAGGAAGGCTGGATAAAACCAGTGGGTGGAAAAGCTTTCTTTGCTTTTTTTTAAATTAATAATAGGGCTTTTAAATAGAAATTAATCAATATAAATATTAATTAATATTAATTTAATTGATTGATACTCACTTAATTTAATAATATGAATATAAATTAATAGGACATTTTACCTATGTATGTATATTTCCATTCTGTTTACTTCATTTGAAAGCATTACAGCGGTGCTATGAATATGCAGACAGAACCAGCAACTTAATTGATTTAAATCTTGTTTCATCCTCATCAAGTAAAAGATCTGAAAAACATTCTTAGTGACTATATTATAGTGACTATATTATAAAGTTGTGGGATAAGATCAAGGACATCATACACGAAGAAAGCAAAAGATCATTAAAAACGCAAAAATGAAAGAAAAGATCTAAATGGTTGTAGGAAGAGACTCTGAAATTTTCTCTTAAACATAGGGCATCTAACACAAATGGAATAAATGATGAACAAAAGAGCTGAGCAGAAAATTTCAAAGGGCTGCTCAAGAAGACAAAATTAATTATAATTAAATGTGCAAAGACCTGGAGGTAGAAAACCAAAAGAGAAGAACACATTCATCATTTCTCAAGGTGAAAGAACTAAAGAAAAAAAAAATCAAGCCTTGAGTTGCAATATTGAAAGAGTCTATGGGCAAAATATTGAACAACGTGGGAAATGTCAAAAGAAGATGGAAGGAATACACAAATTCACTGTACCAAAAAGAATTGGTTGATGTTCAGCCATTTCTTAGTCTGGAAGCTCTGCTGAAACCTGTGCACCGTGGGTAACACTGCTAGTATTTGAAATTCCGATGGCATACCTTCTAACATCATAGCAACATGCAAGCCACCACAGTACAACAAACTGACAAACGGATGGTGGATTTAACTCATCACATCTGTTGCTGTTGAGTTGATTCTGACTCACAGCGACCCTGTAGGACAGAGTAGAACTTCACCATAGGATTTCCACAGAGTGGCTGGTGGATTTGAACTGCCGACTTTTTGGTTAGTAGCAGAGCTCTTAATCACTGCACTATCAGGGCTCCATTAAAGCAACTGAATCTGCAGAATTGAAGCAAATATCTCTAAGAACGTAGGTGGCAAATTTCAGACTCAAATCAACTGGACCAACATTCAGTTTTTGAAGGGTCTAAGTAGAAAATGCACAGACAGTCTTGGATAAAGTGTATGCAGTTTTGGAAACTGACTCAAGGACTTTGTTCCTGTAAGCAATGTGGTATCTTCAGTGTTAGACATGCTCAAGTTCTGGTTATGATTTAGAGCTTTGCCTGAAAGCAAAGGTGGAGACTATTTACACCTGGGATGGAAAGAGAGGAAATATAGTCTAACTTTGGATGGATTTAAGGCAAATGTCAGAGCATGAGTCCAGCTCTGTAAACTTGGGCACTTTTTTTTTTTTTAAATCTCTCTGGGCTTCAGCTGTACTTCTTCAGAATAAAATTTCCTGTAGACAATCCTTTCCTGTGAGGAGTAGCTGTTGGAGAAGAAAGAAGTCTATTTATTTGCTAGAGGGTTAGACTTGTTTGATAAAGTTCAAAACTTATTTTAATGAGCTATCCAAAGAAGTTTTACAAGTTTATACAAATTTGCATGTAATTGTAAACTTGCTTATATGTTGAAATTATATATATATGTGTATACATATATATGTATATATAGCTGTAAATTTTCTTATGAGTGTATAATTGCTTATACAGGTAAAATGTTTTTTTTCGCTCATACCTCTCTTCTCTGTCTTTGTTTAAAATTAAAGCACCAGTTCTAAGAGATGTTAGACCCTATTGCTGGGTCTTTGCCATGCTCTTTTCACTGCTTGCCGTCGTTTTCTGTCACTGTAACCCCTTTGGCTAAAAAGGCGTTCTCCAGCAAATGCAATGTGGTGAAGTGATAAGCACCCTCTCTAAGGAGGAGTGACTTGTTGGCAGAGGGACTGCTTGACTCAGCCACTCTTGAGCACAAAATGGGATCCTCATATAAAGAGCACATAGTATAGGCATGCTCTTTTACCCCACATCATTCTCCATACTATTGACAGTGAATTTCCAAAAATGAAAACCTGGTTAAAACTGCTTACTGATTTTCCATTGCCTTAAGGAGAAAAGTCCAGATTCCATAACATGGCACAGAACGTACGGAGCTTCACTACCTCTTCAGCCTTTTCCCATTTCTCTATTCTTCTCCTTCTTACATCTTACGCTGCAACCACATAGATAGTGGCAGTCCCCCTACTTGCGGTGATGTCTCAAACTGGAGGACATTGCTAAGACTGCTGACTCTGTATCTAAAGGCTCACACAGTCTATCTGGTGAATACCTAAACTTCTTTCAAGATAAGTTCAAAGAACACTTCATAAGGTCTTTCTTCCTCTTCTCCATTAAGTAGAATTCACCACTGCCTCCTGTGCCTCCACTTCACCATCATCCTAAAATACTTTATTATACATACATTAAATATTTGTCTTTCTATTAAACTGGAATCTTTTTTAAAGAAAAGACAATGAATTGTTTATCACTGCATTCATATGACATAGCACATAGTACATATCCATCTCTGTTGAGACAATTCTGACTCATAGTGACCCTATAGGACAGAATAGAACTGCCTCATAGGGTTTCCAAGGAGCAGCCGGTGAATTGGATTCAAACTACCAACCTTTTGGTTAGCAGCCTTAACGCTTAACCACTGGACCACCAGGGCTCCACATAGTAGCCATGCTCAAAGCTTTTGCAACTGAATGAACAAATAAATAAACATTCAAGACCCCCAGTAACCATCAAGGCCAACAGATACACATAGCTTCCAAACAGTCAAAAATAAAATTCTAAGATTTTATTAAGCCTTTGTCATACCATGCTAAGCACTGGAGACTTTGGAAGTTTTATTCTAAATCTAATTTGGGAGTACCAAGGATGACCTTGCAAAACAAGTGACATTTAAAATGAGACTAAGAAAAGAGCTAGGCAAAGATGGCAGAGAAGTACCTTAGGCAGAGGGAAGATTAAACACAAAGATTTGGGCATGGAAACGAGTATGAAGCATGCGAGGAATCAAGAGATGGCTAGTATGGCTAGAGCCCAGGGAGGGAAGATAGAGTGGAAAGCAATGATGGTTGGAGGGATGCCAGGGCTGCATCATGCAGGGTCTTGCAGGTGCTCACAAAAAAAAGAGTGTGGTGCCATCCTATGGACTGAACACACTTCCTAGCTGACCTTTGTAGAATTCTAACTCAGGTAGCTCCTCATGTCCTGCTGGAACAATCAGGAAACCTGGAGGAGGAGGATTATTTGTAGTAACAGCCACAGCTCTTAGTTTCAGTAAACTTTTAACATTTTATCTCCTTTAATGCTTATAAACTTTAAGTTTGGTGTATTCTTTTTTCACTTTAGATTCTTTTCTTCTTGTAAAAGCTGTGCTCATTCTTGAAATGCTGAAAATATTTTCTGCTGATCTTCTAGGGCTGCACGCATTTCAACATTGTTGCAATCATTCTGTACATGCCACTTTGTCACATGGCTTGCCTAGTTCATTGTTATTTTCCCAATTAGGTGCAATCTGGAAACTCAACTAATTCTTTTTCTAGAATAATTTGCCAAAACCTTTATAACTATTAATGTTTCACTGAATATTTATTATGTATAAAGCACTGTTCTAATGCTGTGGAGGTACAACTTCAGCTAGTCTTGGGAATCTTGGATCCCTGGAAATAAGTTCTGTGTTTCAAAAGAGCTTATTTGGTATCCACAAAGATTATAAAAGTGTGCCTTGACTGGAAATGAATTACACTGGATTTAATGGTGGAAAGAAGGAATGGAGGATAAAAGTGAGGAATGGAAGTGACGACCGAGACCAAGAGAAGAGAAATCCAGCTGCCTTTTCCAGTGAGATTTCTATGTAGCTGAACCTTAGGCTCATCTCAAATTTTTATTAAATGCCTATAACACTCTTCTGGCCTTTGACACTTCTTGATTATTTTTACTAGTTATTTTATTTGCTATTTTCATAACACTTACATAGATAGACATATTTTACTCAGTTTGTGCGCCTTTTAGAAACACAATGGATAGCCATATTCTGTTATCCAGAATAAGGTAGAGCTCCTAGCTGAAATTGTAAAATAGATTTTTTTTTTATTCATCGGTAATCCTTTTTTATAATTTTTGCATCCTTTTATTGGTTTACAAAAATATTTCTTTCCAAAACTACTCTCTCCTTTAGGATCTCTGTGAGTCAGAATCGACTCCATGGCAACGGGTTTGGTTTGTTTGGTTTTATTCTTTAAAAACATTTGTTCTTTTATTATCTTAAAAACTAGTACAACTATGAGTAGACAAAGAACTTAGAGATATTTATCAGTTATTTTGCAAGCTATTTACTTAACACGTGTAATTTAGTTCCATACATACTTGTGAGGGAATCAGCTGGTAAGCTGAGTCAAGGAACAAGGTGAATATAGCATTTACTAGAGAGGATATAACATTGTAGATAATCTTGGAACATAAGTCTTGCATGTACAATTTGAGGGCAGACTAGTAGTTGGCAGATGGCAAAAAGAGATCGTGGCTTTCTGTCCCTGAGGAGACTGACCAGAGGTGTCAAAGAAGACATTTTCAGTTGTTTGTGGATTCTCCAGGAAGCCTTGAGCATGTAGCTGAGGAGCAAATGTGACAGCTCTCTCTGAGTAATGTCGGCAGGCATCCTTACCTCCCTACTCCATCATATATGGGCATCATTTCCTTCATGAGAATGCTGAGGGAATGGTCAGAGATACATTCACAGAGTTTAGTACACAGATATTTATCTCAGAATCATTTATAACTCTCAGAAGAGTGAAAATAACATGTTTAAAGTAAGAGATTGATAAACTATAAATAAAAAACTAAGGTACATTCATAAAGTGGAACACTACGAAGCCATAAAAAATCTTGTCATAGAAAACTATTCAACAACATGGGCGTGTCCATGGCATATTAAACAGAAAATCAGGATTTAAGCACTATTGATACATATTTAAACACAACAATCCCATACTTAGATGTAATAGCTAAAACTTCAATTGAGTATATACAAAAATGTTTAAAATGTATATCTTTAGATAGATGGATTACAGATGATCCTTTGAGCTTTCTTCTATTCTCCAATTTCCTTCATTGAATCTATTTTACTTTTGTAATGAAAAAATCTCATTACTTTTAACATAACTCATAACGCATTTAATGAGATCTAAGAAGGATATATGAGAATACCTATCTGTATTCATGTTCGTGTGCACATATTTTTATACTAAAGAATAACCATGATCTGGAATTAGTTATATAGCTTAGTTTTCATAGCCAGTAATCTTAGACTGGACACAGCAGCTCTTACATTTCTATGGCAACTCTGAAGTTCTACTATTGAAAGAGAGAAAAGAATTATGGATGGGGAACCTCAGAAATGAGTCACCCTCTTTCAAGCTAGAAAAAAAAGAATTTAATGGTATTCTTGTTTAATTTTTAATGGGGAAATAAGATTGTGCCTATGACATAGAGATAGGAGGCATGGGGTAGAACTTTAGTCCTGTATAATCCCCATCAACTGATGAGGATTCCACCTTACTTTAACACGAACAATTTCCCAAAATCATGTAAAATGCCATGCCAATGCAGCTTCCAGTCATCCCTTTGTAAGAATGATAACAATAATAGCTAACATGAATGTCATGCTCACTATGTGCCAAGTACTGTATTAACTGATACATATATATATATATAAGTGTGACACTTGTTTACGTACATGTGAGGGAATCAGCTGGTAGGCTGAACCAAGGAACAAAGTGAATACAATATATAATTTATAAGAGAAGATATAACATTGCAGACAGTTTTGTAACATGAATTTTATCTGTTCATTTGGGAGATAGACAAATTCTTGTCATATATATGTATATGTATATATGTATGTGTATGTGAATGTGTATATGTATATATTAATACTTGCTGAAACTCAAAAGCCCTGTCATCAGGTTATTGTTTAAAAATACTTCCTCTTATATTATCTTAAAAACCATTACACCTAAATGTCAAAGAATAAGAGATATTTAGTTATATACATATGTGTGTGTGTGTATATACATTTTGCAGATGAGGAAGCCAAGGCACACTTTCCTCATATGTAAGCTCCTCTGATGGAGAAATTTTAGAGCTACAACTGGGAGGCACGTGGCATAAATTTGTCTTTAGTGATGTGCTTTATGGCCTGCTCAGTCACCTCATTCCTGACCCCATTCTCAATTTCTCTTCCATACAGATTATTTGCTCTCACATAGCCCATCAGGAGCAACTTCTAATACTAAAACAACAGGTGTACAAGTTTCTACTGCTATGGCCCAAACCACGCCAGGTTTGTTCTATATTTTAAAATAGCCTCTCTGGAGTCATTGTTATGATATAACTGAATTTAATAGGTACTCTTGCTGTGGGAGAACTGTGACAAACACCAGGAAACAAAAGTTGAATGAATAGACAGTCCCTACTCCAAAGAAATTCTCACCACATGGAGAAATTATAAACCATCTAGCAAACCACATAAATGGTGAATGTGACTGTGAAATGGCCAGCAAGCTTAAAGGGATCCTATGTGTGGTGGTGAAGAAGGCTTGAGGTCAGACTGAGATGGGCTCAGACCTGGGCTGGGCTCTTTCCCAGCTGCTGAACCTGGGTGAATTTTTCCACCAGGCTTCTGCCCCCTTAATTGTAAAATGGGGCCAATAATAAACACCTCACAGTGTTTCTCTCAGGATTGAATAAGAAGTTGTATGTTAAACTACTTAACTCAATAAATTATTAAGTTATCACTTAATGAGCCAAGTAAGTGATAACTATAAGGCAAGCTGGGTGCTGAGATAAGGGTGGGCTTAGGCGAATTCACTATCTCTCTGTTATCTTTCTGGGGAGATATCATTAGAATTGCTGCTGGAAAGTAGAAAGGTAGAGACTCTTTTGGAGATGGGGCTTAGGTAGGATGCTGCAAGTTTAAAATAAATCCTAAGAGAAGGCTTGAAGTGGCTATGGGGTCATAAACTAATAGAAAAGTTGAAAAAAATTATTGAGATAAATAGAAGAAATAGATTTCAAGAAGGACAGTAACCAAGGAAGGAAAATAAAACTAAGTGCTTGGAACTGCTGGTGAGGTTTCTGGATCCAACTAGACAATCTAATTTTCAAAGTGAATTCAATGCCAAGTCAACATGATAGTGTCAAACCAGGAGGCATTTCAGAGACAACTTGGAACGCACACCTTCCAGATGGTGCAAATAGTTTATGCACTTGGCTGCTAGCTGAAGGTTAGTTGTTTGAGTCTGCCCAGAGACACCTCAGAAGAAAGGCCTGGTGATCTACTTCCAAAAGATCAACCATTGAAAACTTATGGAGCACAGCTCTACTCTGACACACATGGGGTTGCCATGAGCTGGAATGGTAACTGGTTACGGGTTATGGACACACAGTGCTACATGCCGTGTGGACTTTCAACAATGGCTAACATCATAGCGCAGTCTTAGTGTTTTCATGCATTATCTAATTTTATCCTCTCAACACCACAAAGAGCTAGGTATTATAATCTTTTTTTTTTTCCCTAGGGGATATTAAAGCATAAAGACATTAGGTAACTTGTCCAAGGCCACACAACTTGTAAAAGGCATTCTCATGACTGAAACCCGCAACTGTTTTACTCCAAAGCCCATACACTGCCCACAACCATCTACAGCCACAGAGAAGAAGACAAGTCCCAACTAACCATTACACGTCGCTCCAAAAGAATGACATAGAACATAACAGAGTCCTTGACTGATACAAAGTACGCAGATACGTTATTTAAAGTAATTAAATTCAAGAAATATTTGTGGATTTTGTAGTAAGAGCTCTTCATGATGTAAAATGGCATGTTGATACAGCAGAAAAGAAATGTAAAAAGTGAGCTGATAAAGGGGAGGTTAACTTTGGCAAAGCAGTAAGGCTGTACTAGAAACTTCGGCAGACAGGAAGTCCAGTAGGACTGTTGATAAAAGTTCGGCTGAGATACAGTTTGGATTCACACAGTGACTGTGGCATAAATCTGGAAAATCAACAGCAACATGATCCCTTTTCAGGTTTGACTGGAGTCTGTGGTCTGATGGCTCAATGTGTCTTCTTTCTTTTCACTATTTTTACAATTTTCAAATATGCACTGCTTCTAGTGGAAGTAGATAGGTGGTCCTTCCAATGCTTTCTCATAACCTCCCCCTTATTAATGAGATGGCTTACTAATTTCTGACCAATGAACATTTATTGAGTATTTGAAGTCAACATTGGCATTACTAAACATAAGACTGACACATTACCAAATAAGTTTTACTAGCTAGCTCTTGAAGTTCCACCAATAACTCCAAAAACACTGATAAGAAAAAGTACCAACACTACCACCCAAAAAAACCTCTAATTCCAAAGTTGTTTGGTTTGGTTTTCTTTTGTTGTTGTTAGGTGCCGTTCAGTCAGTTCCGACTCATAGCCACCCTGTGTATAACAGAATGAAATACTGCCCAGTTGTGCACCATCCTCACAATCCTTGCTATGTTTGAGTCCATTGTTGCAGCCACTGTGTCAACACATTTCGTTGAGGGTCTTTCTCTTTTTTGCTGACCCTCTATCTTACAAGCATGATGTGCTTCTCCAGGGACTGGTCCCTCCTGATAACATGTCCAAAGTATGTGAGACGAAGTCACCACCTAAGGAACACTTTGGCAGTACTTCTTCCAAGAGAGACTTGTTCGTTATTCTAGCGGTCCACGGTATAGTCAATATTCTTTGCCAACAACATAACTGAAAGGCATCAATTCTTCTTTGGTCTTCCTTATTCATCGTCCAACTTTTATATGCATATGAGGCAATTGAAAATACCATGGCTTGGGTCAGGCGCACTTTAGTCCTCAAAGTGACGTCTTTGCTTTTCAAACATTAAAGACATACCCCATTTTTCTGCCTTTCTTTTGAAATATTGTTTTGTGTTTTTTAGGACGAAGAGAACAGATGACCCACATTTTCTCTGAACCAGGTATGTTAATATTTGATGTGAAATGACAGTCTTTCCACTTTAAATATGCATTGCTAGTTTCAAAAAATAAGTATCAATTTAAAAAAAAAGAGAACATATGTTGTTAGCTTTAGTTGCACAAAATTGTAAAGGCAAACAAAACATGCTCTTTTTAGAAATAAAATAGGTATTCCTTATACTCTTAGACATTCTGCAATAGGAATACATAATTCAATAATTATTTTTCTTCTAAGTGAGATTTTACCTTTCTAACTAACTATGGGTGCATAAGAAAAGTTCCTTAATAGCTTATAAAACAATGGAACTTTCTTCTTCCCCACTGTAAAGAAAGCAAGGAGCTTAAAAGCATCTGATTAGCTGGCACCATATCAAAAACAAGCGCAGACCATTCATCCTCAATCCTGACTCATTCTTGTCCCTGCACTAGCCCTCCAGTGTGGGGCTGTCTCCGTAACCTGCCATAGCTGGTGACTGTCACTTCCCCTTTCAGGTGCTGCTGCAGACCTGGCTTTAGTGGATTTGTGTGCTCATTTACCAGTTACCATTCTAGTCCTCCCTTCACACTTGGCCTGTTTCCCTACTTCACACAGGAAAAGTGGGCTGTAGAACTGAATCACTATCTAATAAATTATAGCTAAGTGGACAGTAAGGCTGGATAAAACCAGTGAGAGGAAAAGCTACTTTTACTTTTTTTAAAAATCAATAACAGGGCTTTTAAATATAAATTAATCAGTATAAATATTAACTAATATTGAATAAATTAATAGTCACTTAATTTAATAATATAAATTAATAGGACATATTACACCTGTCTATGTAGACTTCCATTCTATTTACTCCAACTGAAAGCATTATAGACATGGTATTAATATACAGAGATGACTAGTAACTTAATTGATTAAAATTTTATTTCATTCTCAACATGTAAAAGATTTGAAAAACATTTTTAGTGACTATATTATAAAATATTCCTTAAGATGCTGTGGAAAGTACACAAGCTTGGAATGTTGGTGACAGGGATTATAGGTATCTCTCTACTTCCAACTAGCTGTCTGACCTAGGCTAAGTAACTTTGCCTCACTAGACTTCTTTTTCTCATCTGTAAACTGTTTATACCAGTTTCTTTCCAAATCTATGATTCCATGATCTGTCGGATGCTCTTTTGTACATTAAGACATTATTTTCTGTCATAGTTTTCCAACTACATGAGAGTTTATGGTTTTTTTCTGTATCATAGTAGAAGCTGCACATAGCTCCTCCCCTTAGTTAATTGTGGTCAGAACCCTTGGATCTTGTTTCTGTCATTAACTAGTCAGTCATGTGACCTTGGACAAAAAATTTACCACTCAAAATTCGTTTTCCACGTGGTTCTGTGAAAAACCCAATTTTTTAATAGATAAATATACATGAAATAAACTAATGTATATTCTATAAAAAGACAAGGTGATATTACCTTCATTTTTCCCATTTTATTTTCCAATTGATTGTGGCAGTTTATTTGACTTTTGTAATTTTCTGCTTTCTTTTTCTCCCAAAGGGATAATAGGCATTATTTTTGGGGTGATGGTTGGTATTGTTGGAACTGTCCTCTCCATTGCTTACTGTGTTAGGTTCCTGATAAAGGTGAGAATTCAGTTTTTAATTTCTCTCTAAGTATTCATGTGAATAACACTCTGAGGGGCTTACTCTTTTGTGTTCAATTAGACTCAAAGAGAAAAACAAATTGCAAAAACCCAGTCATTTTCAACTGGGCACATAGAAGTCACTGTGTTATTCCCACAGAATTTCTGTTTGCATTTACCCAGTAAAAGGGAAACTCAAATATAAATATGGTGAGAGACCACACTTTATATCTATCCATTTCTTCAGGAAAGATCCTCCAAAGTGTTGATCTAACTTGATTTAATATATTTTGATGGATACAAATAAAACAGTCAAATTTCTACTTCATTCATCCTCTATTCTAGATCTCTCTTTGTGATCTCCACACCATAACAACTAAACACATTGTTTTAAAACGTTTATTAATTATGTTGCAATGGTGGGTCCTATAAACAAGAATAACAGTAAAATCTACATTAAGTTCTTTTGTCTCTTTTCTTTTTTAACTACTTTTGTCAGGTGACTTCTATAATCATCCAAACTTTTGATTTATTGCCATTACTACATGTAAATAATACTTTAATAAAAGTAAAGTAATTGAGATGTATGCTGTTATAGATTAGAGATTTTGTTAGGACTTGAGTATAAAATGTGTCCTCCTGTCTAAAGTGTAAATATTGGAGAAAAATCTTCTCCTTGTGTTCGGGTATGTATGGCAACTGAGTTAGCTTCTTCTTGATCAATATTCTGGAAACTGAAAAAGCAATGAAATACTAAGTTGGCAAAATTTAAAGAAGAATTTCTAAATATAGATATATACACAGATATAGCTATTTAGAAGAATTAAGAATTTAGTCATGTTCAACGTGACTAAAAGATCTTATCCTTTTTTTTTTTCTATTAGTTTCAGCTATGCATCACAGCAGAGAAATATACGAAAAGTTAATCTGGGGAGTAATTATTCACCCACTGAAACACCAAATGCTATTTAGAAATACAAACACAGGTTGAAATCAAAGTTTGTAAACATCTATGAAATAGTGACTTCTTCCAAAAATATTCTACAAAGTGAATTACAAACAAAAGAAAAATTACAATAACTTTTGAAAAAATGTTTTTAATCTGATTCATTTTTCTTCTTAGTGCTTTAAGTTTAAAAAATTGCGTATTAATATTTTTCTGGTTTCTATTCATAGAGAACGTCAGTTAAAGCAAAACCTCAATCGTCAATTGATGCAGACGCTGCTTAAATTCTGTTCAAACAAGAAATCCAGGTTGGTGCTAATATTCTCACGCATTTCACCCTTTTGGAAGGGAAATAAATTAATGTATTACTTCTTTCTGAGTTTTTGAGGAGTCAGGAATACTCAACTGAGATTCATTTATGTCCCATTTCATCAATACTACCTTAATAACATTTTTCATTTTTACGTGATCATTAGTCTGTAGCATAGTAAAATTCTCCCTTAGCATAATTTTAAACAATTTTTTTTAGATAAAACAAGTAGTATAAGTAAAAAAGAAAATCAAGTTCTTTTGTGTATTCTTTATTTTTCAAACTGTAACATAATATGTATACCTTAGAATAGGTATGGTTAATTTAAGAGCTTGGTAAAGTAGAGGGTCAGTGGAAAGGAGGCAGACACTCAATGAGATTCATTGGCACAGTGGCTGCAACAACGGGCTCAAGCATAACACTGATTGTGAGGATGGCGCAGGACCAGGCAGTGTTTCGTTCCGTTGTATATAGGGTCACTATGAGTTGGAACCGACTCAACAGCACCTAACAACAACAACAACATAGGTTAAGATCCCTGGGTTTGGAGCCAGGCCTGGATTTGAATCCATGCTCCCACATATACTAGCTGTGTAACCTTGAGGAAGCTACTAAGATTCTTTTACAGTAGAGATAATGACAGTGTCAATCTCACAGAGTTTAATGAGGATTAAACACACTCCTACAGATCAGCATATAGAACTGTTCATGGTCATAGTAAGTGCTCATGCCCATTAGCTATTACCAACATTGCAAGCTCTGTTCCCAACAGACCTCCTCTGCACAGCTGCTCAGTCATCTGGCCTCTTTTCATTGCCACTCCCAGGTGCTAAGTAGACACACAACAGGTGGACGACTGCAGGTATGTTTTGTACATCCAGAACAGTATTGATACACACGAGCATTTATTGCTAACTTTAAGAAATGGAAAATGTTTACATTTTTAAAAAATCAGATCTCAAGAGGGTCTTGGGAAAAAATGTAAAATCTGACAATGCCAGGAGCCTCCATATCAGCATGAGAGTAATTCATGACAACTGAGTGGCTCTGCACCTCTAGCATGTCTCCTCCAGTTTTATTTAGGCTTTTCTTTCCTTTAAGTGTAGCCAACTTCATTTATGTCATTCCTTATGGCCCCCCTGTAACCCTCACTAAATGAGTTCCTATTGGACTTTGCCTGAAGCATAAAGCTGGGTGTTTGGGAGATGGCCACAAAGAACAAGTCTCTGGAATGGGTCTCAATGCTCAAGCAAAAGGAGTGTACGCTGTTCTTTGAGAATTTTGTAAGGAGCTGGTTCCACCTGCTACAAAACCGATTGAAGTTCTTTTCCAATAATTATCAAAAATCATGACAGAACTGAGGTCCTGTACATTTCCAGATTCCACTGTTAACCCTGGACCAAGCACATACCATCAAAGGACTTGCTAGAGTTTCTAGACATTAGATTCATAGAAAACAGAAAGTCCTAAAGGTTTACCGGAGCCTTGGTGGTGTAGCGCTTAAACAGCGTGGCTGCTACCCAGCAGGTCAGCAGTCGAAGTCCACCAGCCACTGCTTGGAAACCCTATGGGGCAGTTCTACTCTGTCTTAGAAGGTCGCTATGAGTCAGAATCGACTCAATGGCAACAGGTTTAGTTTTGGCTTTGGTTTTTTAAAGGTCCACCATTAGTTACACAGTTTACATGCAGTTACACAGTTTACATGCAGGACTTGCCTCATCACATTATCCTGTGTATTCTTAAAGTATAACAATGATTGTTACATAATTACTTTGTCCTAAGAAGGTCATTCCATGTACAGTGAATGGCGTAGACGTAGTTCTCAGCTAAAGCATTAATAAAACCTGATCTGCAGATATAAAAAAGAGCAAAACTTTTAAAGTCATGCACTGGATTCACTTTCCTTATTAAGGTTACCTTGGGTGGCACAATTCATTAAGTGTGCAACTTCTAGCCGATAAGGTTGGCTGTTCAAACACACCCAGTGGCACCGTGGGAAACAACCCTCGCAATCTATTTCCGAAAGGTCCCAGGCTTGAAAACCCTTTGGAGCAGTTCTGCTTTGCACACATGGGGTCGCTATGAGTTGGAAACTAACAACAACAAAAATGATAGCTGGAAGAAGTATCTGTAAAATATTTATCTGCATTTTCCTTTTTTTTTTTTAAAAAAAAAAAAAGGTTTGATGTAGTTTTTAAAGTGTATCAACCACCACCCAAAGCCAAAGTTTTGTGCCCTAAATTTTTATACATTTTTGTTATTGTTGTTAGGTGCTATTGAGTCGGCTCCAACTCATAGCAACCCCACGTACAACAGAATAAAACGCTGGTTGGTCCTGTGCCATCCTCACAGTTGTTATGCTTGAGCCCATTGTTGCAGCCTCTGTGTCAATCTATCTCATTGAGGGTCTCCTTTTTCAATGACTGTCCACTTGACCAAGCATGATGTTCTTCTTCAGGGGCTGTTCCCTCCTGATAACACGTCCAAAGTACATGAGACGAACCCTCACCATCCTTGCCTCCAGGGAGTATTCTGGCTGTATTTTTTCTGAAACAGATTTGATTTTTCTTCTGGCAGTCCATGGTGCGTTCAATATTCTTTGCCAACACCATAATTCAAGGGCATCAATTCTTCTTCAGTCTTCCTTATTTGTTGTCCAGCTTTTGCATGCATATGAAGCAATTGAAAATATCCTGGCTTGGGTGAAGCGCACCTTAGTCCTCAAAGTGACATCTTTGCTTTTCAACACTTTAAAGAGGTCTTTTGCAGCAGATTTG
Organism: Trichechus manatus latirostris; assembly: GCF_000243295.1. Lineage (NCBI taxonomy): Eukaryota > Metazoa > Chordata > Mammalia > Sirenia > Trichechidae > Trichechus > Trichechus manatus. Next base: position 14,571,246 of record NW_004443995.1, read on the forward strand.
CCCAATGCAACACGTCCTTTGATTTCCTGATCACCGCTCCCATGGACGTTGATTGTAGATTCAAGTAAAATGAAATCCTTGACAACTTCAATATTTCCTCCATTTATCATGATGTTGCTTACTAGTCAGTTGTAGGATTTTTGTTTTCTTTATGTTAAGGTGCAGACCATACTGAAGTCTGTAGTCTTTGATCTTCATCAGTAAATGTTTCAAGTCCTCTTCACTTTCTGCAAGCAAGGTGTCATCTGCATATGGCAAATTGTTAATGAGCCAATCCTGATGCCACGTTCTTCTTCATATAGTCCAGCTTCTTGGATTATTTACTCAGCATATATTTTTACTATTCATTTATTCTAGAGACAATTGTGTTGAGAATTTCCTCTGCTATTTTTTTTCATACAACCTTGAACCTCTCTGTGGAGAAAGCCACAAAAGTTTATAGACAATTTAACCCACTACAAAGCATCAAAATATTTGTGTAAGTTTAGTTAAGCGTAGCAAACATTTATTAAATGCCTCCTAAGAGATGGGCAGCATATTTAGCCCTAGATATACCAAATTGAGTCTCTGTTTTTGAGGAGCTGAAAGTGTAGAAGGTGGGCATTGCAGTGATCAAGGTTTAAGGTAGCAAAGGTAATAGGCACCTAACAGACTGAAAATCCACTGCCTTCGAGTCAATTCCGACGCATAGCAACTCTATTGGACAGAGTAGAACTGCCCCATAGGGTTTTCAAGGAGTGGCTGGTGGATTCAAACTGCCTGCCTTTTGGTTAGCAGCTGAGCTCTTGACCACTGTGCAACTGAGGCTCCTAACAGACTGAAGTAGGTAGGAAAGGCTTCTGGAGATGGAATCACTTGGGGACAGTATTGAAGGACAAATTAAGGTGACCCAGGGCAAAGCGGTTACAGTTAGAAGGACAAGGCGGTTCCAGGCAGAAGGGCAGCAGGGCAAAGACATAAAAGAAGACAGAATACAGCATACCCAAGGAATTATGTGCACTTCCACATTAGCAGAATTAATGATTCATTTCTCTGTTCATGTCTCAAGTATACACAAAGGCAGTGGAAATTCAGATGAACTGATTTTAGATTCATTTCATTCCCCTATATTTGTAGAAATGAAGATGCTAAGGGTTTTAGTAAATTAGTGAAATGAGGGGTTATAAAACCCGACCCAACCACACTGGAAATGCAGACAGACACATAAGTTAAAAAGATACGTTAGTCCTATTTTTATTGACTGCTATTGTCAAGTAGGAAACCTTGATGGTGTAGTGGTTAAGAGCTACCACTGCTAACCAGAAACGTCAGCAGTTCAAATCCACCAGGTGCTGTTTGGAAACTCTATGGGCAGTTCTACTCTGTCCTATAGGGTCGCTATGAGTCGGAATCTACACAAAGGCAGAGGGTTTTTTTTGGGGGGGTTCTTAAGTAATTTACAAGCCAAGGCAGTAAGAGATTAACATGAGAGTGCCATCTCAACAAGAAATGGAGTTGTTAGAGTAGAATTAAAGTTTTAATTTCTTTATTTTCCTTGAATTTGCACATGATTTAGGTTTGGTGGAAGATGAGAATAAGTGAATGTGAGTCAGCGGCCCACTGTGGCAGCCACATAGGACCCCGCCAGCCCATGTCTCCCAGGAGATTGGTTGAGAAGCACGCTCCTTGTGATACCCAATAGAAGAAAAGTGAAAGGGCTTTGCTTCAATGAGAGGACAGGTGCTCTCCATCCTTTCCATGCTCCCTGTGGGAGTAACATTAGTCCAGTCTTCCAGCTAAGAAAGGTGGAGAGTAGGGTTTGATTGGTGAGATGAGTCCAGTGCTCTTTTCTTTTTACGTGCTAGAATCAAAGAGGAATTTAGCAGGAACAGCTTCTGTTCAGGTTTCTCTTTGCTTATGTACAAGACAAAGAGTGACCTCTTAAGAAGTTTTATGAACTGGGGAGCTTGCCTTACCTTCAAGCATGCATACTTAATTCAACTCGCTTATCATTTACTGCCTTGCACTGCATTCTGCCTCCACAGAAGTTCTTTATTAGTCTGTCACTTCACATAGAAACTAGGAGCAGAGCAATTATGTTTCTTCCTTGCCTAAGATTTTTAAAATAGATCTGCTGAGAAAATCTGTATCTGTCTCTGCACAAAACTCCCTGGAGCTAATCTGAAAGGAGATTCTTTTCATTTCCTAAAAATTATATTGAAGGACAGCTCCATAAGGATGTAGAATATTAAAGTTTACTCATGCATTAATTAGCTTTATGTTTAAATACAACTATGTCTTATACTACTGTTTGTGTTTTCTCCCTATAATCCTTCTACAAAATAGTAACCAGTGATAACCTGCTCACTTCGCCAAATTTTGGAAGAACTCTAAGAAGACAGGAAGACTTCAGTCAAGTGAAACATGAACGTGTAAATTAGACATGCTAATAAACTTTATAACTGCCTAAGTTGTACAATTTCAGGGTGCAAATATCATCATAATGAGTTCGAATGAATAAGCAATGGAAAAATGTGTCTGCTTATTTATATTTCAGGATAAAAAACACAAATATTTCCTTGCAGGCTTGCTTTTGTGTGTTAGCACAATTTTTATAATTCTTTAATTGGAAATTGTAACCCAAAACTGCATTTAGTTCCACCCGTAGTTCTTTAAGACTGATTTATTCTATTCTGTTGTATTTTCTTGATTGTACTTAGATGAACTCTAACTTCACTTCTCATTTTGAACTTTGGAGTCTGTTTTCATTTTCTTCTAAATAAATTAAGGGGACCCTGAAGTCCTGTTGTTTTTTTCATTGCTGAAGAGGCAAGATATGCTATTATACTAATAAAGATGGTATTTTACTCACAGTAATAAAGCTTAAAGCGCCCTGGTGGTGCAGTGATTAAAGCACTTGTCTGCTAACCTAAAGGTCAGCAGTTTGAACCCACCAGGTACTCCACAGGGGAAAGATGCAGCATCCGCTCTTGTAAAGATTACAGCCTTGAAAGCCCTATGGGGCAGTTCTACTCTGTGCTGAAGGGTCACTATGAGTCAGAATTGAGTCGACCGCCATGTATTAATAAAGCTTGTGCTTGAAAAAGCCATATATATGTACAAGTAAATTATATATATATATGTCCAAAGGAAAAGAAAAAACCACACTCGTTGCCTTCGAGTCAATTCCAACTCATAGCGACCCTATGAGTACCCTAGAGTAGAACTGCCCTGTAGGGTTTCCAAGAAGCTGCTGGTAGATTCGAAGTGTGGACCTTTTGGTTAGCAGCCGTAGCTCCTAATCACTGCACCACCAGGGCTCCATATATATATACATGTATTATTGCATCCATATTTATCATTTAATTGCATAAATCAACACGAAGTTTTTTCCCCTTAAAATAGTGAGATGTTACTTATGTATAAATGACCCATCTAAAATAATATGTCTGGCAGTGGAACATCGACTCCTTCACGACATTGACTGACATGTTGTGTTCTACTGAAAGAGTTATTTATATAAGTGCTCAGAATATCCTGAGAAAGCAAAGAATTAATAAGCTTTCCTTACAGAAGAAACTAAGTAACTATGAATGCAACAAGATGTGCAAACTTACACGCAGGGGAGTGTTTTAATAAGTCACTCTGTGTTCTCAATTAAACTTCCTGATCTATCAGGTCCCAATTTCTTTTCTATTAACAAAACTTTGGAAATAGGTCCAAATTATATAAAATAAATTTCTATGTATATGAGTTTAAAACTCTGTGACTATACTTATTTATAGAATAGCCGCCACTCAATTATAGTAAAACTGAAAAAGCAATATTTAAACAAGAAAGTACCTTCTTGTGATATTCTATTTCCAGTTTCATAAGAATCCAGATGGCTCTCCATTGTTGTGTGATAATTAATTAAATAATATTATGCACATACTCGGGCCTGGCAGTTTAGATTTTTTTTATTGTTATAAAAATATAATAAACACAACATTTACAAACTTAAAAATCTAAATCTTCATCTACGTGTATGCTCCTAGAGTATTTTTGTACTAAATTGGCTATTTAAAATAAGAAATCAGATGAAGAACAACAGCACATTGCTGTTATATATATTTAAAAATACATATATAACACTATTATTAGGTTAATTTAATCAGATGAATTATCCAGGTACCACCATAATTTTCAATGTAGGTCTTTTCAATAAAAATAAAACATGTTGAACCAAGAGAGAACATGAGACTAACCTTGTCTCTAAAGTAATTTACAAAGGCATTGAGAGATTAGAGTGAATGTGTCATCTCAACAAGAACTAGAGAATTTAGAGAATAATTAAACTATGAATTGCTTTAACCTCTTTGAACTTTTCTAGGCATTTTTTCTTGTACTTCTACCTATGTACTTTGCACATTTAAATTTACTGTTGTGGAACGAAATAACCTTTTCTCTCTTCTTATCTTTATAATTAAATCAGAAAAAAAATGTAGTAAGGAATTCTTACCTATGAAGACAGCATGACCCCATGGAGGTTCAAGTTGAATTTCTTAAAGTCTGGTGCTCGAATGGGGGTGGATGAAGTTGATTAGAAAATTTATCTCCAGTCCTGGGTGTTTGCTTGTGTTCGTGTACACAAAGGCGTTTAACAGTACATTGGGCTGTTACTTGGTCTTGAACCCACTATGGGAATATTGGTGGTTCAGTGGTAGAGTTCTCACTTCCCATGTCAGAAACCCAGGTTGGATTCCCGGCCACCATTGGTCCGTCAGTGGAGGCTTGCATGTTGCTATGAAAACCGAACAGGTTTCTGTGGAGCTCCAGACCTACATGGACTAGGAAGAAAGGCCTGGCAATCTACTTCCAAAAATCAGTCAATGAAAATCCTATGATCATAACATTTCAATCTGCATTTCTTCTGAGTCAAGAAGAACAATAGGATGCTATATACTTTTCTATAACCAGAAAGAGCAGAATGTATAATTGAGATATGAAATGAAAACTGATCATTCAAGAGAGGTGGAACTTTTAAATATTAAAATGCATCACATTAGTAAAGATTCCTTGCCATCCTATGAGGAATTCCTATATCCACTTCTTGAATTATATTTCTTTATTCTACAGAAACTCCAATACTGTATTTCAGCTTCTTTAGGGTTCCATTTATCTGTAAAAATCTGCGTATCATAGCTACAATAGAGGTTTTTTTTTTTTAACTAGGTTTGATTTTTAGGTAGCATCTAAGTTTTCTGACTTCAATTTTTTTGCTAACATGGAAGATAAATCCTTAATCTAGGCAGGAGTGTGGAAATTCATACCATGCACTAAATAAACATAAGGTCACTTTTTAATTTCTTTCTCTGAAAAAAGATATATTTAACCTTTATCTCAGCTTTGTAAACATTTACAGCATAAGGTATCCAACTAGATTTGGAGCTTCTATTTTTCACTTACTTTCAACCCTTCTCTTTTTCATTTGAGTTGTAGATTCTCAAGTTGTTCCTGGGTTTATGGCTGCCCAGCTAGGCCCTATGTTTCCCAGCCTCCCTCAAAGCTGGATGTGACTTCAATGTGCTGCAAACTAAAATGATGTATGCAACTTCCAGGTCATTTATTTAAAGACAAGCCACTTGCCCTGGATTTCTTCATTCTACTTTTCATTAACTGGAAACAGGGACTACTGGAACAGACTCCTTACAGGGAAATCATATACAGGCATAAACCTTGGAGATATTGCAGGTTTGGTTGCAAACCACCACAACAAAGCGAGTATTGCAATAAAGTGAGTTACATGAACTTTTTGTTTTCCCAGTGCATATAAATGTTATGTTTACACTATACTGTAGTCTATTAAGTATGCAATTGCATTATGCCTAAAAAAGAACAATACACATACCTCAATTAAAAAATACTTTATTGCTAAAAATGCTAACCATCATCTGAGCCTTCAGCAAGTTGTAATCTTTTTGCTAGGGGAGAGTTTTGCTTCGATGTTGATGGCTGCTGATTGATCAGGGTGGTGGTTGCTAAAGGTTGAAATGGCTGTGGCAATGTCTTAAAATAAGATAACAATGAAGTTTGCTGCATCGATTTACTCTTCCTTTCGCAAAGCTTTCTCTGTAGCATGCGATGCTGTTTGATAGCATTTTACCCACAGCAGAATTTCTTTCAAAATTGGAATCATTTCTCTCAAACCCTGCCACTGCTTTATCAACTAAGTTTACGTAATATTCTAAATCCTTTACTGACATCCCAACATGTTCACAGCATCTTCACCAGGAGTAGATTCCATCTCAAGAAACCACTTTCTTTGCTCATCCATAGGAAGCAATTCCTCATCTGTTACAGTTTTATCATGAGATTGCAGCAATTCAGTCACATCTTCAGGCTCCACTTCTAATTCTAGTCCTCTTGCTATTTC
>NW_004443995.1:14587649-14604660 GCF_000243295.1 Trichechus manatus latirostris
GTGGAGGGATGGTGTGGTGCTTCTGCCTAGAGCGCCATTTTGCCAGAACCTAATGTTGATATCTTTACCTTCTCTCGTGAATTCAAATGTTCTTATGACATGTAGAATGGTGAATCCTTTCCAGAAGGTTTTTAATTTACTTTGACTAGATCCATCAGAGGAATCACTAACTATGGCAGCTATAGCCTTACAAAATGTATTTCTTAAATAACAAGACTTGAAAGTGGAAATTACTCCTTGGTGCAGAATGATGTGGTGTTAGCAGGCATGAAAACAACATTAATCTTCTTGTACATCTTCTTCAGAGCTCTTGGGTGACCAGGTGCATTGTTAATGAGCAGTTATATTTTGAAAGGAATCTTTTTATCTGAGCACTAGATCTCAACAGGAGGCTTCAAATATTCAGTAAACTATGTTGTAAACAGATGTGCTGTCATCCAGTCTTAGTTGTTCCATTTTTAGAGCACAGGCAGAGTAGATATAGCATAATTCTTAGGGGCCATAGGATTTTCAAAAAGGTAAATAAACATTGATTTCAACTTAAAGTCACCAGCTGCATTAGCCCCTAACAAGAGAGTCAGCCTACACAAGGGAAAGATTAGTCCAAAGGACTAATGAACCACAAGTACTATAGCCTCCACCAGACTGAGTCCAGCACAACTAGACAGTGCCTGTCTACCACCACCAACTGCTCTGTCAGAGATCACAACAGAGGGTCTTAGACATAGGGAGAAAAATATAGGACAAAAATCTATCTATCTCACAAAAAAAAAAAAAAAAAAAAAAAAAAAACTACTAGACTTACTGGCCTGACTGAGACGGAGAAACCCCGAGAGTATGGCCCCTGGACACCCTCTCACCTCAGTAATGAAGTCACTACTGAGGTTCACCCTTTAGGCAAAGATTAGACAGGCCCATAAAACAAAAAGAGAGTTAATGGGCACCCCAGCCTAGGGGCAAGGACTAGAAGGCAGGAGGGGACAGGAAAGTTGGTAATAAGGAACCCAAATTCAAGAAGGGGAGAGTGTTGACAAGTCATGAGGTTGGCAACCAATGTCACAAAACAATACGTGTAGTGATGGTTTAATGAGAAGCTAGTTTGTTCTCTAAACTTTCATTTAAAGTACAACAAACAAAATAAGTAACTAAAATTACTGCTGCTGAATAAAGTGTAAATAAGATAACTGTAAACCACTGGTTGAAAAAAAAAAAAAAGACAGAGAGAGTCAGCCTATCCTTTGAAGCTTTGAAGCCAGTCATTGACTTCTTCTCTCTAGCTATGAAATACCTAGATGGCATCTTCTTCCAGTATAAGGCTGTTTCATCTACATTGAAAATCTGTTGTTTACTGTAGCCACCTTCACCAATTATCTTATCTAGATCTTCTGGACAACTTGCTGCAGCTCTACATCAGCACTTGCTTTTTTTATGTTACTTTGCACTTTTATGTTATGGAGACGGCTTCTTTCCTTGAACCTCATGAACCAACCTCTGCTGGCTTCAAACTTTTCTTCTGGAGCTTCCCTACCTCTCTCAGCCTTCATAGAATTGAAGAGAGTTAGGGCTTTGCTCTGTGTTAGGCTTTGGCTTAAGGGAATGTTGTGGCTGGTTTGATCTTCTATCCAGACCACTAGAACTTTCTCCATATCAGCAATAAGGCTGTTTCACTTTCTTATCATTCATGTGTTCACTGGAGTAGCACTTTTAATTTCCTTCAAGAGCTTTTCCTTTGCATTCACAACTTGGCTAATTGTTTGGCACAAGAGGACTACCTTTCAGCCTATCTTGGCTTTTGACACGCCTTCCTCACTAAGCTTAGTCATTTCTAGGTTTTGATTTAAAGTGAGAGATACGCAAATCTTCCTTTCATTTGAACACTTAGAGGCCAGTGTAGGGTCATTAATTGCCCTAATTTAAATATTGTCACATCTCAGGGAATAAGGAGGCCTGAGGAAAGGGAGAGAGTCTAGGAGATGGCCGGTTGGTGGAGCAGTCAGAACACACAGGTTTATCGATTAAGTTATGGGTGCAGTTTGTGGCATCCTAAAACAATTACAATAGTAACATCAAAGATCACTGATCACAGATCACCATAACAGATATAATAATAATGAGAAAGTTTGAAATATTGCCAGAATTACCAAAATGTGACACAGAGACATGAAGTGAGCACACACTGTTGGAAAAATGGCGCCAATAGACTTGCTCAACTCAGGGTTGCTACAAACCTCCAATTTGTAAAAGATGCAATATCTGTGAAGCACAATAAAGCACAGCATAATAAAACAAGGTATGCCTGTATAAAGATGGCAGAGCTACCTCACCACCCCAAGTCACTGAATAACTTTGTGGAACAGAGTCTTGCTACCCATCCTAGGTTGTTACTTGAAAGAGAAACAAACTCCTATCTTGTCTGAGGTCTCCTTGTTATAGCTGCTTAACCTGTACTTTAACTAACACACTTGTGCTATGCAATTATTTTATGTTGTTGTTGTTAGTTGCCTTCAAGTTGGCTCTGACTCATGGGAATCTTCATGATCATGGCTCCCCTATATTATCTAAAATTCTACTGACTTCATTTCTCAAAGTCTGTCAACTTGCCTGCAAATATAGAAAACCTGTAGGCAATTTGCAACCTGAAAATAACAAACAAAGAGTATAGGTAGTCCCTGAATTATGACAAGGTTCTGTTCGAATGACTCCATCATAAGTGGTTCTGACGTAAGTCAAATATCATTTTTTTTTTAGTTTTCATTTTTATTACCTTTTATTATCAGTATGTTTATAAATTCTATCTTTATTTGTCAGTGAGTGAAAACCTAAGAGTGATAACATCAGTAAATTACACGCTGCAACATTGTAGTACATATTACCAATGATAAGATGTTCCATAAAAAAAGGAGGGGGAGATGGTCTTAAGTGTGGTTCATGGTAACTTGAATACATCATAAGTCCAGGACTACCTGCATTCTCCTCGGTGCTAAAAAGTAGATACATAGTCAAAAATGAAACAGAAATGGCTTCATATTCTCTATAGTGCATAGTCATGTTCAACTAGAAAACTGCCTGCCTCTTGCAATTATGCAGCAAAAACCTAAGGCTAGTGAGTGTGTGTGTGTGCGCGTGTCTGTGTCTTCCTGTGAGAAAGAAGCTAGCTGGAGGAGAAGAGGAGGACAGCCCAAAGCACCAGACCAGAGAGAAAAAGACTGCATTAGGCTATGGTGGGAAGCCCACTGGAATCAGGTAGGATCAGTTGAATTCCAGACTCTACAATTTATTAACTGCTTGACTTTAAGTACATTACTTAATCCACCTAAGCTTCAGTATTCTGATGTATACATGTAAGTATATAATATATTTCGTGCTTAACGTATGCAGGACCAATTATTCCATGAAGAATAATATTTGGAGAAATACAGCAACATAGGCAACTCGATGTCAATGTGTACAAACACAAATCCATCCTCTCTCCCAATCTGCCTCTGGAACCTTCTTTTCCTCTTCATGCCAATGACTTTCTCATTATACCAAATCAACATAGTTCAAAATATTAGTAAAGAGAATAGAGAACCCAGAATAAAAACCAAAAACCAAACTCTTTGCCGCCGAGTTGACTCCAAATCATAGCGACCCATAGAGTTTCCAAAGAGCGCCTCATGGATTTGAACTGCTGACCTTTTGGTTAGCAGCCATAGCTCTTAAGCACTATGCCACTAGGGTTTCCAAACTCAGAATAGATCCACTAGATAAGTTCAATTAATTTTTAACAAAAGAGTAAAATCAAAAGTGGTAATTTTGGTGAAGGGTAAGACAGTACACAATACTGGGGAAGCCAGCACAACTTGACCAAGGCAAGGTCATGGAAGCTTCATAGACACATCCAAACTCCCTGACAGACAGAATTACTGGGCTGAGGGCTGGGGACTATGCCCAGTTAAATTTTGACAAAGCACCAAAAGCAATCTAAAATGAAAAAAGAGTGGTAACCTTTTTAATAAATGTTGCTGGAGCAATCGGACATATATAGGCAAAAAAAAAAAAAAGAGAGAGAACCTCAACCTAAGCCTCACAAATTATACAAAACTTAAAATGAATCATGGATTTAAATGTAAAACATTAGTACCAGAGAGTTGATACCGGGGAAAATTATAAAATAATGTAGAAAAGATAAGTTAATATTAAATTATAAAGGTGCTTCAATATCAGCAATGGGGAGCCAAGGAGTGATATGCTAAAATAAGAGTTTTAAGCTTTAGAGATACTAATGTATATTGAATTCATTTTGTAATATATATTGGCACCACTTGTCTGCCAGTTTGTTGTACTGTGGTGGCTTTCATGTTGCTGTGATTGGTGGAAACTATCCAACTGGTATTTCAAATGCAGGATCATCCATGGTGGACAGGTTTCAGCAGAGCTTTCAGACTAAGACTAGGAAGAAGGACATGGTGATCTACTTCTAAAAAAATAGGCCAGTGAAAACATTATAAATAACAGTGGAACATTGTCTGATATAGTGCTGAAAGATATGCCCCTCAAGTTGGAAGACACTCAAAATAATACTGGGGAAGAGCTGCCTCCTCAAAGTACAGTCGACCTTAATGATGTGGATGGAGTAAAGTTTTAAAGACTTCATTTGCTGATGTAGCAAGATTTAAAATCAGAAGAAACAGCTGCAAACATCCATTAATAATCAGAATGTGGAATGTATGAAGTATGAATCTAAGAAAATTGAAATTTGTCAAAAATGAAATGGAACGCATAAACATCGATATCCTAGGCATCAGTGAGCTGAAAGGGACTGGCATTGGCCATTTTGAATTGGACAATCATATGGTCCCCTGTGCCAGGAATGACCAACTGAAGAGGAATGAATGACAATTCATTCATTGTCAAAAAGAACATTTCAAGATCCATCCTAAAGTACAGTGCTGTCAGTGATAGGGTAATATCCATTCACTTACAAGGAAAACCAGTTAATACGACTATTATTCAAATTTACACACCGACCACTAATGACAAAGATGAGGAAATTGAAGATTTTTAGCTACTTCTACAGTATGAAATTGATCAAACATGCAATCAAGATGCATTGATAACTACTGGTGATTAAAATATGACAGTTGGAAACAAAGAACAATCAGCAGTTGGAAAATATGGCCTTGGTGATAGAAATGATGCTGGAGATCCCATGATAGAATTTTGTAAGACCAATATAGAGACTCAGGGCTTTATTGCAAATACCTTTTTTCAACAACATAAATGGCGATTATACACATGGACCTTGCTTCATAGAATAGACAGAAATCAAATCAACTACATCTGTGGAAAGAGATGATGGAGAAGCTCAATATCATCAGTCAGAACAAGGCCAGAGGCCACCTGCAGACCAATCAATTGCTGATATGCAAATTCAAGTTGATTATTGAAAAAAAATTAAAACAAGCCGACAAGAGCCAAGGTATGATCTTGAGTGTACCCTACCTGAATCTAGAGACCATCTCAAGAATAAATTTGATGCATTGAACACTATTGACCAAATATCAGATGAGTTGTGGGATGACATCAAGGACATCATACCTGAAGAAAGCAAAAGGTTATTAAAAAGACAGGAAAGAAAGATCAAAATGGATGTCAGAAGAGACTCTGAAATTGCTTTTAACGTAGAGTGGCTAAAGCAGCACATAAGAAAAACAACAACAATGTATATTGATTGAGGAATAGCTTTTCAGTCTATTCTAAGTATTTGTCCTATCAAATGTATCAAATTTCTCAGAAGAAACTCTTAAAAGCCAAATATCAGAGCAAAATAACTACAAAATTTACCCAACATCGTCCTTAAGCCTGTCTTTCGCAACCCAGTTCTAATGTGCCTGTTCCCTCAGCTTCATTTAGCTGCAATATGTGCACTAACAACTGCTAAACCACTTTCAGATTCTAGATTTAAATATGTCGTCCCCTGGATTCTTACAGACGTGCATATATTTTGTAGCATTTGCTATGACCTGACTTTCATCCCCTACTTAACAGTGATTCATTGAGATCAGGGATTTTCATCAGTTTTTGTAACTCCTGAGAGGCTCAACAAAATTTTCTTCTTATTTCATGAAGTCTTTTTTAAAATTAAAAATGACACTACGCTTGGTAATGTCATAGAGGTTTAGTCTGACATGATGTGGAAAGAGAATCAATTTTGGAGCCAGAGTATGAACTCTTGCTATTTATTCTTATAACTTCAGTGCCTTATCTGTGATATAAAGATAATAATAACTACCTTATTACAAAATGTCCTAAGATTTATGTGAAATGAGGTGTGTGGGGTGCCCAGCACTGAGGAAGTAATCAATAAATGGCAGTTCTGATTTTCATTACCTGAAACAAATTCTTCCAGTACTAATAAGGCAGCACAGAGTTCTATGGCTAATCCACATCAAATGTTTCACAGAAATATTTATCCCATAAGGGCTGTTTCTAGATTTCTTTTTGCCATCTGTTTTTTTGTTGTGCAAAACAGAATGAGCAATACTCTTGTCCCTGGAACAGTACCACATGGTCGTTCACTGAGTAGATGCACAAAAAGAAATCAGTTGTCTTTTAGCATTTCTGTTCTCATTAACAGCTGTACTTGAGATTAAATTAAAAAGGTAATTTTGTTATGGAGACAATAGTCTTAAAAAAATTTGATCTCAATGATATGATAAAAGGGAATCATCTACTGACTTCCATCATTTTTTTCATATCTAGCACAATCACTTACTGTGGGCTTTTGTAATTTGAAAGAGCCATCTCTCCTAGGAAACCTGACCTGCCCTCTTTTCCCCATCAGAGAACGGATTGGAAAGCATATGGAGACTCAGAGTTTCATAAAAGAAGTTCTTAACAGCTAATAATCGACCCAACATGCAAATTAAGCATTGTGAAAATCTTAAGTGCCGCCTACAACATAAACTTCAGAGTAAGAAGTCATTAGTTTTTTTGACACTAAACACTTTTAAACAACAGAGGCATAGCCTCTCCTTTCAGAATCACTGAGTTTATTTACTTTTAAAACCAGAAGATGATCATTCTACAACATATGCTCTTTAAAAAGGTGTTCCTCTAACCTCAGTTTTGAAGAATGGACTCCAATAAAACACAAGAAGGTTAACTTGTAATTGATTGTTTTGTTATTTATTTTATGTATTCATAAACCAAAAATCCAACTGCTGTTAACTCGATTCTGACTCATGGCAACCCCAAGTATTGCAGAGTAGAATGGCGCTCTATAGGGTTTTCAAGGCTGTGACCAGATCACCAGGCTTTTCTTCTGAGTTGCCTTTGGGTGGGTTCAAACAGCCAATCTTTCAGTTAGTAACCCATTGCAGGTGAGTCATTTCCAAATAATAGGGACCCTATAGGACAGAGTAGAACTGCCCCATAGGGTTTCAAGGAGTGGCTGGTAGATTAGAACCGCTGACCTTTTTTTGGTTAGCAGCCGAGCTCTTAACCACTGTGTTGAGTTAGTAGCCGATCACGTAATCAATTATGCCACCTAGAGACTCCCCATATATTCATAACCTAGAGAGCCTTAGTATTGCAGTGTTTAAGCACTAGGCTGAAAGGTTGGCAGTTGGAACCCACCAGCCACTCCGCAGGAGAAAGATGTGGCAGTCTCCTTCCATGAAAATTCCAAATTCATTGTCTTCAAGTCAATTCCGACTAATAGCGACCTTATAGGACAGCGTAGAATGCCCCATAGGGTTTCCAAGGTTGTAATCTGTACAGAAACAGACTGCCATATCTTTATCGCACGGAGCGATTGGTGGGTTGAAACCTCCACCCTTTTGGTTAGCAGCCCAGCACTTAAACACTGCGCCACCAGACCTCCTTAAGACCCATTGTCATCGAGTCAGTTCGAACTCGTGTAACTATACTGCCTTGGAAACTCTATGGCACAGTCCTACTCTGTCCTATAGGGTCACTATGAGTTGGAATTGATTCAATGGCAATGGGTTTGGTTTTGGTATCAACTAGCAGCAGAAATGGAGGCCTGGTGGCACAGTGGTTAAGAGCTACAGTTTCGTACCAAAAGGTCGGCAGTTGGAATGCATCAGCCACTCCTTGGAAACACTGTGGGGCAGTTCTACTCTGTCCTATAGGTTTGCTATGAGTCGGAATCAACTCAGTGGTAATGGGTTTGGTTTTCTGGTTTGGAATAGCAGAAAGAAAAAAGAAAACAGCGCAAATATTGAACAAATTAGTAATGTTTACATCGTTGTTGTTGTTAGGTGCTGTCGAGTTAGTTTTAACTCACAATGACCATAAGTACAACAGCAGGAAACACTACTGTCTCCTGTGTCGTCCTGCCAATAATTGCTATGTTTGAGCCCATTGTTGCTGCCACTGTGTCAATCCATCTCATTGAGGGTCTTCCTCTTTTCACTGACCCTCTACCAAGCATGATGTCCTTCCCCAAGGACTGGTCCCTCTTGATAACATGTCCAAAGTACATGACACAAAGTCTCCCAATCCTAACTTCTAAGAAGCATTCTGGTTGTACTTCTTCCAAGACAGACTTTTTCTTTCTTCTGGCAGTCCATAGTATGTTCAATATTCTTTGCCAACACAATAATTCGAAGGCATCAATTCTTATTCTATTGCCTATGTATCAGTCATAATTTATTTGTTAGTGTCATGGATTGACTTATGTACCCCCCAAAATATGTGTATCAATATTGCTGGGCCATGATTCCCAGTATTGTGTGGTTGTCCTCCATTTTGTGACTGTAATTTTATATTAAAGAAGATTAGGGTGGGGTAGTAACACCCTTACTGAGGTCGCATCCCTGATCCAACATTAAGGGAGTTTCCCTGGGGTGTGGCTGGCACCACCTTTTATCCTACAAGAGATGAAAGGAAAGGGAAGCAAGCAGAGAGTTGAGGACCTCATACCCCCAAGAAAGCAGTGCTGGGAGCAGAGTGCATCCTTTGGACCTGAGGTTCCCACGCTGAGATGCTCCCAGACCAGGGGAAGATTGACAACTATGATCTTCCTCCAGAGCTAACACAGAAAGCTTTCCCCTGGAGCCGATGCACTGAATTTGGACTTGTAGCCTACTAGACTTTAACTCTTTGTTAAAGCCATCCACTTATGGTATTTCTGTTACAGCAGCACTAGATGGCTAAGACAGTTAGCGTAGTAACAAACAAAACGGACTACTACATAGCCATGAAAAATTACAAGTATATGGACTTTGTTTACATGGGTAAACGTGTGCATAAATTATTTTAAGTGAAAAAAGCAGAGAACATGTTTACTCTGAACTTAACAAAAATACAGGTAAGCAAATTGACAAGTTGAGAAAAATCCATGCAGCAATGTTCAATACTTTCTTTATTGTTGCTGTTGTTTAAGAGTCAGCACCACTGATTTAAAATGAAATGGCACCAACATTGCTGGTTCCCATTGAATACCTCCAAACTGGAGTTCTGCTTCAAAACTGAACACCAGAGACATCTTGGTCTTGCGTCATTGTTCATATCCTATGAAACATGTTTGTTAGACGTGACCAAAATGTGCTGCGACACCACATAAATAATCTTTGCAAGTTGAAGGGTAAATTTTTCAAAGAGAGGGCAAAACAGAAGTATTTTTTCTTCCTAGTTAGTTCATAAGATGACTTAGTCTGTACAGTTCATAGTAATGATTCTGTTTTTCTAATGTGCTGTATTTAGAAAACTATGTTTCATATCTGAACATATATCAGTCTGAGGCAATGTTAGGAGCAGGTGTGCACATGATCTTTCATCAGCTCAGCAAATTTTAATTCATTGTGTAAATCCTAGTTTGAAAGAATCAGGCTACTTCTTCACACCTAAGAAAGTAGTAGTAGAGTATACTCTTTGCAACAGAAGGGAGAAACTCGTTGTCTATTTCTCCCCAAGTTAAGCCTACTCTAGAAAAAAAGTTGTTTCTAGACATCTAAGGGGCCACCCGATATAGCAATAACTATGGTTCTCACAGGGCATTATAAAGACAATCTCAAAGGAAGCAAATGAAGTCCTCATCTCTCACAGGAATCAATTTGAACAAAAGGTTTAGGAGCTTTATGTTACCCATTTCTCCTGATATATAAAATTATTGTTCATTACTAAAGCTAAACACAATCCTCTAAGATGTGATAACCATGAAATAAAAAAATAAATAAACTTTAACAATTTGTTTTCATCCGCTCATCTTAAGATTTTAACAAATGCTCTGGTTCTCAGTTTTGTTTTGTTTTGTTTTTTACCTTATTCTTTTTAAACATAGGTATATAATGAAACCTCTAGTATCATGTGATTTATTTACTCTTCTTGCTCAGCTACAAACCAAAAGATTGTCAGTTTGAATCCACCTAGAGGAACCTTGGAAGAAAGACCTGGTCATCTACTTCCAAAAAATCAGCCATTGAAAATCCTATGGAGCACAGTTCTACTCTGACACACACGAGGTTGCCATGAATCTGAATTGACTCTATGGCAAGTGGTTCTGGTTTGCTTTCAATGTAGCATGAGAGCCTCAAGGGCAATGGCAGAACCCCTGCACATCCTAGCTCCTGCACAGTGCCTAGAATACAGCCCACCAAAATGATTAGTACTTAGGTGAATATACTAGTGACTCTTTTTGAAATCAAAGCTAGATAAGATCCAGAGATCATGTGTTTTTTTCTCAAGTTTATTATTTTCTTTCTAAGCAGCTTTTATATAGACTAGAATTTGTACTATTTCCCTACTAGAATTTATCTCTAAGAAATAGATAATAAAATGGGGAGAGAGGAGAGAAAGACAAACTTTAATAAAACAAAAAGGGGAAATGCAAGTGGAGGCCTGCGGTCTCCCTGAGTTGAGAACATAAAGTCAGGAGTTCAGGAAGTCAAGGAAGCTTAAGTTTTCAGGGAAGATTACCAGAGAGGAGACAGCAGCCCAGAGAGAGGACTATGGAGGCCTGCAAGCATTCCCCACAAGTCTTTGACAGAATATGCATTAGTGCATGTACGTAAGAAAACTGTCAGAGACCAGGGAAAGAACCACAGGTGAAACAATTCCCAGAGCTCGCATGAATCTGGCACTATTATGATTCCCACCAACCAAAGTAGAAAATCTCATAGTACATGGGCATCAGGTTGAGTACTCAGTACCGTATTTACTCAGTAGAGAATATTTTTATTGGTCGTAAGTAGTTATTGATTCCTATCAAATGCCTTTTTTCTGCCACTGTTGAGAATTTATAAATTTAAATCTGCCTTTGTCTTAAAATTATTATTTGAATACAACTATACCTGATTTCGAAGTCTGTGCTTCTCCACTACAAAAGGCTTTGCTAGCTAATCATAAGAAGCTTCTGTGCAATAAGGAAAGGAAAACATGAATGGGGTTGATTACAATAAAAGACAATGCATGATACATACCAGCAACGAGGGACCACAAGTGCTTTAGGAATTGAGCTGAGGGAGGAGATAGAGATCCTGTTCAGCTGTGAGTTTCAAGAAAGACTCAAAGGGTTAAATATGAAAGGTAGAGGTCCAGAATCAGGAAACTATGAGACATAATAATGAACAGTTAACACGGATTAGTTAAAATATATGGAGCTCAGTTTACGTTAGTGGGGAGGAAAAAGGGTGAGAATTGTTGCACAACTCGAAGAATGTAATCAATGACACTGAATTGTACATGTAGAAACTGTTGAATAGGTGTATGTTCTACTGCATATATTCTCAACAACAACAATGTACGTAAAATTAAAAAACATGTATATGGAGCTCAGGATAATGGTGATAGCTGCATAACATGATTAATGTAACTGGCATCACTGAATTGTACACGTAAAAAATGTTGAATTGTCCAGTGTGATGCTATGTATATTTTTACAACGATTAAGGGAATAAACATACCGTTCAAAGTAGGAGTTAATGTTCGAAACGCAAGCTGGGGTCAGGTCATGAGGTACCCTTGATAAGCCTAACACAAATAGCATTTCTCTAGGTCTAGAGTAAAAAGCAGCCATTTAGTTCAACATAGCTCAATGATTATACGCATTTATATTCTCTCCATTCTATGATTCAATCTAATAACAGTGAAGGATAAAAACAAGATAAAGAGAACAGAAGGGAGGCTATCAACTGGTGAATATTTTCAGTAAAGACCTGGAAAACGGAAAACAACTGAAAGCATTAACCAATGATCTAGAAAGGAGGAGGAAATGTGATTTATGTGCTGATGGGATTTCCCTCCACAGTGAATGAGCTCCCTGGAGAAAACCAGGACTGCTTGTGTGCATGTTAGTTGGGAGGCTGAAATGAAAGTGAGGAGCGACTGGAACAGAGAACTGCTGCAGAAGAGCAGAGTGGTTTAAAAACACTGTTTTTAAGGCCAGAACTGATTTACAGGATAATATTGGAGCCATTATTCCCTGTCTTAGAATGTGACCCGGCTGGAGCTGGACTCACAAGGACTCACAAGGACACATCAATTGGGCCCTGAGATATAAAGACAATAGCTAGGACAATCTTGGAAAACATCTTTTAGGGAAAATATCACATAAACCAATCAAACAGAGCACAAAAGACTTTCCACTCTTATCTTTTTCTATTAGAATTCAGTGAATAGAAGATTTGTTGGACCAATGAAGACCCTCCTGACTGTCGTTATTGAAACCTGTACCAATGATTGTTAAGAAAGATGATTCAAAATGTAGGATCATGCAGATTTAACAGTTTCTAGCCAATCTGTGAAAAGGTCAGACTTTCAGTGGTTTTGCCCATTTTGTAATATTAATATATACCGAGGATTCTGTAAGGTTCCTTGGACTTGGACAGACATGGCTCTGTCAGCACACTTGTCTGTTTTCCCACTTTTGCTTATTCTGTAATATTTCCTTGGACTCGACAGACATTAGCTCTGTCTGGCAGCATGCTCATCCATTTCCCACTTTTACCTCTTTGAATATATGCCGAATAAAACCTTTCTTTTTGCTTTACTGAATTTTATGATGTTTTTACCCTAAAACAGAACACATGGGTTAAATCCAAGTTCTGCCACTTACTAGCTTTGTGGCCTTGGACATCTTATTTAACCTGTCTGTGACTCAGTTGTTCTTATTTGCAAAACTGAATGATAATAATAGTAGGGTCAAAGAGAGATTGATAGTAGAAATCTTGCTTTGATTTTGTGGGTTTCTTACTCATGAATCTAAACATTCACTCTAAAGAAATTCCTGACCAAAATTAATCCTTCCTGTGGTTTTTCTCTCATCCAAAACATGCAGATCATTTCTTTCCTTGTTGAATTTGAATTTCAAAAGATATGGCTGGGTTGAAGGCCAGAGACCATCTTGTGACCTGATATCAGCTGATCTCAGTAAAAGAGGGAAGGCAGGTTTCAATCACCATGTTGTTGCCCGGTGGAAACCCCAGGCTCTGCTCAGCATGACTTGTTACAGCCACTAAACAGGAGGCCGAGATGGGAGATCAGAAATGGTCCTTTATTTCATTGCACAAGGAAAGGAACAGTCAGGGCTGTTGCCTCCAAGGCTGCTTGCAGGCAGCTTGGGGAGGTGGGCCTTTACTGAGAGCAGACAAGGAAATGCAAATTCATCATGAATATTCAGGATTGACTTTTAGGCAGGTGCTCAGAGCTTGGGGATGACTATGCATTTGCTCTTGACAAGGGTTCGATTCCCCCAGGATGGAGGAAGAGGTTGGTTTTGTTTTGTTTTGTTTTCATTAGCATGTTAGGTCTCCACCCAGAGGTGGGGTGCTTATATGTATTTTTCACTTGATGAGCAGACACATCACTTGAAGTGTTAAGATGGTGTAGAAAACCTGCTAAAACCGGTTTAGGCCCACTATGGCTGTTCTGGGGTTATCTTGTCAAGGACAATTTCAGAAGAATGTGCAGCCTATTTTGTTCGGTATCGGAGGATAACCAGAGCAGGTGTCTCTTAGAAGGGTTGGGCTCTGAGGCTGTGTACCTCAATGTTAAGATCATCCAGTGGTTAATCTTCTATATTTCTCCCTTCTCTTCTCTTTATAAGCCTTATTCAACCTAGCTTCTTTGAGTCATTTGCTTTTTCTGGAATCAAAGGGGTCTCCCTATATGCATATAGAATAACTGCTCAAAATAAACCTTATGTTCAAATTACGTTGAGTTTTGTTTTTAACAGTAGTTATTCAAGGCCTATTTTGTTTCTGTTGTTGTCAAGTCAATTCTGACTCATGGTGACCCCGTGTGTGTCAAAGTAGAACTGTATTTCATAAGGTTTTCAATGGCTGATTTTTTTTTTTCAACTCTGAGTATTTATTATTGATCATGAGTCTGTGGATCAGCTGAGTGGCTCTGATCATCTGGGCTAAATTTGCCTAATTTCAGCTGGGCTGATTTTATCTAGGCTCTTTCATATATGAGCAGCTGGCAGATGGGCTGGGGGCTGGCTCCGCTAGGTGGCTTCTCACATTTCTGGTGGTTGGCTGGCTGTCTGCCATGATGATGGAGGTGACTGAGGCACACATCTCTTATTATCATTCATCAGACTAGCCTGGGCTGGTCCACACGTTGGTGGCAAGATTCCAGGAGAAGGAGTGGAAGAGGGTAAGGTCTCTTAAGATCTAGGCTTAGAACTGGTGCCATGTCACTTCTGCCATGTTCTCTTGGCCAAGGCAAGTCATGAGGTCAAGATTCAGCATGCGGGGAAATCAACAACTGGTGCGATGTCACTCTGCCATTTTCTCTTGGCTAAGGCAAGTCATGAGGCCAAGATTCAACATGTGGGGAAGTCAACTCGGTCTGCTGGTAAAGTGGTTAAGAAGTCCAGCTGCTAACCAAAAAGGTTGGCTGCTCGAATCCACCAGCCGCTCCTTGGAAACCCTATGGGGCAGTTCCACTCTGTCCTTCAGGGTCACTATGAGTTAGAATCAACTTCACGGCAATGGGCTCAGTTTGGTTTTCTTTTTTTTATTATTGTTTTACTTTAAGTGAAAGTTTACAATTCAAGTTAGTCTCTCATACAAAAATTTATACATACCTTGTCATGTGACCCTAATTGCTCTCCCTATACTGTGACAGTGCACTCCTTCTTTCCACCCCTGATTTCCTGTGTCCATGCAACCAGCTCCTGATGCTCTCTGCCTTCTCATCTCACCTCTGGACAGAACCTGCCCATTTAGTCTCATGTATCTACTTGAGCTAAGAAACACACTCTTCATGAGTATCATTTTATGTCCCATAGTCCAGTCTAATCTTTGTCTGAAGAGTCAGCCTTGGAAATGGTTTTAGTTCTGGGTTGACAGAGAGTCCAGGGGCCATCCTTTCTGGGGTTCCTCCAGTCTCAGTCAGACCATTAAGTCTGGTCTTTTTACTAGAATTTGAATTCTGCACATCACTTTTATCCTGCTCCATCAGGGACTCTATTGTGTTCCCTGGCAGGGCGGTCATTGGTGGTAGCCAGGGAACATCTAGTTCTTCTGGTCTCAGGCTGATGAAGTCTCTGGTTTAGGTGGCCCTTTCTGTCTCTTGGGCTAATACTTTCCTTGTGACTTTGGAGTTCTTTATTCACCTTTACTCCAGGTGGGTTGGGACCAATTGATGCATCTTAAATGGCCACTCGAAAGCTTTTAAGACCCCAGATGCCACTCATCAAACTAGGATGCAGAACATTTTCTTAATAAACTTTGTTATGCCAATTGACTTAGATGTCCCCTGAAATCATGGTCCCCAGAACCCCGCCCCTGCAACTCTGTCCCTCGAAGTGTTTGATTGTATTCAGTAAACTTCTTAGCTTTGGTTTAGTCCAGTTGTGCTGACTTCCCCTGTAGTGTGTGCTATCCTTCCCTTCACCTAAGATAATTCTTGTCTGCTATCTAGTTAGTGAATTCCCCTCTCCCTCCCTCCCCACCTTTGTAACCGTCAAAGAATGTTTTCTTCTGGGTTTAAACCTTTTCCTGAGTTCTTATTATAGTGGTCTTATACAGTGTTTGTCTTTTTGTGACTGATTAAATTCACTCAGCATAATGCCTTCCAGATTCCTCCATGTTATGTTTCACAGATTCATCATTGTTCTTTATCATTGTATAGTATTCCACTGTGTGAATATACCATAATTTGTTTATCCATTCTTCTGTTGATGGGCACCTATGTTGTTTCCATCTTTTTGCTATTGTGAGTAGTGCTGCAATGAACATGGGTGTGCATATATCTATTTGTGTGACTGCCATTATTACTCTAGGGTATATTACAAGGAGTGGGATTGCTGGATCATATGGCACTTCTATTTCTAGCTTTTCAAGGAAGCACCAAATCAATTTCCAAACTGGTTGTACCATTTTACATTCCCACCAACAGTGTATACGTGTTCCAGTCTCTCCACAACCTCTACAACATTTATTATTTTGTGTTTAAAGCTAGCCTTGTTGGAGTCAGATGGTATCTCATTGTAGTTTTGATTTGCATTTCTCTAATGGCTAATGATCTTGAGCATTTCCTCATGTGTCTGTTAGCTGCCTGAATGTCTTCTTTGGTGAAATGTCTATTCATATCCTTTGCTCATTTTTTAATTGAGTTATTTGTCTTTTTGTTGTTGAGGTTTTGCAGTATCTTATAGATTTTAGAGATTAGACCCTGATCGGATTTGTCGAAGCCAAAATTTTTTTCTCAGTCTGTAGGTTGTCTTTTGATCCTTTTGGTGAAGTCTTTTGATGAGCATAAGTGTTTGATTTTAGGAGCTCCCAGTTGTCTAGTTTCTCTTCTGATGTTTGTGCATTGTTACTTATGGTTCATATTCTGTTTATGCCATGTATTAGGGCTCCTAGCATTATCCCTATTTTTTCTTCCATGATCTTATATTTTATATTTAGTTCTTTAATCCATTTCGAGTTACTTTTTGTGCAAGGTGTGAGGTAATGGTGTTGTTTCAGTTTTTTATTTTTTTATTGTACTTCAGATGAAGGTTTACAGAACAAATAGATTCTCATGAAACAGTAGTACACGTATTGTTTTA
>NW_004443995.1:14628869-14631201 GCF_000243295.1 Trichechus manatus latirostris
GGATCCGCGCTGCGTTAGCTGGTAGGGGACCTCTGCAAGAATCTCTCCTCACTCTCCGTTCTCTGTCAGTATTCTCACTCCATTTGGTGCTCGGCTGAGTTCTTTATCTCTTCTTTTGATGTTCTAGGGTTTCAGGATTTTTGCATTCTCTGTTTGGCTTAGTTTTTTGGATCTTTGCTGTGGAGGGATGGCATGGTGCTTCTGCCTAGAGCGCCATCTTGCCGGAACTCCAACAATATTATTTTTTCACTTTATTTTGTTAACGTAGTGAATTATATTGATTGAAATTTTAAGTTGTGCTCTTAGAATAAACTCTACTTGACTGTGACATATTATTCTTTTTCTACATTATTGGATTAGGTTGCTAATATCTATTTAGGATATTTTCATTATTAAGTTGTATTTTTAATAATAAACTCATCAGATTGTCCTGGACTCATAATGAGTCAGAACATGTTCCTCTTTTTCTATTTTTTGCAATAGATTGTTTAAGATTGATGATATTTCCTTCCTAAACCCTAACAATGATTGTGAGGATGGTGCAGGACTGGGCAGTCTTTCTTTCTTTGTACATAGGATTGCTATGAGTCAGAACTGACTCAAGGGCACCTAACAACAATAATAACATGCCAAGACACAGGGAGATCTCCAAGGATTGCTGGGTTCACCGATGCTGAAAGGAGACAAGGACCTTCACCCAGAGCCAACAGAGAAAGAAAGCCTTCTTCTAGTGCTGGCACGCTGAATTTGGACTTCTAGCTGCCTAACTGTGAGAGAATAAATTTCTGTTTGTTAAAGCCATCCACTTGTGGATGAAATGTTAATAATGATTATGTATACTTTGGATATAATACCAATGCTATTGACCTATTGACATGTCATCAGCACTTTGCAGCACTTTCTTTCCAGGATTTGTTGTGATTGTTTGCCATTAACTCATTTTCATAATAGTATTAATAGTACTTTCCTGAAAGAGTTATTGTGGGAGTCGAATGAATGTAAAGCACTTACTAGAGTTCTCAGAATACAGTAACTCTAAACAAATGTTAGCTATTGTTATTACAGTGCAGCAGATCTTACATTTTAAAATGTATTTCTTCATGTGTTTTCCCTTCTTGATAATACCATTTATTCTGGGGTATTTCTGTGTCATTTTTCCCTCAAGAAAGATAAGGATCAATGCCACCCAGCGAAAAAAGTCCCCATAGTGCATTGAAGATGTCAGAAATTTAAATATATAATTAAATCACATAGATAGCCTAGGAAGTGAGCAACTGCTATATCCTTAAGAAAAAAGGTAAGAATACAGTAATGGGTCTGGATACTTTAAACCTAGACAAGAAAGGAAGAGAAATCGGAGAAGGTTCTGCCTGATGGTCTCTCTTTTCTCTGTGAAATATGACACAAGACCTTTGCTGGGAAATTAAATTTGGGAATGAGTAGAGGATTTGAGAGGGGTAAAAGTTTGGAACAACTGCCCCAAAGAATACAAACATAAGTTGAATTGGGACAGAATGCTGAGCCTCGTTAGACCAAGAGTATAATTAATGTTGTCATTTTGT
The DNA here is from genome assembly GCF_000243295.1 of Trichechus manatus latirostris. Classification (NCBI taxonomy): domain Eukaryota; kingdom Metazoa; phylum Chordata; class Mammalia; order Sirenia; family Trichechidae; genus Trichechus; species Trichechus manatus. The sequence continues at coordinate 14,630,432 of NW_004443995.1, forward strand.
AGCTGAAGCCAGTAAAAACAGTGTTATATTATTTTATTTACTCTATTCTATTCTATTCTATCTTATCTATCTTGTTGATTTGATTTGATTTGATTGGTAGTGACAAAGCACGATGTCATGTGAACACATGCTAACAAGTGACTATTTTCACTTAGGATAGTATTGACTGAATTGGAGCAGAGAGAAGAGAAGTGTATTAGAGAGCTGATGGTGTGGTTGATGGCAGAAGTTAAGGAGATGGGTTGATACTGGAAAAACAGACATCTCTCTAACAGAGGAACAGATACAGGGACCAGAGGGGGATGAGAGAAATGGAAGGAAGGGAGGTGCTGGTAAGAAAGTGGAATTTTTTTTTCTTTTTTAAATTTTTTTATTGTACTTTAGGTGAAAGTTTACAGAACAAATAGCTTCTCATTAAACAGTCAGTACACATATTGTTTTATGACATTGGTTAACAACCCCATGACTTGTCAACCCTCTCCCTTCTCAACCTTTTTTTTCAGTGAAAATATACATAGCCAAAGATACACCATTTCAAAAATTTCTACATGCACAATTCAGTAACATCGATTACATTCTTCCAGTTGTGCTGTTATTCTCACTTTAAGTGAAGGTTTACAGAACAAAATAGTTTCTCATTAAACAGTTAGTACACATGTTGCCCTATGACAATGGTTAACAACCCCACTACATGTCAACACTGTCCTTACTCAACCTTGGGTTCCTGTCCCCTTCTGCCTTCTAGTCCTTGTCCCTGGACTGCTGTGCCT
>NW_004443995.1:14631493-14662726 GCF_000243295.1 Trichechus manatus latirostris
GCCTTGGTAGCTGTGGTTCATTAGTTCTTTGGACTAATCTTTTCCTTATATCCTGTTCTCTTCATTCTCCCTTGCTCCCGAAGGGATGAGACCAGTGGAGTATCTTAGATGGCTGCTCACATACTTTTAAGATCCCAGACTCTACTCACCAAGGTAGAATGTAGAACATTGTCTTTATAAACTGTGTTATGCCAATTCAGCTAGATGTTCCTCAAGACTATGGTCCCCACAGCCCTCTGCCCAGCAATTCAGTCGAAAGTGGGATTTTTTTTAATATGAGAATTAGGACCTGGAGCAGTTCAAGATGGTTGATTCCAGGGTTTGGGGTGCAGAAAATGGAGTTCCTCTATGCAACCAGGTGACAGGATCAGGAGGCATGATGTCTGTGCTTGAAGATTGCCTTAAGAAGAGGTGAAGATGTCTCCAAAGGTAAACTTTGTCTCATAGTCCTTGTCTGTGCTCCTGTAACAGCTATGATTTCAAAATAGGTATCTTTCTTTTCTTTACTTTGCTCTGTCTGCTCTACACATCCCCTTTCTGGCTTCTTATATCTTTCCAAGGTCATATATCACTTTCCCTATCAGGAACAGCACAGGGACATAAATCAATGTAATGCGTGCATATTTTTTTTTCTTTCTCAAAGACTTGTCTAAATGAAACATTACAATATATTTCAGTTACACAAATTAAATGCTGGCTTTTAGAAACTTAGTATTTGTACTTTTTAACCTTCAAAGAACTTTACAGATATTAAGGTCATTAATCTTTTTAACACTCCTAGAAGTAGCATAAGTCAGTCTTTGAGTTGAACTTGGTCAAAAGATTAATAGCAAGGGTAAGAACTTATTTCACTACCAGATGTAATTTTCAGCTATAATATCTGGCCTTTGAGACATTATTTCTTTGGTCACTTTTGACAGTCAGAAAATAAGTATTTCTGTTTCTTTCTCCATCAATGAGAAGCTATTATTCCTCCTTTCAACATGGACCATTTAAGACTTCACAAAAATACAAGTTATGGATATTGGTAATAATTAGGTTAAAATTTCAAAGGACAAAAATAGTAGACAATAATTTCCTCTGAAACTCACAAACCAAATATAACAAATATGAGCTTCCTAAGCCCTTTCTGCTCCACAGTTGGCCCCTAACCTTATTCTGATTGATGATATTTAGCTTCTCCATCATCTCTTTCCACAGATGTAGTTGCTTTGATCCTGTGTATTTTATCTGGTGAGGTCCATGTGTCACCGTTTATGTTGTTGAAAAAAGGCATTTCCAATGAGTAAGTCACTGGTCTTGCAAAATTCTACCATGAGATCTCCGGTGTCGTTTCTATCAACAATGCCATATTTTCCAGTTACTGATCCTTCTTCTTTGTTTCCAACTTTGACATTTCAATAATCAGTAATTGTCAATGCATCTTGATTGCATGCTTGATCAGTTTAAGACTGCAGAAATTGGTAAAAATCTTCAATTTCTTCAACTTTGGCATTAGTGGTAGGTGCTTAAGTTTGAATAATAGTCATATTAATTCGTCTTCCTTGCAGGTGTATGGATATTATCCTATGACTGACAACGTTGTACTTCAGGATAGATCCTGAAATGTTCTTTTTGATGATGAATGCAACACTGTTCCTATTCAGTTTGTCATTCCTGGCACAGTAGACCATATGCTTGTCCGATTCAAAATGACCAATACCAGTTCATTTGAGCTCACTAATGCCTAGGATATTAATCTTCAAGCACTCCATTTCATTTTTGATGACTTCCAATTTTCCTAGATTCATAGTTAGTACATACCATCTTTCAATTATTAATGGATGTTTGCAGCTGTTTCTTCTCCTTTTGAGTCATGCCACATCAACAAATGAATGTCCTGCAAGCTTTACTCCAACCACATCATTAAGGTGGACTCTAATTTGAGGAGGCACCTCTTCCCCAGTCGTATTTTGAGTGCCTTCCAACCTGAGAGGCTCATCTTCTGGCAGTATATCAGACAATGTTTTGCTGCTATCCATAAGGTTTTCATGGTTAAAAAACCATAAGGTTTTTCAAGGTTTGTATGGTTTAAAATCAGGAAAGTTGTGTGTCAGGGTTGTGTCCTTTCACCATACTTATTAAGTCTGCATGGTGAGCAAATAATCCGAGAAGTCTGGACTATATGAAGCAGAATGGGCATCAGGATTGGAGGAAGACTCATTAACAACCTGTGTTATACAGATGACACAACCTTGCTTGCTGAAAGTGAAGAGGACTTGAAGCACTTACTGATGAAGATCAAAGACTCCAGCTTTCAGTATCGATTACACCTTCACATAAAGAAAACAAAAATCCTCACAACTGGACCAATAAGCACCATAATGATAAAGGGAGAAAATACTGAAGTTGTCAAGAATTACATTTTACTTGGATCCACAATCAACGTCCATAAAAGCAGTAGTCAAGAAATAAAACGGTGTATTACATTGGGGAAATCTGCTGCAAAAGACCTCTTTAAAGTGTTAAAAAGCAAAGGTGTCACCTTAAGGACTAAGGTGTACCTGACCCAAGCCATGGTATTTTCAAACTCCTCCTATGCATGTGAAAGCTGGACAATGAATAAAGAAAACCAAAGAAGAATTGATGCCTTTGAATTACGGTGTTGGTGAAGAATATTGAATATACCATAGACTGTCAGAAGAACAAACAAATCTGTCTTGGAAGAAGTACAGCCAGAATGGTCCTTAGAAGTGAGGATAATGAGACTTTATCTCATGTACTTTGGACATGTTATCAGGAGGGACCAATCTCTGGAGAAGGACATCATACTTGGTAAAGTAGAGGACCAGTGAAAAAGAGGAGGACCCTCAACAAGATGGATTGACACTGTGACTGCAACAATGGTCTCAAACATAGCAATGATTGTGAGGATGGCACAGGACCGAGCAGTGTTTCTTTTCTTTTGTACATAGGGTTGCTGTGAGTTGGAACTAACATGGCAGAACCTGACAACAACATAACAAACCGTTGCTGGGTATCCTCTGCTTCTAATTTACTTTCATCTCTCCCAATTCTTCTGGTTGGATTTCTCTCTTTCTATATGTCTATTTCTCTCTGTGTACCCAAAACCAAACCAAACCGACTGTCATCGAGTGGGTTCCAACTCATAGTGACCCTATAGGACAGAGTAGAATTGCCCAATAGGATTTCCAAGGCTGTGAATCTTTATGGAAACAGACTGCCACATCTTTCTCCTTCGGAGTGGCTGGTGAGTTCGAACTGCTGACCTTTTGGTTAGCAGTCGAGCACTTTAACCACCAAGCCACAGGGCTCCTGTCTCTATGTATAGAGGGTCTTTACTCTCCCCTAGATCATTCTCTATTTTTTTAATTGTGGTAAGTGTATATATAACAAAATATTTTCCATTTCCACTTTCTTCATGTGTTCAATTCAGTGACATTAATTATGTTCATTGTTTTGTACAACCATCACCACTACCAATTTCCAAAAATTTACCATCAACCTTAACAGAAGCTCAGTGTCTCTTAAGCAATGAGTACCCCTTTCTCTCTCCCTCCCAACTGCCCCGGTGAGCACTAATAACCTTAGGTCTTGATATAGTTGCTTATTCTAGATATTCATAAGGTCAACACCTTGAACCAGAATCAGCATAAGGCTGGTTCCAATGAGGCAGAGGTCAAGTATGCTCCTACCTTCCCACTTCTCCATTATTTCACTTTCTATTTCTCTGCGGGTTTGATAATTTACTGCAATGGTCACAAAGAACTCACAAGAACTCACAGACTATACTTATGATTATGTGGTTTATTAGGCTAATATTGCAAAAGTAACAGGTTACAATTTGGGAATGCAACTCAAGTTAAACATCGGGTAACTCAGGATACAACTCAGGAAAGTATATGGGGGAGATGTGGGAAGGTCCCCAAAGAAGATAGCATGTATCTCCCTTTGTCAACCTGGTAAGCTTCAGATAAGCTCCCCATTGGAGCAGGTCTTCCTCGGGACCATTCTTGGGCAGCTCTTCTCTTGATGAGAATAGCTCTGCACTCAGGTTTCAGGGTTTTAATAGGTTTTTCTATGTACTCCTGTCAATTCAAGGTGTGCTCCCTAACCAATCTTTGTAAAAGGTCAACTACCGCGGGGGGGAGGACAGGAGGGAGGGGGTTAGCCAATTCTGGTAAACAGTGGGTCGTAAACTGACTAATCCTTGCAAGTCTGTTATGTTGGATAGTAAACCAATCAATCCCTTGCAAGACTATGGCCAGACCAATCATTCTGGGAGGATTAAACACCCAGGACCAGAAAGGCCATATAAGAAAATCCCATTACACCACACTATTTCATGTAAGTGGGGTTATGCAATATTTTTTTTGTATGTGTGACTGACTTATTTCACTCAACATGATGTTGTCAAGGTTCATCCCTGTTGTGGCATGTATCTGATACACATTTAGGTTGTTTAAATCTTTTGGATATTATGAATAGTACTGCAATGAACATTGATGTACAAATATCTGTTTGCAGTCCTGCTTTCAATTCTTTTGGGTATATACGTAGAAGTTGAATTGCTAGATCATATGGTAGTTCTATGTCTAACTTTTTAGGAACTGTCAGACTGTTTTCCACAGCAGTTTTATGATTTTACAATCCCACCGGTAATGGATGAGAATTCCAATTTCTCCACATCCTTGCCAACATCTATTGTTTTCCATTTTTTTAATCATAGCCATCTTAGTGGGAATAAAATGATATCTTATTGTGGTTTTGATTTGCATTTCTCTAACGACTAATGATGTTGAGGACCCCTTTTCATGTGCTTCTTGTCCATTTGTATTTCTTCTTTGGTGAAATGTTTACTGAAGTCATTTACCCTTTTTTTTAAAATTGGGTTGTTTGCCTTTTTGTTGTTAAGTTGTAGGAATTCTTTACATATTATGGATATTAAGCCTATACCAGATATATGATCCCCCCCCACCCCCAATTTCTCCCAGTCTGTAGGTTATCTATTCGATTTATTGATAAAGCCCTTTGGTGAACAAAGTTTTTAATTTTGATTAAGTCCCATTTATCTATTTTTTCTTTTTTAACCTGTGCTGTTGGTGTCATATATGATAATCCATTGTTGAAAACTAGATCCTAAAGCATTACCCCTATGTTTTCTTCTAAGATTTTTATGGTTTAGATCTTAAGGTTTTTGGTCTTTATCTGTTTTGAGTTAATTTTCACATATGGTGTGAGGTATGGGTTAAGGTCCATCCTTTTGTTTGTGGAAATCCAGTTGTTCCAGCACGATTTATTAAAGAGATTATTCTTTCTCCATTGGATGGACTTAGAACCCTTGTTAAATGGTTAATTGACCATAGATATGTGTGTTTGTTTCTAGACTTTCAATTCTATTCCATTTGTTATATGTCTATCATTATACCATTACCAGACTGTTTTTATTACTGTAGCTTTATATGTTTGTGATCAGAAAGTGTGAGTCCTCTACTTTGTTCTTCTTTCTCAAGATTACTTTGGCTATTTGGAGCCTCTTTCAGTTCCATATAAATTTGAAGATTGGCTTTTCCATTTCTGCAAAGAAGGCTGTTGGAATTTTGATGGGGATTGCATAGAATCTATGGATTGCTTTAGTAGTATTGACATCTTAACATTATTACATCTTCTGATCCATGAGCACAGAATGGCCTTCTATTAATTTATGTCTTCTTTAATTTATTTTGGTAATATTTTATAGTTTTCAGTGTACAAGTCTTTGACTTCCCTGGTTAAATTGTTTGTAGGTATTTTGTTCTTTTAGATGCTATTGTAAATGGAATTGTTTCCTTAATTTATTTTTGAGATTGTTCATTGCTAATGTACAAAACCCAAGTGATTTTTGTGTGTTGAACTTGTATCCTGCCACTTTTATGAATTTATTTATTAACTCTAATAGCTTTCTTGTCAATTCTCTGGGGTCCATGGGAACAAGTCATCTTCAAGAAGGGGTAATTTTACTTCTTCTTTCTCCATGGGTGTGCTTTAATCACTTCTTCTTCATCTCATTAGTGAGGGAGGGATTACCACCATAGGGTTAGGGAGATGGCAGAACATCTGACACTGGGCATATGAGATCAGCAGCATATTATTAGTCATATACACTTAAAGCCTGTGTGTCACTCAGGGCCACACAAGGGTTGCACTGGGGAACAGAGTAAACAAGCAGGGGCTGTAGGAAGCAGGCTTTGTAGTAACAAAACGATGAGGTGACCCTTGGTTCCCATGGGCGGATGTGATTTGCTGCCATGAAACTGAAACTCTCTACTCAGGAATAAGCAGGAACTGCACCTGGTCCAGTTGACAAAGAAGGTGATTTGGCTAGGAGACTATCTATGGGAGTAGTATGGGGATGGAAAATTGAAGTTTGACCATTTGAGGCCCTCCCAATTTTACTAGATGTCAATGTAGCACATAATATTAATTTTCGGCCTTACATCATAGGGTGTCCCTCTCCTTATGTGGCTGGTTCTTTCTTCTTTTCCTTCTAACTCTCTCCCCTTTCTCTTTCCAGATTTTTCTTTTTACTCTACCCTTTAATTCTACAGCATCTATAGCTCCACATCTCATCCTTTGGCCACATAGAGGCACTCCATTTTCTGTACTTAGACCCTGTGATCATCCCTTTTACCCATGCTTTTACTTTTTATTACAATCAAACAACAACAGCTACTGTTATTAATTAGCATTTACTGAACACATGCTGTGTACCAGACAAGAAGGTTATTTTCTGTCATGAAAATGACATCGAGAAGTCAGTGATACAGGCAAGAAACAATGATTTGTACTTGCTCTGAATCTCCAAGTGAGGATAAAACTAAAATGGGTTATCAATTGTGGTTTGGAATAAAATTCCTTGTCATCAGCATTTGCTCTGTATTGTTAAAGTGAAATATCAGGTCCTGTTGTAAGAGGCAGAGTTAAAAAATGGAGACATTGATCAAATCCATAGCAGTGAAACTATGTAGTAGGTATCCACCCATCATTGCTCTCAAAACAATAGGAATAGACTGAGGTAAATTTTCTTTGTGCAGTAGTCCATCACTCAAATGGCTAGTCACAAACAGGATTTAATTTCTGATTGCTGCACAAAAATATCTACAAAGCAGCCACTATAGAAGGCATTTTTCTCTTAGCCTCATCAGGCTCTCAGGTCTCTTCAAGGTTGCAGAAGTGGTTCTGATGGTTATTTGTGAAGCATGTAGGGACATGAAGGGTATAAATTAGAGAATAATGTAAGGAAAGTTGCTGTGTGTTTAACAGTAACCACATCCTAAGAAAGTATCAAGGTCCCACAGCTGAGAGGGGACATTGTTGTCCAAATTGTCTCATTAAAATAGGTTAAGATTTGCCAATCCTTATCGGATTAAGTGCCTAATGACTAAATAGCTGAGAAATGTAGAACTGCCTCCATTCTTTGCCAAGGTGGTGAGAAACATTAGCTGCTGGAATGAATTTTTCAGGTGGGGAATAAAGGAGTTCTTGAAAACTTCAAAAACTATGGTGCAACATTACCTGGCTATGTGCCAATCAAAGTGAAATCATTAATCCCCTTCTGTCTGCTTGGAGGAAGACTACAGGTGGGGAGGAAGTACCACTGTTTTACTTTTCTATAACTCATTGTAAGTCTTATTTTGAACTCTTGTACTTCCGGAATGTCAGTAAACTTTAGTCTTTGAAAGAGTTCTCCTATCTCCCTGGAATTTATGTCAGAGTTGTAAAAATTTACCCAGTGCTGTTCAGGGCATGCATCTGGTCACTGAGTCACTTACCCATACAGGTTAGCAGTTGTTAGTTGCCATCAAGTCAGCTCTGACTCATGACAACCCCACGTACAACAGAACAAAACGTTGCCTGATCCTATGCCATCTTCATGACCGTTGCTATGCTCGACTCCATTGTTGTGGCCACTGAGTATTTTGAGTGCCTTCCAACCTAGGGGGCTCATCTTCAAACACTATATTGGACAATATTCTATTGTGATCCAAAGGGTTTTCACTGACTAATTTTCAGTAAATCATCAGGCCTTTCTTCTTAGATTGTCAGTCTTAAAGTTCAGCTGAAACCTGTCCACCATGGGTGACCCTGGTGGTATTTCAAACATTGGTGGCATAGCTTCCAGCATCCCAGCAACATGCAAGGCACTACAGTAGGACAAACTGACAGATGAGTATGAGTCACTTACCCACACAAGTTAGTAGTAGGACATTTGTGCTCTCTTTTGGCATAGTCCATTCTTTGCTGCACCAATGCCATGGTCTCAATTTCCAAGGTGTACACAGAATTATTTCTTCTCGGGGATCTTGCTGTTTCCTTGTTTGCTCTAACACAAGGCTCAGACAGTACACTCTCCCATCCCCCTTCTGACAACCTTTGGGAATCTTGCCAATGGGGTTTTTAGCTCTCTCCCTTTTGCTTCTTAAAAATATTTTGTTGACATCCACTATTTTTCCTCTTCTGGAACTCAAGCCTTTGAAATCCAAAGGCCCCAAAAAACTTAGGATAAAATCTGCTTTTTGTTCTTATTAGGTTACTCCTGTGAGGCAAGAAACATATGTCTGAATACCTGCTTGAATGGAAGGAAGAAAAAGAAACATAGATTGAATCTCAAAAATATTATCTTGTTTCAGCTGTGTCAGTGTTCTGAGAATGTAAAACAATTTGGCCATCTTTTGGGGGTTGTGGTGATCTGTCCATGACAGGTATGTGCCATGTCAATGAGGGATGACACAGTGTAGTTCTTAAAATTTCAGCAGATTGAACAGAACAACCAACCACTACACACCTTTTCATTCTCTGACCAAATTCTTGGTTTTGCTACTCTTGCAATTTCCTGTTAGTATTTTTTTGTTGTTGATTTTTTTTTAGATTTTAATAATATTGGCAAAGAGCCAAATTACAAAATGTCTTAGAATACAGAGTACAAAACCACAGAGACAAAATAAAAACTCACAAAAATATAAGAACACTTTAACAAGGTAATAACAATCTTTTTTTAATGATCGTTTTTTAAAGATCCCTGGCACATAGAGGTGCTTCACAAATCTTTGTTGTGGTTAGTTGCCGTGGAGTCAACTCTGACTCATGGAGACCCCATGTGTGCACAGTCGGGTTTTCAAAGCTGTGACCTTTTGGAAGCAGATGCAGGCCTGAGGCACCCCTGGGCACCGTCAACCTTTTGGCTAGTAGTGGAGTTTTAATAGTTTGTGCCACTCCGGGACTGCCTAACAAATTGTATTTGAGGTTAATTTTTTGTTCATTTGCTTGTCTCTCCATCTTCTTCTTCTCCTTCTTCCCTCACTCTTTCCCTTCTTCCCTTCCTCTCTTCCTTCCTTTACTTTATTTAAATTTTCAATTAACTATCCCCCTCCACTCCCATTTGGAATAGAAGCAAAAAACAAAGAATTAAAGGTAAAAAGAACACGAAAAGGAAATTTTAATTTTGGAAATATTTATGTCATTAATAAAGTAAGAACAGGGAGACAGTGATGAATGAGACAGACGCAGTCTCTGTTCTCTGAAGTCCCTATCTGAAAGAAAACTTTAATGGTGTGTGAAGCAGTGAACTCCTGCTTGTCAAAAAAAAGTCAGTGGACACTGAAAGGATGCAGAGCTCAGTGAAATTTTCTTTATGTGTTAGTTTTCCTGTAAAGGACGTAAACTATGGAATAGAGTTGTAGGGCAGAAAGTGTAATCAAGAATTACTTCAGGCCGCTTGTCCCAGGGGAGAATCAAAGCCAGGTACTCTTCATACCTGTGGATGCTTTGGCTCCTAAGAAATGTGGCTTCTACTTCTACTTCTATTCCCTCCTCTTTCACCCTCCCACATCTATTCAGCATGAATAATGCAGTCATGAGGAACGAGACAGAAATGGAATCCTTCAAATCCTGTGTATGTATAAACCCTATTCAAAACATATTATAATTTATTCAATCTTAAATAATGTCAACAGCACATTTACAATGAAAAAAAAAAAAAACCCATTGTGATCCAGTCAATGCGAATGCGACCCTATAGGACAGAGTAGAACTGCTCCATAGGGTTTCTAAGGCTATAATCTTTAGGGAAGCAGACTGCTATATCTTTCTCCTGTGGAATGGCTGGTGGGGAGAATAGTTGTTCAGAATGATTCATGAGCAGAAAGAAAACCCTGCAGAATACTAGCTGTACTCAGGAAACACTGTGGCATGGAGGCTGACCTTCTGCAGCTCCTTCAGGTCATCAGTATTTAAAAACAAATGATGAAATCAAGAGAGATTCTTTCCGACTGCCTTATACAATCTCTTCCAAAGCCCTGAGAAAGATACTCAGGGTTGCCCTCTGCTCTGAGGGAGAAAGCTCTCTTGTGTGGGTTGCAGGGGAATGTTATTTTGTGGTATTATATTTCCAGGGTGCCCACAAGTGTAATTTACTTCTAACTGCTTGGCATAATCATTATAGAATTTCAGTGATCATTATGCTGTGTTAACCACAGAATATTGTAATTGCTGATAGAATGGCTTTGAGGTGAGCCATACAGTCAAAACACACTTAGCCATTTTGCGAAGGGGTACCAATGAGAGCTATTAGGCTTCAAAGATTCAAAGGAAGCTGATTAGCAGAACTAAGAGAGTGGAGTGTGGATTAATGACTACATTTCTTTATACTATGTGACCAATGAACTTTCTTTTCTGATTTTACCTGATTTTACAATTCCATTAAACTCTGTACATCATCTAGTATTTTGGGAAAGACATTGATTTACTGACATTTCATCCTCAGGTATAGTGAAAAGACTTCCTTCCATCTGAATTTCTAAAGAGGAGGCTCCAGAAAGCTCCCCGACACTCACTCTCCTTTCTCCCTCTCCTTGCCCCACCAACCCTCCTGCCAGTCAAAGTCTAGGCTGAGAACAGGCACAGATTCTCCTACTTTAGACACTCAGCATGTTGGGCAGTGAAGGGAGAGCTTATAGGCATCTGAAGAATTCTATTACAGCATCTCTTTCACTGCATCCTTCCCAGATCTACCATTATCCTGCATTTCTGCTTCTGGAATTTTCCTCTGATAGAGTTGCCACGTACAGAAGAGGAGCCGGCATGCTGTAGCATGTGTACCAGAAAAAGCATTTATCTTTGGCATATGGGCTTGCTTGGTTGACACCATCAGGTTTCCCTTTGGCCTTCAGAAACCTCAACTCAACATAGACTTGGCCACATACCTACTTCCTTTGGATGCTTGGGAGATTCAAGGGAGGATCCTGATTCTCAGCCCCATGGTGATGAATTTCAAGATGGCGCTTGGTAGCATCACTTCTATGCAGTGGCCAGAATGTTGAAAAGCTTGCTAAATCTTTATAAACATTCATTCCCTCTGAGCTTGGCAAGTGGAAGAGGCTTGAGTCACAACAGAAAACTGATACGGGCATTCCCCTTGCCTTATTTATGTTGTATTTGTTTAGATTTCCTAGCTTTTTCTTCAAAGAAGAAATACTGCAAATTATGGCCTAATTGATTCCTGGAAGAGAATTCTAGTCCTGAAAACTTGTTTCTTGCTATAAAAATAACAAAATTGATCAGTCAACAAAATGGAGATATATCACGTGGGTTACCTTGAAATATTCTTTTAGGGGGATTTTTTTTCCTGCATTTTTTTTTTTCCTTCTCTTGGCTCTGGGTTGTCAGTAAGTCTGGATGGAAGACTTGAGCTTGTTCACAGGCATTCTTTATTGCATCAAGAACTTTAACGCTACGATGGAAACATCACATTGATTAAGGGTAGGATTGCACTGCTGATTAATGTAATTGCTGTCAGTAAGTTGTACATCTGTAAAAAATTGAGTTGGCAAAAGTCGTGTGATAGATATATATGTTGTTGTTAGGTGTCGTCAAGTCGGTTCTGACTCATAGCGACCCTATGTGCCACAGAACGAAACACTGCCCTGTCCTGCACCATCCTCACAATCACTGTTAGGCTTGAGCTCGTTGTTGCAGCCACTATCCATCTTGTTGAGGATTTTCTTAGTCATCCAGTGCTGCTATAATGGAAATACCACAAGTGGATGGCTTTAACAAAGAGAAATTTATTTTCTCACAGCCTAGTAGGCTAGAAGTCCAAATTCAGGGCATCAGTTCCAGGGGAAGGTTTTCTCTCTCTGTCAGCTCTGGAGAAAGGTCCTTGTCATCAATCTTCCCCTAGACTAGGAGCTTCTCTGTGTAGGAACCTTGGATGCGCGCTGCTCCCGGCACTGCTTTCTTGGTGGTATGAGGTCCCCCACGCTCTGCTAGCTTCCCTTTCCTTTTATCTCTTGTAAGATAAAAGGTGGTGCAGGCCTCACCCCAGGGAAACTCCCTTTACATTGGATCAAGGATGTGACCTTAGTAAGGGTGTTACAATCCCTCCCTAATCCTCTTTAACATAAAATTACAATCACAAAATGGAGGACAACCACACAATACTGAAAATCATGGCCTAACCAAGTTGACACATATTTTTTAGGGACACAATTCAATCCATGGCAAAGGTCTTCCTCTTTCTTGCTGACCCTCTACTTTACCAAATATGATGTCCTTCTCCAGGGACTGATCGCCCCTGATAACATGTCCAAAGTATGTGAGACAAAGTGTTGCCATCCTCACTTCTAAGGAGCATGTTGGCTGTACTTCTTCCAAGACAGATTTGTTTGTTCTTTTGGCAGTCTGTAGTATATTCAATATTCTTCGCCAACACCATAATTCAAAGGTGTCAATTCTTCTTCAGTCTTCCTTATTCAGTGCCCAGCTTTTGCATGAATACAAGGCAACTGAAAACACCAGGGCTTGGGTCAGGTACACCTTAGTCCTTAGAGTGACGTCTTTACTTTTAAACATTTTAAAGAATTCTTTTGCAGCAGATTTGCCCAGTGCAATGCAAAAAAATACAACAATGAAAACAAAAAACAAAAAACAGAGTACCTGCTGAGGCTGCTTATGTACAACCAAACACCTCATGGGATTTGGTTCTGTGGTTTTGAGGTTTAGGGTCATGTTTTCATGGGACATCCCAGTTAATTGGCCTAATAACGTGTTTAGTGCTTCTGTTCTACCTCCTAGTTCATTGAGTCTTAAAAGCTTATAAGCAACCATTCAAGGTACAACTGGTCTCTATTTGCCTGAAGAAACAGAGGACAAAGGAGAGTCAGGAATAGGAGGAGGATATGGAATAACTGCTTCCATGAACAACTGCCTTCTTTGCCATGAGTCAGAATAATTGTATGGTGCCTGGCTACTATTACTGAACATATAAGAATCCTGATCAAAAGGGGTAAAAATGCAGGCCAGAATTTCAAATTCTCATGGAATCCAGATTTTCTGGGGCCATGGAGGCTGGATGAACCCCTGAAACTATTGCCCTGAGATAATCTTTAAACTCTAAACCAAAAATATCCCTTGATATCTTAAAACCAAATAATAGTTTAGCTTAACTAGTAAAGAATGTCTGCCTTGAGCACTGTTGTTTTAAGCTCAAGAGTGGGATCAAATTGACAGCGCAACTTGAAAGATTAGATAGGAACCTTAGGGGGAAGTGAGTTTATGTTAGTGGGTGAGGAACGACTCAGAAAAGGAGGATGAGAATGGTTGCACAACTCAAAGAATATAATCATTGTCACTGAATTGTTCATGTAGAAACTGTTGAATTGGTGTATGTTCTGCTATGTAAAGTCTCAACAACAAAAATAAAATAAATTATATTAAAAAAAGGACTAGATCAACTATTTGAAAAAACAAAACAAAAAAAAGAACTTTAACCCTAAATTTGTTGTTTGCCTTTGAGTCAATTTCGATTCATGGAGACCCTATGTGTGCAGAGTAGAGCTGCTTCATAGGATGTTTAAAGCTATGAGCTATTGGAAATGATCACCAGCCCTATCTTCTAAGACACCTCTGAATGTTTTTGAACCACTAAACTTTTGCCTAGTAGTTGATACTATTAGTATGCAAGTATATCTCTGAAGGACTTTGAAAGCTAAATGCTTTGAAATGGGCTTTTCTTGGGTGACAGGGTTGCTAAATGACTTAAGTGGGGAATTGGTGGGAACTGAGGTTTTTCTAAGCCAGTAGGTTCTTATTTACTCTAGGTAATATTGTCAAACCCAAAGGGATGGGTAATTAGAAGGTGGATGTGGTTGGCCAAAAGGGATGAGACAGAAATTGTGCCATTATAAATAGGTCAGAGGTTGCCAGTATTTTGATTTATTAAACCTTATAATAGGGAAGTTAGTAGTATTATGGTAGTTGTCAAGTGCAGTCAAGTTGGTTCTGACTCATAGTGACCCTACATACAACAGAATAAAACTCTGCCTGGTCCTCAAAATCATTGCTATGTTCGGGTCCATTGCTGCAGCCACTGTGTCAATCCATCTTGTTGAAGGTCTTCCTCTTTTTCACTGACGCTGTACTTTATCAAGCATGAAGTCCTTCTCCAGCGATTGGTCCCTCCTCATAACATGTGCAAAATACGTGAGATGAAGTCTCACCATCCTTGCTTCTAAGGAGCATTCTGACTGTACTTCTTCCAAGACAGATTTGTTTGTTCTTCTAGCAGTCCATGGTATGTTCAATATTCTTCGACAACACCATAATTCAAAGACATCAATTCTTCGGTCTTCCTTATTCATTGTCCTGCTTTCGCATGCATATGGGGCAATTGAAAATACCATGGCTTGAGTCAGGCACACCTTAGTCTTCAGAGTGACATCCTTGCTTTTTAACACTTTAAAGAGGTCTTTTCCAGCAGGTTTGCCCAGTGCAATACATCATTTGATTTCTTGACACTGCTTCCATGGTAGTATTGGGTACCTTCAAATTTGGAAAATTAATGATGGCACATCAAAATTTGAAGGGCTTCAAAATTTACATAATTTAATTACAAGAGACTTATACAGTTTCTGTCTGGAGCCCTGGTGGTGCAGTGATTAAGCATTCAGTTGCTAACCAAAGGTCGGCAGTTCGAATCCATCAGCTGCTCCTTGGAAACCTTATGGGGCAATTCTACTCTGTCCTATAGGGTGGTTATGAGTCAGAATCAACTCAGTGATAATGTGTTTGTTTTTTGGTTTATACAGTTTCTATAATACTCTGATCAGGCAAACAAAGTGTCTCTTCTATGTCTGAATACCTTCAGTGATGGAAAACTCATTGCTTTCTCTGTATAACCTTGTTCAATTCTGACTATTAAAAGTTTTTCCCTGTAATGGCCAAAATTTGATTCTCTAACTGAATTCCACTCTTGGGCCCTTGCAGAATAAATCTAACTATAGGATAGCTGTGTATATTTCCACACAAAACATCTGTATATTCATATAACATTATAATGTGGCTCTTTATGATTTTAGATTGTTCCTAGTTTGCCCTTATCTGGGTGTGATCCAGTGCAGACTAAGAGCAGTAAGAAAGTTCTTGCAGGAGGAAGACTTGCATCAGAGCAGTGGCAATAGTAATGAGTGAAACAGACTGGATTTCAGAAATGGTAGAGAATTGAATGTGGGTGGTGAAGAAGAAAGAGGAATCAGGATGATGCCAAGGTTTCTAGCTTGGATAACTTGGGGTGAATGATGTTGCCACAAACTAAGGAATAAAAAAAAAAACAGTGGAGAAGGAGACAGTTTTAAGGAAAAGACAAAACTCTTCTGTGATTTCATTTAGGCCATATTCCTCCATCTTGTGGACAAGAATATAATGAGAAACGTTATCAAACGACCTATTATTTATAGATACACTAAGGTATACCTGACCCAAGCCATGGTGTTTTGAATTGCCTTATATTCATGCAAAAGCTGGGCATTGAATAAGGAAGACTGAAGAAGAATTGACACCTTTGAATTGTGGTGTTGGCAAAGAATACTGAATATACCGTGGACTGCCAAAAGAATGAACAAATCTGTCGTGGAAGAAGTACAACCAGAATGCTCCTTAGAAGGAAGGATGGCAAGACTACATCTTACATACTTTGGACATATCGTCAGGGAGGGATCAGTCTGTGGAGAAGGACATCATGCCTGGTAAAGTACAGGGTCAGTGAAAAGAGGAAGACCCCCGACGAGACAGATTGACACAGTGGCTGCAACAATGGGCTCAAGCATAACGATTGTGAGCATTGTGCAGGACTGGGCAGTGTTTCGTTCTGTGGTGCATAGGATGGCTATGAGTCGAAACCGACTTGACGGCACCTAACAACAACAACATGTAGCTACCAGTCTAGGGATCCTATTGGAAAAAGGAAATGACATCCATTTGACATGACTAGATGTTGACTGAGTTTCATACCCCTCTTTTGTGAATTCTTTGATCAATATTAATTAACTATTATAAAGCATTTGCTGTTGGAAGTATTGTATGCTCTATTGTTTAGTGAAATAAGTTGGATTACAGTATGAAAATTTTACAAATGGATATTTTCTGAATCATATAAAGACTCAAAGCTGGCTAATCACTTTGCGTCTCTAACACTTTAGCTAAATACTGCTAAATTGAGGTCTTTAGTAGCAAGATTTTAAAAAGTCTGAATTTTTTTAAATAAAAATTTAGGACATGAAATTGTTCAGCTCAATACCAATTGCTACTGCAATGTAGGGCACTATATTTGGAATAACAACTCCTTATAAAGGGGCATTGTTGCAAATTTTTTAAGGAAATGATACAGCAAACACTATTTTGCTAGTAAAATCATAAAATATTCTCTTTACCTCCTTTTGCAGACATCCTGTCCATACTATTTATATTAATTTCCAAATCACTTATTTACCTTTGAGCAGGTCCCTGCTTTTGCTGACAGTTTGAGTGGTTTCTTGAAGGATACATGCAGTGGAAGAGCTCTAATTAACAAAAAAAAAAACCAAACCCATTGCTGTTGAGTTGATTCTGACTCATAACAATCCTATAAGACAGAGTAGAACTGCTCTATAGGGTTTCTAAGGAGCCCCTGGTGGATTTGAACTGCCGACCTTTTGGTTAGCAACCATAGCACTTCTATGCCACCAGGGTTTCCACAGCTCTAATCAGTGACTTAAACTCATAGTAAACTTGAGATTGTTCTCTACTGTTGGATTACTTGAACTCTGCATGGACCCAAAATTCATATTTCTATAGGAGCAAGCTACATTACTTAAATGTGTAAAAGGTGGCTGGGGCAACTGAATCAAAATGGGAACTTACACTTTCTAAAGGGAGCAGCTGCTACCAGTTGTCATGAGGAGTTGTAGGATCATTATTTATGAAGTTGCTGATATCTCAAGAGAAGCCAAAACACTTTATGTGAAGTCTACTGGTTATAAAATATTGTCAATTAATTCACATTAAACAAATATTGTGCAGGCCAAACAGAACTTGCTCTCCGACCAGAAATGACCCAGAAATCACTGATTTGTATCATCAATATTAGAGCATCTCTCAATATGATCAGTTATGGATTATATACTGATACCCTTTCAAGACTTACATTCAGGGTTTAGAGGATAAAAAAAAAAAGGTAGAATGTGTCTTCCCGAAAGGTTAGTCCGAAGGACTCACGAACCACAACTACCCCAACCTCCACAAGATTGAGCCCAGAACAACTAGACGGTACCTGGTTGCCACCACCAACTGCTCTGGCAGGGATCACAATAGAAGGTCCTGGACAGAGTGGGAGAAAAATGTAGCACAAAATTCAAATTCACAAAAAACAAACAAAAAACAGGCTTGTTGGTCTGACAGAGACTGGAGGAACCCTGAAAGTATGGCTCCCAGACACTCTTATAACTCAGTACTAAAGTCAGTCCTGAGGTTCACCCTTCAGCCAAAGATTAGACAGGTCTATAGGATCAACAATAACACACGTGAGGGACGCGCTTCATAGTTCAATTACGTGTAAGAGACTAATGGGCACACCAGCCCAAAAGCAAAGACGAGAAGGCAAGAAGGGACAAGAAAACTGGGTGAATGGAAACAGGGTACCTGGGGTGGAAAAGGGGAGAGTGTTAACACATCATGGGGATGGCAACCAAACCAATGTCACAAAACAATTTGTGTATTAAGCGTATAATGAGAAACTAATTTGCTCTGTAAACTTTTACCTAAATCATAAAAAAAAAAAGGCACCTTCTTGTCTAACTCATTTTTCTAATCCTATCGAAAACCAAGGCTGATATGTACTGATACACTGTTACATTGTGTTAGCCAGTATCCATTCTGATTGATTGGTGACTGTAATGCCAAAGTGGTTACATATTTTGAATACCAATCCTGCCCAAAATTAATAGCAACAGTTGGAACAAACAGTTTACTCTAGACTACTAAACTAAAGGTTGGCAGTTTGAACCTACCCACCAGTACTGTGCAAGAAAGTCCTGATGATCTGCTTCCATTAAGATTACAGCCAAGGAAACCCTATGGAGCAGCTCTATTCTGTAACACATGGGGTCACCATGAGTTGGAATCAACTCAATGGCAATAGGTTTGGTTTTTTTGGTTTACCATTAGCTTGAATGAGGTATAGTTCTGTCCGAATATTGGAAGTCTTTTCAAAACCTTTGTGTTCTGAACATTCTAGGATTTCTCAGCTCCTTGTAGGACTACCTTAGAGATACACACACAAAAAAAATTAATTTAAATTATCATTTTTCAGACCATAATCCCACTCATCCAATTTTGAAATATCATTTGATGACTCCTCCTCAGCAGTCCCTTTAATTACCAGCCTGATATGGGTAGGCTTAAAACATTGGGTGAAAAGCAATTGTTTGCCTTCATTTGCAGTCTTTAAAGATAATTACAAAATATTGGTTTTCCTTCTGTTTAGATTTAATCCTGTTTTTAGTCAATTAATTGGTAAAGTGCTTTTCAACTTAATTTGAATGTAACTGGTTCAATTGTCATTATATTAGAGTTATAAAAAATGTGTGTCCATATTATTTCTTCAAATATGAGATAATATTACATACTGTTTGTGATATTTTTTACAAAAACCTTTCATTTAAATAATAATTATAGGATCTCAATAGTGAAAAAAATTACTTTGAAAATATTTAAGATATCAATTAGATTTATAGTATCAAAACCATTCAGTTAAATGAGGCATCAGTGGAAGGAACACTGAACTGAGAGTTAGAAGACGTAAGCCTGGTCTCTTTTGCCAGCTAATGTGACTTTTTCCCTTTGAGTTTTTATTAAGTATTTTTTTAATGTGTGTTCTTGGTCAGAAATGTATCTACTTGCATAGTAGGCATTTTATACTTATTTCTATTTCATACTTGTTTTTCCAAATAATAAGAAGAAAACTACAATTCTCTGGAATTCTTACAGTGTTTGAAATTTACTAATTCTTTTGCCTCTGGCTACAGAGATCAAAAAGGAGTTTTACAAGTGGAGTTCAGAAGAGCAGTGTGCATTTCTTACCTGTAGTGTAGCCAGCCAGTAATTGTAAACCAGGTGTTATTCTTGGGAAATAAAGTACTTGGTTATTAAAAAAGACAGTGGTGTGGAGGGTCAACAGCGAGACTTGGAGCTGTTTACATGCACAGGGATCAATTCTCAAGTCAGAAGTGATAAAAATTTAAACTTTTCAGACTCCATCTTCTAGTGCTCCAACATACATTGCTGAAAAGTGCATTGTTCTGTGGTTCTCTTCTAATAATCTCCTCTCCCAATTTTGGAATGTCTTAACTATTTCAATCTCTTTCTTTAGATTGCATTCCCTGGGCAGCACGCCCTTGCTATTGTTGGCTTGTTAACTGTTAGACATTGTTTATATGAATTTGAAAGGATATAAATAATCAGAAACGCATCCTTCAACTAACAATATGAGAAGGGTAATCTGCCAACACATCTTTGGTTTGTTTCTGAGAGGTAGTAATGGCAATGTGAGAGAAGCATAAAACTCTTGGTTTCTACCTCAGTCTGACTCTAGGCCATGACTTGGAGATATTTGCAGATATCAGCTCTTGGTTTCTACCTCGGTCTGACTCTAGGTTATGACTTGGAGATATTTGCAGGTATCTGGGAGGAAAAGATGAGAGAGATATCAATCCTGATCTACGTTATAGTAGTCCCCACTAGTCTTTCTGTAGTCATCTCTGTGTCTACACTTAACCACTGGTACTTTGGATGTTTTGGGCTATAGAGAGACAACACCCTAAGTCTTCCTGAAAGTTCCTCTGTTCATTTGGGAGCATCTACTAGACACTGGCCTAATTCTTTCAAAAGTGTTAACAAAAATTCTCTTTACCTGAGCCTGAGGCGACATCTTAATTTGAGAATTTTTACTGGCTGGAGAGAGTACGAATAAGAAACCATTTTAGTTTCTACCCTAGTAAGTTTTTACTTCTCTGTATTCCTTCAAAATTCTTCTTGTCCAGTTCTTTTTTAAATTTGTCACCTTCTTGCTGTACCTTGCCGTATACAATTAAGAGCTAGCTGATGTTTTCAATATTTTGCCTGGAAATCAAGTCCAAAAATTCTTAAGATATATTTTATGTCTTTCAAATTAACTTAGGTGACAGTTCTATACATGGGCTGCCATTTTTCCAATCTCTTATAGCAATTTCCTTGACATTTCCCCAGGATCCTGTAATAGGTTTCTTACTATTTTTCCAGCCTCTGAGTCTGCCACCTGGTACCAATTCCACGTAGGTTTTGCTTACGCTATGGCAACACACTACTACTTCTGGGTACCAACTATCTATTGTCATCAGGGGCAGAATGTACAATAGTCAAGATAAGCGCGGGCTTACTTGTGCTTATTTACTAATCAGTAGTGAACAATCCCATGCTTACTTTGCTTACTGGGTCATCCGCTCCAGTCAGGAATTGTAAATTTGAAAAGAAGCTTTGATTCTGCAGGAAAGCGCTGTGAGTTTGGAAGAGAGACAGATGCTAGCCACACCTAGAAGCAGAATCTTGATGTGCTGAAAAAAAATGTGAAATTGTTCACTACAGATGACCTGGTAAGCACTGTGTTTACCTTGCCTACTGGATAATCTGCTCTTGATTTTCATAATAATGGCGCATAAAGAACAACCACAAATCTCGGTTGCTTAAAACAATAAGAATTTGTTCAGGGCATGAGTCTGTGGGTCAGCAATTTGGCTTTTCTGGTCTCACATGCTTGGAGATTAGCTGTAAATTGGCTGATCTAGTATGGGCTCATCTGGGATGATTGGAATGACCTGAGCATGCTCCACCTACTTCATCCTTCAGTAAAAGGAGCAAGAGAGAAAGTGGAAATGCCTTTTCTTCTAAGCATCTGCATGTAACTGTTGTAATATCAGTCAAAGCAGGTGATTGGCCCAAATTCATAATCAAGAGGCAGGGAAACGGACTACTTCTCTATTGTGAGAAAAACTGCAAGGTCACATATAAAAGGGTATGGACACACGAAGGAGTGAATAATTGGGCTATTAGTGGCATCAAGCTGCCACATTATCTCACCAATATCTATCTAATCCCTACCATAGCAGATAATGACAGTGCCCCACCTGTATTCCTTGGACCCTACCACTTCACTATGCTCCACTGAGTGAGTAACTTTCAACGGACAGTATCTTCAGCTTTTTCTTGAGGGTTTTCCCCTCTGGAGAAGAATGATGCCTATGTAAACCTCCCCACAACTGCTGTTGAATTGATTTCAACTCATAGAAACCCTATAGGACAGAGTAGAACTACCCCATGGGGTTTCCAAGGCTGTAACTCTTTATGGAAGCAGACTGCCACATCTTTCTCCTGTGGAGTGGCTGATGGGTTTGAACAACTGACCTTTTGGTTAGCAGCAGAGTGCATTAACCACTGAGCCATCAGGGTTCCTTCCTGTGTAAACACCAGTCTGGAAATACTGGATATTTAACCCCCTCTTCTCTTGAGCAGCCCTCAAACAATGAATGATAGGAGTTAGTATATGAATAATCCATATCACTCAACCCTTTACTGGGATCATTTATAGGCATATATTTCATACTATTTCCCAAAGTTCCTCCAAGATGTTAAGCACCAGTAGCCCACAGTGGTAGCTGGCTTGACAACATAACTTACCATTTCTCTGTTTCACTTATGTACTCATCTATGATTATTTCTCTAAAACTAAACTGCTCGCACTTGAGATGTTGTCTTAGGGTCTGGTAGGAACATAAATTAAGGTACTGTTTAATTTAACTTTTATTCCCTTAATAGTTTTAAGTGAAAGTTATTACTCTCTTAAATTCACTTAGTATATTTTTACTACGCATCAAAACCAATTCTCAATACGTGTATACTTCCTAACTGTCAGTCAATTTAACTTTAAAGTCTTTACCATGCCCATATTCTTTATCTCCATTAGCAAGAGTCTTTTAGTCATCTGTGCTCACATGAACCAGTAATGTGAAATCTGCCACTCCAAAAATAGAGGGTGCTGAGAGACTGAAGAAAGAGGCAGGCAACTCCAGAGTGGCAGCAAAGAAGTTTGTAGGGAGACTTACTTATGAGGCGAGGCCTGGGTAGCAGCAGGACCAAAGCAGATCTCCACGCCCTACAGTGGGAGGGCAGAGGTTTTATAGTGGTAGTGGACAATAGTGACTACATGCCAGGGACTTACGTAAGGATGACTTAGCAAACTGTAGTGAACTAGAGGACCACATGAGGGCACTCATGTTTGGCCTCACCAAGCCTGTTTCTGCTTCAGTCCACCCCTTGAAGCCGGCTCTTACAATCTGGCATGTCCTCTGTCTTCTGCCATAGTATGAGAAACCCTGTTCCCTCCCCTCAGGGAACCGATGTAGAAGTGGGGTTGGCCAGGTGCTGCATAGTGCCCATGCACGTGCAAGAGACAAAGTTACTGTGTTCCCAGAACAAGGGGAAGGCTTCTGTGATAAGGAGAAGGAACTCGGAGAGAGAAAGCGACCCTATTCCCAGCATTCATATCAGAGAATGCTCTGGGCCAAAGGCCTTTAATTAGGCAGCCTGGATGGGAGGCATAGAGGCAGATCATTCCCCCAACAGTCCACCTCAGACTGCCATTATGGTGCCAGAAAAAAAACAAAACAGTACTAAGGCCTGGTATGCCCATCACCCATTTTGGACGTTGAACTGTATGTCTGTGATTTGGTGTATAACTCTGATGGATGCTATATCTGTGCACTATTTGAGGCAGCATTTGATGAAGGCTACTAGTAGGACTGTCCCCAGCAGATTGACCAGGACTGCTTGGAGGAGAGATCCCAGCCAGCCACCCCAGTTGTGGCTAAATCCAAGCCAAGTGAACAGATTAAAGGGCTGCATTTGTCCAATCTTATGTATGTCCTGATTCATTTATGTAAAAACATCATATTTCTCCCAACATAGCGTATTACATGAACAGTACACATTTCAGTACAAGTAATACAAAAGCTCCCTTTCTCAGCACAACTGAACAAGGTATTACCATTGCCAGACCAGGCTAATTCAGACTTGGTTTAGTTAGTCAATGTACATTAGACTACCTAGACATATTCTGCAAGTTCTCCATGTTTAGAGTAACATCAAACTCAGTCTTAAAAGTACCATTTCAGAGTCAAACCACCCAATCCCGTACCACTTAAATTTTTAACACACAGGGGGAAATTTCCTTCCAAAGTTGGAACACTCCTCACAAGCAACTTTCATATTTCAAAAGATGTTTTCCATGAATAGTGGAGTCGACCGTATTCATTTACCACATGATCTCCTCAGTATCCCAGTTTATACAATCAGTTGTTCCACAAAGTGTCCTCCTTGTTGACAGAACAGCTGGAACAATGTGGGGAGATGACTAGTCATCTCTGCTCAAATGTTGATGGAGCCAACAGTTGGTCTGATTGGTAGCCCTAGCAAAAGCATTTAACATTGGGGCCCATGGATGAGGGGTCTGTCCATCATTGTGAGATAATCTGGGAAGAAAAATACACAATATCAGCAATTCTCCACTCCCCTCGCTTATTTCCCATGAGACTTGAGGTGAGGGTTGCCACCCAGAATGTCTGTCCTAATCTTGAGGCAGTGACCTCTGTGGGAACCCATATCTTTTGTCAGGATCAATTGCATACAAAAGAAACACATTTTATAGAATAAACAGTTTGATCAAACATATGACACAAATGAGAAATGCCCTTGTAGGGAACTGCTGCATTGAGATCCCAGACTGCTTGCCTGAGATGTATAGTTCAGGATGGCGTTGTCTTGTCCCCTCTATCAACCATTTAAGCCTGTCTATTGAAATGCTCAATTACCTCTATGCCTTGGGGGTGATATAGAGCATGAAGAGTTCATTCAAGATACAGTGGAAGCCTCTGTATAGGATAAGAGTACCCCATATGATTTCCCTGCTGAGAACGCCCTGGCCTGTTGGCTCAGGAATTTGTTCCTGGGCAGGTGTTACCCTTGGCCAGGGTCTCGTAGTCAGGTCAGATTTTTTATGCTGTCCAGTGTTTTCTGATGACAGTGGCAACCCATGTGTGTAGGCCCAGTCTAGGATGGTGTGTGAATCTCCATGGGCCATCCTCTCTTAAATCCAGGAGATGGTCAGTTGCACATCTCTTTGCTCTGGAGCAGAGGGTGCTTCAACCTCTGCAGTCAGTTGGCAAGAGTGGTCTGCTCATTGGTTGTTTTCCCTTCTCAGCATAGGGGACTTTCTGGTGATCTTCTACACATGTAACAAAAGCTTATCAGGAGTAGAACTGATTTTTTTTTTTTTCTATCCAAATGTCTCATCCCCATAGGAAATTGCTTTATATGTCAGTCTGAGGGTTGTCAGTGGCCAGATTGAATGACTAGGCCATTAGTTATGGCCCACGTCACAGTTTCCATGTGCACCAGTAAACACAGCCCTAACTGCAGCAATTCCCATCAGGACTTGGGGACAAAAGCTTACAGAGTGTACATCAATACATCAACATCATCAATACATATAATAGGAGTTCATAGGAGCCCCAGAAGGACTTATCCATAGTCCCACTTGGGCAAGGGTCTCAATGATGGTGACCTCAGACCCAAAAGTTTCCCTTATTTTTGTTCCAGGTGTTATAAAGATGACAGTCAGTTGTGCAATGGTATCTAAAAATCCAAGACATAAAATTCTTTTCAGTTCCTTATTGAACTTTAATTGTACGAGAAGACCTTTGGTCCTCCCTGGTGACAGAGTGACCTAGGCTTAATCCTCAGTCTTAATTATTTCTGAAAGTCAGAAGATCTGGGCAAAGTTGACAGAGCCCTCAGTCATTTGTGGAGCCACGCTTCCACCATACCAAGTGCAAGCATGGATTCAGCCCAGTTGCCTAATAACATGGAGGTGAGCCCTGCTGTTTTAGTTTTCCCCATACTGTTGCAGCTACAGCTACGTTGCTACTTGATTATCTTGGTGGAGGCAGTTATCAGAGACTTCCAGAGAGGTCCTCTAAGGTCTCTTCAAGGCCACTCAATCAATGCAGCTACCTTGAAGGGCTTTTTACTCCTTTTTTTTTTTTTTTTTTTTGCTGTTTAACTCTTGCTTTGTGCTGGATGTTAGAGGGTGTTCTCAGTGCCAGTGCCAGTGCCAGGGACCTGTTTAGCCCCTCCAACTATCCCGAGTCCCATTGTTGGAGGGCTTTGAGTAATGGCTAGGGAATTGTTCCTCTAGTTCTTGAATCCCCCATCTTTACAAATTTGCAGGTGAGTGTTTCTTGTTGCTGATTGTTGTAGATTGAATTGTGTCCTCTGAAAATGTGTGTCAACAGAGCTAGGCCATGATTCCCAGCATTGTGTGGTTGTCCACAATTCTGTGATCTGATGTGGTTATCCTATGTACTGTAAATCCTAACCTCTATGATGTTAATAAGGCAGGACTTAGTCTACAGGATTAAGTTATATCTTGAGTCAGTCTCTTCTGAGATATAAAAGAGGAATTGAGCAGAGAGGAGAGGGACCTTACACCACCAAGAAAGAAGAGCCAGGAGCATAGAGCATCGTTTGGACCCAGGGTCCCTGCACTGAGAAACTCCTAGACCAGGGGAAGATTGATGTCAAGGATGTTCCCCCAGAGCTGACAGAGACAAAAAGTCTTCCCCTGAAGCCGGAGCCCTGAATTTGGACTTCTAGTCTCCTAGGCTGTAAGAAAATAAATTTCTGTTTCTTAAAGCCATCCACTTGTGTTATTTCTGTTACAGCAGCACTAGATAACTAAGATACTCATCCCGTTGGCAGGTACGGCTGCTCAATATACCAACCGTGAACACACAACTGCCACATATCCCTTTCCAATTGTAACTCTTTCTGCAAAGCTCTACACATGCTTCAGCAGCTAGCTGAGCTTTGGTGCCAGTCAAACAGCATGGAGCAGTGGCCCTCCCATGGCCACTACTGCTCTCCTATCTTCTCTTCTATACTTATGAAGCCATGTGTCTGCCCACAGTTGGGCTATGTTGCTTGGCATTTTTATGGTGCCCCTGTACTCTGGCCAACCTGAAATTTCCCCTACAGAAAGGCATATGGGCCAGAGCTCCTGAGATGGAGGCCGCTGGTAAACCCGAGATTTCCCCCACAGAAAAGCACATGAGCCAGACCTCCCCATGTGGAGGTCCCTGGCCAACCGGAGTTTCCTCACAGAGAACTCATTCCCACTTGTCATTTCCTTGGTCTCCTGGCTGGCTTGCCATTTGTCCTGGTATGGACCAGTAACCTGAGATTTGCCTCCAAAAATGGAGGGCACTGAGAGACCAAAGAAAGAGGCGGGCAACTCCAGGGTGACAGCAAAGAAGTTTATTAGGTGAGTCCTGGGTGGCAGCAGGACCAAAGCAGATAGCCACACCTTGCAGCGGGAGGGAAGAGGTTTTATAGGCATAGCGGACAATAGTGGCTACATGCTAAGGACTTATATAAGGATGACTTAACAAACTGTAGTGAACTAATGCACCACATGAGAATGCTCATATTCAGCCTTTTCCCTGTTTCCCCTTCATCGTCTTAAGCTTTTCTAATCATTGGCTTTATTATTAACTAAATTTCAATTTTATTTTGCTTTCTAACATAAGGAAGAAGCAACATACAGAAGAACAGATCTTCAGAAAGAGAAAGAAATGTTATGTAGTGAACCTTTTCACCACCAGTGTGAACCCATGTGACAGGTCCTCTGATCATTTCTTTCCAGCTGATCATCTTTCTTTTTCTTATTTGCATAAAAGTCATTGAGGCTTTTCCTGTCTTCCCCGATGAAGAATATTACTGAAAGAAACATGAAATAAAGTTTATAATGAATTACAATAACAAAACATTTCCTATATCTGCCTCTCAACTTTTAATTGCTCTTACAGTTCACTAACGCTTTATTCTTCTGTGTCCATTTGTTGTTAAATCCATACATTGATTTCTTAATTTCAGTTACTATATTTTACAGTTCTGGAATTTTGATGTGATTCTTGTTAAGAAAATTATCAGTTCTTTGGTGAAATTTCTCACGTTGCCCTCTATTTTCTTAAACGTATTAATCATTAAATTCTATATCTACTAATTCCAATATCTGGGTCATCTATAAATCTTTTTCTAAGGCTTTTTGTTTTCCATGTTCCTATTTGTTTTATCTTTGTTGTTGTTCTTTTGCTTTGTATATCTGACAGATTTTTATTGACTATCAGACGTTGCATACGAAACATTGGAAATGTTCTTGATGGTGTTACCTTTTTCCAGAGATGGTTTACCCCATCCTTTGCTTGGTAGTGACAGTGAGATAAATTGCCTTAATCAAATGAACTCAGAAGACCAAAATCTGAGTTTCAGTCTTCTTAAAACCTGGTCTTCTTCTGGAGTGGTATAGTATTCTAAAGTTCTCAAATAAGAGCAGAAAGTTTTCACTAGAGCTCCTCTCTCTTGACAGGTCATGGTCTCCAATTTTGTCTTCTCAGCACCAAAATATTAAAAACAAAACAAAGAAAAATTCTGCTTTGCTTGGTTTTTTAGCTTCTTGCCCTAATCATTTAGTTTAGAAAATGCCTTGGGGAGAAAACCAGTTGAGTATCATGCTTACTTTTTTTGCGCCTCTCAAGTTCTGGCTGCCTTAGCTGCGCAAAACTCTGTTTGTCACCCAGTCTTGTTAGATCACCAGGGGCTCTCTTAGACTATCTGCTTTTTAACAGTGGCAAAGTATTCTTAACATCCCAACTCACACAAAGAATTGATAAATGCCCTGATGGATAAGTGGAATTCAGAACTCTTCTCACCTCTCTGCATTTCCTTTCTCTCTGGGATCTTGACACCTTATGTTCTGGCTGCCTCTGAAGCTCTTCAATGCCTTCAAACAAATGCTTTTTTTGTTTTTATTTTTTTCTTTTTGCATTTTAGTTAGTTTTTTTTCATTTTAGTTAGTTTTTTTTTTTTGTTCCTTATTGTTCTTGGCATGAGAAATGCTCTGCTACAAGCAACTTCATTATAGGTAAAAGTAGAAATCTCTGCTTTCCAATTTAAAAGTGATCATATTCATTCAACTGACAATTTATTTACTAGTGAAATAAATATTTATTGAACGTTTGCTATATTTCAAGCATTATACTAAGTGTCAGCATTATAAGGATGAAGAAAATATAATTTCTGGCCCCAAGAGGTTCATACATTATTAGGGGAGACAAGAAATGTACTTGGAGTGTCTTAGATTGAGAACTCCCTCAATCCCTCAAAGTTAGAGACTGAACAGATACTTAGGTACAAGTAGATTATTTGAGGAGTAATTTCCAGGAAAACAGAGTGAGGGCACTGAGAAGAATTAGATAGGGAAAAAGGAAAAGCAAATTCAAGGGTGTGCTACTGAACTGATTACTAGTGTGGGCAAGTGGAGCTCTATCCCACCGGGGACCATCTGAGGAACCATGGAACACCTCTCAGAATTGCCTGCTGAAGGTATGGAAGAGGGAAGTATTTATCCACTAACTTTTGCCCTCATTGGTCAACAATTAACCCAGGGGGGATTAAATTCTCATACCCTCAGGTTTGCACATAGGCCAGAATGGCTGAGACTGTTTCTATAGTCATCCTACAACAAGGAGGCAGACAAGCTTTGGGGAAGAGAGGAAGAGAAACAAGGTCCAGATGAGGAAAGAGGTTGTCAGACTACACCTGTTTGCAACTTGTTAGCACAGCAATTCCTGGAGAAAAAGCGTAGTCCTAGAAGTTTGTTGTACTATGGTGGCTTGCGTGTTGCAGTGACGCTGAAAGATGTGCCACCAGTATTTCATATACTAGCAAGATCACCCATGGTGGATAGATTTCAGCAGAGCTTCCAGACTAAAACAGACTAGAAAGAAAAGTGTAGTGATGTACTCCTGAAAATTAACCAGTGAAAACCCTGTGGATCACAACAGAACATTGTCTGATTCACTTGCTTTGGACACATCATTAGGAGAGATCAATCGCTAGTGAAGGACATCGTATTTGTTGAAGTAGAGGGCCAACCAAGGCCCTTGGTGAGATGGATTTGCACAACAACCACAATGATAAACTCGAACATGCTGGTGATGGTGAGGATGATGCAAGATTAGGTAATGTTTCTTTCTGTTGTATATAAGGTCGCCATGAGTCAGTGTTGTCCTGATGGCAGCTAACAACAATAGAGATTGTAAGAGTGAGAATAAAAGATGCCCAACCCAGGGAGTAAAGTAAGAAAGAGTAAAATATCATGGATACATTTATTCAAATTTAAATAATATTTTAGAAATAAGTAGACTTAGAAATATGAGGGAAAACAGGCTTATACCAAAAAACAGAATCTAAGGCAGCAAGGCAGTGAAAAAAAAGGGCAATTTAACATCAAATGGTGTCTATAAGTTATAATGGAAAGTAATCGTCTGGGTTTTTACATAATTTTGACCACAAGAGCATAATATGGTTTGTACACATTTAGAAAACAATGAACTTGCCTTAAGTTAGACAAGGAGTAATTGACTGGGAACTTGGGAAGAGTCAACACAAAGAACAATGCAAGGAAGGTGCAGTGCAGTGAATTGCTTTTGTATGGCCTTTCTAGCCATGGTCTTGTAAGTCCCACAAAATGATTGGCTGGGACTATGCAAATAACGAGTGTAAAACCCTTGCAGGGACTGAATAATTTACTATGATTATGCATATAAGGTGACTGTGGCTTACCAAAGGGATTGGTTGGTTTTGCCATCCTGCTAGGCTTAAAATTCCACAGAGTTTGGAGGCAGTGCTCACTACCATGACAGTCTGGAGCAGAGTGCATCCCTTGGACCAAAGACCCGAGTTCCCTGCACTGAGAACCTCCTAGACTCAGAGGAAAGAGTAAATGCTGAAGACAGCAAGAGGCAGCAGCAGTGAGCCTGCTCAGCCCACGAAGCAAAAGCTGAATGCTTTTGGGCAGGAGGCTTGCTAGCCCGGCAACAAGAGAACCCTGAAGGCCAGGGTGGCATGGCGGGAGCCAACAGAAGAGGCTTAGAAGAGCCAAGCAGCAGAGGCTCGGGAGATCTTGTACAGGGGTCTTCCATCCAGCAGCGAAGCCCAGTGGCAGAGCAGAAGCCTCAGGAGCTGTGCAGGTCCCCTGAGAAGTGTGGTGGTCGACAGTGGCATTGGTGACCTTAACCACAGCATGTCTGCCCAGCGACATAAGAAAGGATGTGGGTAATTTGGGGAAGGGTAAGTGGCTCTCGTTTGGGAATCTGTTGTCGTTGTTTAACGTTGTTTTCTATAAACAATAATAATGGCTTTCACTTTTCCAACACGTGTTAGTGCTTCAAGTGTCCGGCTTGGTCACAGATGAATTTAGCACCCATAGAATGGTTGATGCTGTTAAAAAAAACAAAACTCACTGAAATTTGAGCGTAAGTTTTATTCTGAGCAGTTATTCTATATGGATACAAAACCTGTTGCCATCGAGTCGATTTTGATTCCAGAAAAAGCAATGGTTTGGAGAAACTAGGTACAATGGAGGCTTATAAAGAGAAGAAAAACCAAAAAAAAACTGAACCCATTGCCATTGAGTTGATTCTGACTCCTTAGCGACCCTATAGAGAAGAGGAGGGAGAAATATACAGGACAACCACTGGCTAATTTTAACATGATTGGTTGAACCGTGACTTCCCCTCTTTGCTGAGATTAACTGATACCAGTTTATTTCTGACCTGGCTGTTAATAATTTGGCCCTCCATCCATTAGTATAATGCTTGAAATATAGCAAACGTTCAATAAATATTTATTTCACTAGTAAATAAATTGTCAGTTGAATGAATATGATCACTTTTAAAT
>NW_004443995.1:14681654-14705008 GCF_000243295.1 Trichechus manatus latirostris
TGTCATAAAACAATATGTGTACTACTGTTTCATGAGAAACTATTTGTTCTGTAAGCCTTCACCTGAACTACAATAAAATAAATAAATAAATAAAACAAAAGAAGCGGAAAAAAGCAACACCAGCAGCCAACAAATGGCACTCAGGGAGCCGGCCAGTCCTGGCGGGTGGAATCCAAGTAGCCCGTGCTTCCCAGTCAAGATACTGTGGCCACAGCAAGCAGAGGAGGCTGAGTGGGGTTGAAGAATGATGGGGGTGGGAAAGCGTTTATCGCAAATTACCGGTTGTTTTGTCTCCTGCTCAAACTCTGAGAAGCTGCTTTCTCGTTCCCCATTTTTGCTGGTCTCCGATAGGAGTCCAAGATGGCGGATCCGCACTGCGTTAGCTGATAGAGGACCTCTGCATGAATCTCTCCTCGCTCTCCATTCTGTCAGTTTTCTCACTCCATTTGGTGCTTGGCTGAGTTCTTTATCTCGTCGTTTGATGTTTTAGGGTTTCAGAATTGCCGTTTTCTCCATTTGGCTTAGTTTTTTGGATCTTTGCTGTGGAGGGACAGCGTGGCGCTTCTGCCTAGAGCACCATTTTTCTGGAAATCCTGAGAAATATCTTATTTTATATTTTTATATTCTAAATTACTATTTTGGTTATAGAGAAACAGCGTTTATTTCTGTAAGTTGATTTTGAATCAACAAACTTGTTGAACTCTCTAATGTACCTAATAATTTTTCCATTCATTCACTTGGGTTTCCTAGATAGATAAATTTATCATCTTTCATTAATGGCAGCTTTGTTGCTTCTTTTCCAATCCCTAGAAAGCTTATTTCTTTATCTTGGCTTTATTTTTTTACACAGGGCTTCCAGTGCAGTATGTCTGCTAATATCTTTTTTTTTCTTGGTCTTAAAAGAAATATGTCCGAAGAAATATGTCCAAAGTTTCTCCATGTATGATGTTTGCGTGGAGTTTTGGTAGTTAACCTTTTACACCTTTAAAATTTATTTTCTGATAATTAAACTTTTCTACCTTTCTTTAATGGTGCAGAACTGGGAAGTGTTTCATTCTGCTGTACACAGGGTCACTGTGTGTTGGAACTGACTGGAAGGCACCTAACAACAACAACACTGTTTCCTGGGCCAATTCTGGTAATTTGTTTTGGTAATTTGGTATATATATATATATATATAAACATAGCAACGATGATCGTGAGGATGACACAGGACCAGGCAATGTGTACATATATGTATACACATTTATATATCATATAAATATATATAATAATTTATAATTTTATAGAAAACCAGCCATTTCATTTGTTTTCAAACTTATATTCTTTATAAGTTTCTTTGGTTTTAATAGGTGATGGTGTTTTGACTGCCCCACTTTCACTTACTTATATAAGCTCCAACTGCCTGTTTTTGTTTTTTTTTTTTGAGGGGGGAGGAGGGGCACCTGGCCTAGTAATGTAGAGAGTTTTCATGTTCTTTTTGAGAGAACAATTGTGTACTTTTTAGTATATTATGATTTTTTTCCTCTTATTTCAATGTGATTGGAGTGGAGTTCACCATTTGTTCAAACTATTGTCTCACAGTTTAAAACTGGAAACTCGTTACTGATATTTCTTTCTTTTTTAATACATTGAATGTGTACACATACACACTTCTATTTTGATACTGTGGGCATTTTATGCTTCATCACCTGCCTTCAACTTGGCAAACTCCCTTACTCTATCGCCTGGACTTGCCTCTGATCACCACCTCATCTACTCTGGAAGCTCAGGAAGGGCAAGTGCCAGAGATGAGGTGACGTTTCTGTTGCATGTATAACTCTGACTTTTTTACAAATACGTAATTAAAATTCTTAAAATTATTTTGTTTAGGGCCATAAAATCCCTCAATTAAAAATGTCCATACCCAAAATAACCAAATAAAACAGCTCTGCCAGATTCTGTGCTTTAATCTTGAGTATCTTTTCTTTTATAGTACATATACTTCTCCCAACACCCATGGAAACAGCAGTCAAGAAATCAAACAATGCATTGCATTGGGCAAATCTGCTGTAAAAGATCTCTTTAAAGTGTTAAAAAAGCAAAGATGTCACTTTAAGGACTAAGACACACCTGACCTGAGCCATGGTGTTTTCAGTCACCTCATATGCATGTGAAAGCTGGACAATAAAGAAAGAAGACCGAAGAAGAATTGATGCCTTTGAATTATGGTGTTGGTGAAGAATATTGACTATACCATGGACTGCCAAAAGAATGAACAAATCTGTCTTGGAAGAAGTACAACCAGAATACTTAGAAGCAAGGATGGCAAGACTATGTCTCACATACTTGGGACATGCTGTCAGGAGGGATCAGTCCCTGGAGAAGGACATCGTGCTTGGTAAAGTAATGGTCAGCGAAAAAGAGGAAAACCCTCAACAAGATGGATTGACACAATGGCTGCAACAATGGGATCAAGCACAACAATGATTGTGAAGATGGTGCAAGACCGGGCAGAGTTTTGTTCTGTTGTACATAGGGTTTCTATGAGTCATAATCGATTCAACGGCACCTAATAACAACACACTTCTGTAAGAAAATTTTTAACAGTTGCAGAGTATTTAATTTTACGGCTATTCCAGAAATTACTCAGTAAATTCCTTTTTATTTATTAACTTTTTGGACACTTGGGTAGAATTTAATTTGTACTACATCATTGTAGCTAAACCTCAGTGCACACTCTTAAATTTCAACACTGGAATTACTGGGTCAAGTGGGTCTTGAGACACACTGGTTTATACCCCTCTGGAAAGTTTGGTTTACTTTAGCTTATATTACGTCTTTTTTGTTTACAGAAAACGTGGAACAGTAGATCTTATTATGAAATTATTTTAGCTTTTTAAAATTGTAGTTAAAAATGGTATCTATTGTTGTAATTTTTGGATTTTATTACTAATGGGAGTCAACATTTTTTCCATATCTTTAATGCCCAACCGTGTTTCTTCCTTTTGTGATTTTTCTGTTAACATTGTTAGTTATTTTTCAGTGTTCATCGAGAACAATTCTTTGAATTTACTATAAAAACTGAGAAAACTTATTATGAGGTAAATGAATTTTGAGAGAGAGTCTCAGTTTCATCTTTACAGAGTTTCTTACTAGAACAGAGTTAACTGGACTAATTTACCAATTTAGCTTTGTCCTCTTCAGGATAATATGGCTTACTTTTTTTTAACCTCCATATGGCATATTCTATTTGTACTGTATTTAACTCACTCTTTCTAGAATAGCACTAAATTTTTACATTTAGTTTCTTACTTTAAAAATAGAACTTTCCAAAGTTGTGATAGTAAAATACTGGAAAATGTTTGTCTCTTTCTTGCTGCAGTCTGTTAACAGCAACCCAAGGGGATTCCCCAGGTTAGCTGAAACGTATACACTTACTGCTTTTCTGTACAGAACTCTGCCTTTTAAAAAATAATTTATTTTATTTTTCGTTGTTGCTGAGAATATACACAATAGAACATACAGCAAATTCAACAATTTCTGCATGTGCAATTCATTTATTACATTGTTCAAGTTGTGCAACCATTCTCACCCTCCTCTGCTTTTTAAAGTGAAGCAAGCACTGAAATACATTTAGTGCCCGACAAAGTGACATGCTTAAATGTGAAAACATCAGGGTTTGCTAGAGTTACAGACCTTGGCACTAGAAATTTCATGCAGATGAGGGCACTTTTTCTGTGAAAGATAAAAGGGAGAAGAAAGGAAAAAATTTCTGCAGTTTAGTTTCAGATTTTAAAAGAACAAAATCTCAGTCTTGTTTCTCTAGGATAGGGACCTAAGACATAGCAATCATCTAATATTTTTTTTCACTTCACCTGATCTATGATCTGTGAGAACTTGCTTATCTATTCTTGCAAGCAACGTTCCGTTGCTACATTGCTGTCTTAGTCATCTAGTGCTGCTGTAACAGAAATACCACAAGTGGGTGGCTTTAACAAAGAAAAATTTATTTCTTCACAGAAAACTAGGCTAAAAGTCCAAATTCAGGGCGTCAGCCCTAGGAGAAGGCTTTCTCTGTCTGTTGGCCTTCTCATCAATGTTCCCCCGGACTAGGAGCTTCTCCATGCAGGGACCCCGTGTCCAAAGGATACGCTCTGCCCCGGCACTGCTTTCTTGGTGGTATGAAGTCCCCATGTCTCTCTGCTCACTTCTCTCTTTTATATCTCAAGAGATTGTCTCAGGACACAATCCAATCTTGTAGACTGAGTCCTGCCTTACTAACACAACTGCCACCCATCCTCCCCCATTAACATCATAGAGGCAGGATTTGCAACATACAGGAAAATCACACAATACCAGGAATCATGGCCCAGCCAAACTGATACACACATTTTTCGGGGGACATAATTCAATCCATGACAATTGCTGACCTGTAAAATTAGGACAATCATATCCTGAAACCTGTAATACAGAGATGTGCAAACTCCGTATTCTATTTGCACGTACAATTCTACGTAAATCTTTCTATCTTATTTAGAGGACAAAATAAAATGAAAAGATGAAAAGTAATACACATATGCATAATATCTCTTGATGGACTATCCTTTTTTGGGAAGGAGGTAGGTGAGAGGGTAGGGTAGTAGGTGACCCATTAAAATTAAAAATGTGTAATTATTATTTTTAATTGGGGCCACTTAGACACCAAGAAATTATTGCCTTTTAAAAGATGTGTGCTCTATAGAGCTGCTTTTCTTAAAGAATTCATTTATATTTCCATGTTCTCATCCATGAAAGTACTAAAGGTCCTAAAGGATATAAAAGATAAAAACAGGGTACAGTCAATCACCGTTTCTTTGTAAACTTGGCTTTATTCTTCTATTTTTTTCATTCCCATCACAATGTACTTTATAATTTCTGTTTAGAATATTGATAAGATAGTAGAGTCTTTGTAGATTGATTAATTTAAATCCTTATCGATCAAATATTTAAGGTAATTCTACAGGGTAGAGAAACCTTAAGATTTTGTATTATCTATGTATTTCTAGAAGTCAAGATAAATTCTGTATATTTATAAACTAGACATGTAAAAGTAAGGGCACTTGACCTCCAGCTGGCTTAGTCTTAGAAACAAAAAAAAAATGAAGACTGGAGTATTCTAAATTGGTAGTATAAGGCATAGTGATGTAAAAACATGATAATCTAGGTAAATATACATCAATTTCCTGTACTTGTTGTACTAAAACTTAGACCCCACACAGCAGCCTGATGTAATTGCATTACCACGCTTAATTACTTGGCATTGCATGGCCTTTTTATTTTTCTGTTACTATTATTCCTGGCAAATGAATAAATTTCACTTTGCAGAAATAAATTAGGCAGCTTGCCACTCAAACTAATCACTGTGGTGCTCTACTCTCCGTGCTCAAAAGACAGATTGACAGCTACTGGGCATTTATCTAGCCATTTCTTGATAACAGGGCATGTATTTGCACATGCACATGGAGACAGTTTTAAAGATTTTAAAGGTAATTATCTTTTGGTCCACTTAGGATTTGAAACCTAATTAAAGAAAGTTTAAGACACTAAAGTCTTAAAGAATTAGGTTTATAGTGTGCAAGCCACTCAGAGTTTGGTATTAAATTGAGAACTGAGTGTGTTGAAGAGGATTGCAGAAATATTTAAATCAGTCACGATTTAGTTGTTCACAAACTCAAAATTCAAAATGTATGAAAAGGAATAAGTAGAGAGACTCAGGCAAAACTATGGTGAGCAAAGAGAACTAATTTCAGGTCCCCTTTTCTAGATGGCTTCAGGAATATGCCCTGGACTACGCTTGTGGCAGTGACGAATGCACCCTTATGTTACAGAGTGTAAGAGGGTGTAAAATATAATTCCCCTCTGTTAGTTTGTTGTACTGTGGTGGCTGTGATACTGGAAGTTATGCCACTGGTATTTTAAATACCAGCAGGGTCACCATGGTGGACAGGTTTTTTAACACAGCTTCCAGATTAAGACAGGCTAGGAAGACTGGTGATTTACTTTCGAAAATTAACCAATGAAAACCCAATGAATCACAACAGAATACTGTCTCACATAGTGCTGGAAGATTGGAAGGCACTCAAAATAGTTTTCGAAACGATGGCCTTGAGCATACCAATGACTGTGAGGATGGTGTATGACCAGGCAATGTTTTGTTCTGTTGTACATGAAGTCTCCATGAGTTGGAGCCGACTCAACGGCAGCTAATCAAAAGACAAAAGTAGGAAGCAGCCATGAGAGAAGGACAAGGCCATAGGTTTTGCTGAATTTACTCCTGTAGATGGCATCTGTACCTATGTATAAAATTTGCTATGTACAACAGAATGAAACACTGCCTGGTCCTGCCCCATCCTCACAATCGTTATGCTTGAGTCCGTTGTCACAGCCACTGTTGTGTCAATCCATCTTGTTGAGGGTCTTCTTTTTTGGTGTGTTTAGGCTATAAATTTTCTATAAATATCTGAACAAATCTATTGCCTTAATGTACCCAGTAAACTGAAACCTAAAGGATATTAGAATGAAAATGAAGAACATGAGGTGCAGCCTAGAAAAAAATTCAATACATTTTTATCTTAGGATAATTTTTTTTAAAGTAACTTTCTTAGATTCCATCAGGTAGGTGTGGTAGAATTTCTTAGGTAAAAATGTGTATAAGTCTGTGAGAATCACCAGAGGGGAAAGGGAGCAATTCATTAATTTGCCTGGAATCAGGTAGGTAAGCAGATCTATTTAAAATTATCGTGGCCGAGAGACACACTATTTTTCCAAACAATATTCCTCATGTTCTACCATCTGGGAAAATTTTATAAAAAAGAATGGGGCATATGAATTATTAGATTGGATAGTCTTGCCCTTAGTATACAAATTTACCTGTATTACTGATATTTCAGGGTGAGATTGTTTAGACAATCACATATTAACAACAATAACAACAAAAATGCAATTTTCCTCTACTGTTTTCTCTCAATCATTTATTTCTCACCTCTAAAACTTTTAAATTCCTGAGAGAAAAACATGGACTATTTTCAGCATATTGCAAATTTCTGCCTTCCTTTGGCTAGCCCTGTGATTCAGATTTACACACTGCACCAAGTTCTGCATGCCATACCATCACACCTCCCTTCAGCACCACTAAAGACAGATCAAAAGTCACGTGAGCAAATTAAGCCTCATAAAAATTCTTTGGTGTCTTTTAAAAATACAATTTTTTTTCCCCAATCAGGAAGAAAGAAGCCAAAGAAAAACTGTTATTTCCCTCTTACAGGTGGTTTTTTAAAGAAGTGTTTTTTGTTTTTAAATCAAGCCAATAATCATTCTGTTTACACTGGAGTACATTGCTCAGTACCAGCAGAATAATCAGATACAGATCCCAACAAATACATATAATTCCTTGCCCAGCATAAATAAGGGTTGAATGCCAGTTCAATTCCATCTTTGGGTGAAAATAAACAGCTGTGCAAAGTCAATTATTCTCATTTTCTTTCACATTGGGCCTATAATTGTTGTTTATGTCATTCTGTCAGAGCTCTGATACACAGTTGGAGTAGTACCTTATATCCCAGCTCTAAGTCTTTACTTAAAGTTAAACAAAAGATATCTATGCTAGCAATTTGGAATTCTAAGTTGCCAGTCTTTCTTGATTTTAGGCTGTCCCTCCTGGGTCAGCCTGTGGTAGACTTAATTATGGACTTTGGAGTTAGGCAGATTTTGGCCTGAAGCTGTACTCAGCCCATTACCTGGATTTTGATTTGATCAGGTTGCTTTTGAAGCCATATTTTTTCTTTTTTCCCCGTCTGTGGAATGGGAATAATGAAAGTACCAACCTCATGGAGTTATAAGATATAAATGAGATAACATAAGCAATGAACTTAGCTCAGAGTCTGTTACCTGGGAAACTGCTCAATAAAAACCACTATTTTTTGTGATGTTGCTGATAACATAATAAAGGGGTGTTTCAAGTCCCTTCACAGTCCCCATAGCTCCCTTTTCTTGGATATGAGCAACTAACAAGGGAAATCTGAGAGCCAAAGAGCACTGAGAGGTGCTTAGAAGGTGTGGTCATCGTTGTTGGGTTCAGTAACCATCAGGGAGTGTATTTGCTTCTTAGAACACGTGACTTGCGTCTCCAAGACCCTAAACAACTAACCATAACCGGTAGACATGACCCCATAGTGTGTTTAATTAAGTATATTTTTAAAGTTAAAATGAAACACCTTCAGTCTAATAGCTCATACCTAAGAATGCACATTGCTGTCTTAGGCTGAGTTCTCTAGAGGAGCAAAACCAGTGAAAGAGATATATATATATATAAAAAAAGAGATTTATCTTAAGAAAATATTTCACACGGTTGTGGAGGCCGGCAAGTGCCAAATCCATGGGCCAGGTGTCAGGCTGGAGGCTTCTCCTGACTCATGTGGTTGCAGGGGCTGAAGAACCCAAAATCAGCAGGTCAGGCAGCAGGCTGCTGGCTCACGTCCCAAGAACCAGAGGTCAGAGGATGAAGAGTCAGATGCAAGAACCAGAGCAAGCCAGTGAGCTTTACCAGAGCATCCATGTATATTGGATGTAAGCCACACCCTCAAGTAAAATCCCTTTTCATCAGATAAACGTGTGACTTGAGGAAGGGTTCAATTTGAGTAAGGGTGTATGTATGTGACCCTCTAGTCACACCCTCTAGTAAGTGTGCAACTTAAGCTATATCCCATACTAATCCTGCCTCATAGAGGTTTAGGATTTACAACACATAAAATGGAAGATAATTACATCAGATCACAAAAATGGAGGATAATTACATACTACTGGGAATCATGGCCTAGCCAAGTTGACACATAACATTAACCATCACAATTACCTAGGCTAATCTGTTAAAGAGAATCCTATACCCAGCACAGAGCTTGACATAGAGTAAGCCGGTGTTCAATATAGGTTCACAACTCTTTGAATAAATCCAGATCTTTCTTCGGTGCTGGAGTAGAACTTTGGATTAGAACTTGATGGACTTTAGCAAATCCAGAAACAGCTGGATGTTCTTTGAGGTGATCTGAAACGGTTTGTTTTATCTTCATTTCTACTAACATTAATTGAGTTTGTCTATTTATAATTTAATTTAATTGTCAAAATAGTCTTTTGAGGTAAATATTATTACTTTTTTTTGGATAGGGAAACTGAGACTAAATAAGAGATAAAGTAATTTACTAACAGCAGCTAAGTTTACTAAAGTCTGTGGACCTATGTCACCACATTGCTGCTACCTGGTTAGGGGCATGGCTTCTCTAGATTGGATTTGAGGCAGTAAACCCTCTGTAGTCAGTTGCCCCCAAGATTCTTCCTTGAAGACCTAACATTTAGACTCATACTTTTTGTCAGGCCTGGGTCATCACAAGGGGTGGATGCTTGAATGTTTTCTTGTACATTCCAGTGGCACACTGGTAAGCAGAAATCAGATACACACACAAAAAAAGCAAACGTATCTTCCTTTTATTTTTAATGTGTAAACATCAGGTTATTATTTAGCTCTTTGCTGTGGAAAATCACATTGTTCTCCAAATGCTCAAATGACAAGACAAAATTTCTATATCAGATTAAAAAAGACTTCAGAATAAATAAATTTATAAAAATGTATTGTATAATTGGATTTTATTATATATGTCTATGTGAATGGCTACAGATATAGATATATAGATTAGATATAACAACCAACCAACCGCCATCGAGTCGATTCCAACGCATAGAGAACCTATAGAACACAGTAGAACTGCCCCATAGGGTTTCCAAGGCTGTAAATCTTTATGGAAGCTGACTTTTACACCTTTCTCCCACAGAGCGACTAGTAGGTTTGAACCGCCGACCTTTTGGTTAGCAGCCAAGCGCATTAACCACTGCACTACTGGGGCTCCTGATATAGATATAGATATATTACATATATTATTGGAAGGACATACACAAAAATAGCAATTTGATTATCTCTTTATGGGAATGCTATATGTAATTTTAATTTATTTTCTTTTTTATGTATTGTTTTAAATATTTTTACCTTTGAAATACGTTCGTAAAAGAATAAAACTCACTAGCAAAATCAAAAGCAAGTTCACTATTGTAGATGGGTGAAGTAAACATTTTCTTTTATAGAAAGGCAAAGAGTTTTAAATGAATGTTTAGTGGTATAAGCAATGACAGAAGATCTATGCTATTAATTTACAAATGCAATTGAAAAAAGACACTCAGAAGTTGCTGAAGTAAATACACTATTTGGAAAAAGTTTAGATAAGCAACATCTAGGATATCTTTTAGGTTGGTGACTCAGGTATCCACATTTTCTATTCTGACAGGTATTATAGCATACCTTGAGTTTTGTGGAGTCCCTGAGTGGTGCAAAACCGAAAGGTTGGCAGTTTGAGTCCACCCAGAGGCACCTTGGAAGAAACTACTACTGAAAAATCAGCCATTTAAAATCCTGTGGAGCACAGTTCTACTCTGACACACATGGGGTCACCATGAGCCTGAATCTACTTGACGGCAACTGGTTAGTTTTGTATATTTACTTTTCAGTTAATTATTGGGGCAGCGTGGTGAGAGACTTTATAGGGTCGTTATGAGTCGGAATTGACTCTATGGCGATGGTTTTTTTTTTTTTTTTTTTTTTTTTTTTTTTTTTTTTTTTGTGGTGAGAGAAAGAACAGTGGATTTGGAATTAGCAGACCCGAATTCTACTCAGTTGTTAACTGTGTCATTGAAAAAGTCATTTAATTTCTCAAAACTTTAGTCTCCTCATTGGTAAAACTGGGATAACAACTCTACGTCCTTTACATGATTTTTGTCAGCATCTAACCCTAACCCAGCCCCTATTTCTCCATATTCTCTTCACCTGTATAATTCAGGTAGCTCTCTTCAGCTTCTTTTTTATTCACTTCTGCTCTTTATTTGCTTTTTACTTTATTTTGGTTATACTGTTGTTCTTTTTCTAACGTCTTAAGTTCAATGTTAGTTAATTAACTTTCTCTCTTTCTAAATCATCTATTGAAGGTTTTAAGCTTTCCCTAATTGTTGCTTTATATTTTTGTAGGCTATTTATTAGCTTCACCTAAGTTCTGAATTTTTCTTACTTCCTAGAGAATTATTTTTTTATTATCATATTTTAAAATGCTTTATCCAAAGTCTATTTT
Source organism: Trichechus manatus latirostris (assembly GCF_000243295.1). Taxonomy (NCBI): domain Eukaryota; kingdom Metazoa; phylum Chordata; class Mammalia; order Sirenia; family Trichechidae; genus Trichechus; species Trichechus manatus. The sequence continues at coordinate 14,692,838 of NW_004443995.1, forward strand.
GTCTGATACTAATATGGCTGCACCAGATTTTTATATTTTTTGCAAATTTTTTACTTTTAAAAAATAATTTAATCTTTGTTGTTGAGAATATACACAGCAGAACATACACCAAATTCAATAATTTCAACATGTATAATTCAGAGACATTGATCATATTCTTCAAGTTGAACTGTGCAACCATTCTCACCCTCCTTTTCTAAGATGTCCCCCCATTAGCATAAACTCACTGCCTCCTAAGTTTCCTATCTAATCTTCTAAGTTGTTGTTAACAATTTGATTCCATATAGATAGATTTTAAAAGAGCACAGTGCTCAATGCAGTCATTCTTAACTAGTTAAACCAAACTATTGTTTGCTTTTGAGAAGACTTCAGGGGATATTTTTGGTTTAAGGTTTAAAGATTATCTCAGGACAACAATTTCAGGGGTTCATCCAGCCTCCATGGCTCCAGAAAGTCTAGATTCCATGAGAATTTGAAATTCTTTAGCTTTTTATTGAGATATAACACACAAATAGTAAAGAATTTAAAGAGCACTAATATTGAAGGTAGAGTTAAATGAATATTTTTCTATGGACACAGATAGGTAACCACCACCCAGACCAAGACAGAAGATTTCCAGCATCTCAGAAAGTCACTCAGTTGGTATGCTCATGGTACATCTTTTTATATTCCTTTACTTTCAACTTCTCTATGCCCTATGTTCTAACAGTTCTTTAAATAGCATGTTGTTGTTATGTGTCATTGAGTTGATTCTGACTCATAGCAATCCTATGTGACAGAGTAGACCTGCCCCATAGGGTTTACTGGGCTGTAATCTTTCCAAGGGAGCCCTGGTGGCACAGGGGTTAAGAGATCGGCTGCTAACCAAAAGGTCGGCAGTTTGAATCCACCAGCCGTTCCTTGGAAACCCTTAGGGGCAGTTCTACTCTGTCCTATAGGGTCAGTATGAGTCTGACTGGACGGCAATGGGTTTTAATCTTTACAGGAGCAGATTGTCAGATCTTTTTCTCCCGTGGAGCCATTAAACTTTGGATTAGCAGCTGAGTGCTTAACCATTATGCCACCAGGGCTCCTTAAACAGCTTGTAACCTCTTTCAATAAAGTCTTGCTTGTTGCTATGATGCTGAACAGATTTCAGTGGAGCTTCCAGACTAAGACAGACTAGGAAGAAAGGCCTGGTGATCTACCTCCAAAACTCAGCCTGTGAAAACCCTATGGAACACAACAGTCTGATCTACAATGGATCATGGGGATGACAAAGGACTAAACATTTCCTTCCATAGCACATGGGGTCACCATGAGTTGGGGACCAACTCTATGGCAGCTAACAACAACTTTTACTAAAGTCACATTCTTCAAAGTTTCCAGCTTTGTGCAGTTGTACTTTCAGGCCTCTTGAAGGCCAGAGATGAGGGCATTAAAACTTAAGCCACTAGATATCAGCAAAATCCTCCATTCTTACTCTCCCCCGAATAAAAGTAGGTTGGCTATATTTATGTAGAAATTCTCTGTGCTTGCAAAAGGATGTCTTTATTGCTGACACTAAAAGTCTCATCTTGTATTTTCTTTTAGTAGTTTTACAGTTTTAATTTTTATATTTTAATCTTTATCCATCTGAAATGAATTACCTTGCAAAGACAAAGAATGAGTAGAGATCCAAAATTTTTTTTATTTCTAAGTATTTAACAAGTTTTCTGGATACAATAAAGCAAAAGCCACCTTCTTATGGGTTAAATTATTATAAATATTTGAGTCTATATATGAGTTCTCTGTCACATTCCATTTATCTGGATATCTGTTTCTTTAAATATCCTGTGTGATTTTAATTAGCATAACTTTATATTATTTTATAGTAACTGGCTGGAGAATGTTCACATTCATTATTCTTCATTTTCAGAATTTTCTTGGCTTTTGTTGTTGTTGTTGTTAGGTGCTATTGACTCGGTTCTGACTCATAGTGACTCCATGTACAACAGAATGAAACACTGCCCAGTCCTGCACCATTCTCACAATCGTTCGAGCCCATTGTTGCAGCCACTGTGTCAATCCATATCATTGAGGTTCTTCCTCTTTTTCACTGACCCTCTACTTTACCAAGCATGATGTCCTTCTCCGTGTACTGGTTCCTCCTGACAACATGTCCAAAGTATGTGAGATGAACTCTCTCCATCTTCACTTCTAAGGGGCATTCTGGCTGTACTTCTTCCATGACATATTTGTTCATTCTTCTGGCAGTCCACAGTATAGTCAATATCTTTTGCCTTCGGTCTTCCTTATTCATTGTCCAGCTTTCCCATGCATATGAGGCAATTGAAAATGTCATGGCTTGGGTCAGGCACACTTAGTCCTCAAAGTGTCATCTTTGCTTTTTAACACTTTAAAGAGATCTTTCACAGCAGATTTGCCCAATGCAATATATTGTTTGATTTCTTGACTGCTGCTTCCATGGGCAGTTAGCACACATTTATTCTTCTAGATCAGAGTTTCCTAACCTTGGCATTAGTGGCACTTTGGGCTGGATAATTCTTTGTGGTGGGGGGCCTGTCCTGCTCATTGGAGATGTTTAGAGGCAACCCTTTCTCTACTCATTAGATGCCTGTAGCAACCTCCCTCCCTCCCCCTACCAGTTGTAATAACCAGGAATATCTCCAGACATTGTCATATGTCCCTGGAGGAACAAAATTGCCTATAGTTGAGAGCCCTGTTCTATTAAACTTTATAATAATTTGGTCAGAGGGATAGTACAGCATAGTGGTTATTCTTGCAGGCTGCGGATCCAGACTCCATGGGTTTAAATTCTACTTCTGCTAAATACTTATATTCGTGAAAATGACTTAGCCTCTCTGTACTTCTGTTTCCTCATCCATAAAATGGGGATAATACACCTTATCAGGTTATTGTGAGGATTAATTGAATTTTTTGTAAAATGTATGGAATGATACCTGGCATATAGTAAGCCTTCAAGAAATGTTAACTATTATTTCTTTTCACATTCCAAAATACATCACTGGTATTTTAACTGCATTAAATTTTTAGGCTGATCTGGAGGAGGAGTGATACCTTTTTGACATGGTAGCTCCCTTTCAAAGAATCAGATGTGGCCCTCTACTTCTTCAAGTTCTCTTTTATTCTTCAGTAGAGTGTCATAGCTTTCTTCATGTGGTCATGCTCATTTCTTATTAAGTCAAGTAAATCACAAATAGTAGTGGGGCCCTGGCAATTTACCTCTACATCCGTCTTGCATCTCTACTTTATTCCCTTAAGTGGGAGTGTTACTTCTTGTACAGTGCCCTCTTTCTGTCTGGTCCAAAACAGATACTCTGCAGAGTTTCTAGAATGAGGTAGGTGCTGTTCCCTAATTTCAGAGTAGATTAAGTTTTATACTTTACTTTTCTTCATTCTTTGTGTTCATTTAAATAAATTTCCAATAGATGAAATTTGTGAATGTTTCTGAAGCTGCCATCTTCTCTAGACAGTTTAAATTTCTTTACTAAGAAACATCTAAAATAATTATTTTTATTCATCTGTATTAATTACTCTGATATTGTTTGGTGTTTACAAATGGTTTATTATTCTATCCCTTTCATTACATGAGATCTATTAATAATGGCTTTGGAATTGGAAGGGGCTGTTTTGTTGGAAATAAACGAAGAGCTGTTGTAAGAATCGACTGTGATTTTTACCTTTTATACAATTATTTGCTTCTTATAAGTTCATAGCACTTTCTCTAGAATTTACTACAAATAAAATGGTATAGTAACTACTATTTTTCTCCTTACACTTAAACTACAAACAGCTATTTTCTTCCTTCCTTCCTTCCTTCTTTTCTTTCTTTCTTTCTATCTGTGGTTGCCTTTAGCATGCACTCCCAAAAACTCGACATGTAGCATGTAAACACACACTTATTACCTGTTTTTACACATGAAGATTGTAGGATAAACCACTAAACATGTCATGATTTTTGTGGAGGATGGATCTCTTGGGATGATGTTTTCTTTTCTGGGACCAATATGAGCTACACAGATTCCCCTCCATCTGTCATAGAACTACATTTCCCACACACTGCTTTATTCTGTCTTCACATGGTAGGGTGATACAGGCAAAAGCTGAGGACTTGCTACCATCTCTTTAGATACTGTCTCTCAAAGTCCTTTTGTTTTTAGTCAGGGTTTTTTTCTTTTTTCCATTTTTACAAAAACCAGTTGCCGCCGAGTTGTTTCTGACTCATGGTGACCTCTACTATGATGACCCCACGTGTATCAGAGTAGAGCTATGCTCCGTAGGGTTTCCAATGCCTGATTTTTTGAAAGTAGATGGCTAGGTTTTTCTTCTGAGGTTCCTCTGGGTGGACTTGAACTGCCAACCTTTTGGTTAGCATAGCAGCAAAGCTTGTTAACTGTTTGTACCATCCAGGGACTCCTTCATTTTTACAGGGGTCGTTTATTTCCATCCCATTCTTTTTCACACATTCAAATAATTTTTCTGGTCTTCTGCATGTAACTTTATTTTCAGCTTGTCTGTAGAGTCAGTTCTCTTGAAGCTGCTGGTGTAAATAATAGGGGAAATCTATCAGTCCTATAAAGAAGTTCAGATGGGTGTATGGGAGGTTAGTGAAATAGGAAGAAGGAATCAGTATATAAAAACATTTGCTTGTCCTTTAAACTTTTCATGCTTATTAGAGTTTTTCTTTTTTTGGTGGTGGGGGGCTAAAAATGTTTGGATATTTTTGAAGTGCATGAAGATATGACCACATTTCCTTCTAAATGATTGCTTCAAATAGCATTACCATAACAGCCAATGAGAATTCACAGTAGCTTCATCACCCTGGGTATGATATTAAAAACACTTTGTCAGTTTCATAGATAATCAAGTAGTTTACTATTGCTTTAGTTTTCATTTTGAAACATTAATGAAGTTGAAAAATGAATTGATTTTTGAAATCATGTGCATAAGAAGTTGAATAAAATTTTATTGGTCAGAATATGCAATGAGTTTTGAACAAGCTAGATATTTTGAAAAAACAACATTGAATATATTCAATATTTTTATAAGCTATGATATGCTAATAGTTCTATCAAATTTTATAGATCCTAAGAAAGCTCACCTGTGCCTTCATGAGCAGGAAGAAGAGAAGGACTGGACAGAGAAGGAAGCAGTAGAAGAGCTATATTCCATTTATTTGATGTAAGGATGCCACAGTATCCAAAGGAACAAATGGAAAATAGCTGAATATTTATCTTGCTAGTCTCTCACCCAAGAGGACTGCCCACCAACCATGGGGACACCAACAGTAAGTGCCTTAGGATAAGAAGTTGGTCAGCAGAATTGAGAATAATGAAAGAGGCAGAGCTGGACTTGAGTCCCTATGTCATGGCCAGGCCTATGAGATTCCCTATATAGCTGTGAGATATCTGGCATTTGGACTTCTGACTCCAAGAGTCTATTCGTGGCTGGCCTATAAGCCGTTTCAGCAGCTACCACCATTGAGCAGAGGAGTACAACCATCGTCAGTTAAGTAAAAAGATGTCTTTTTCTTATTTTGTTTTTTTTTCTGCTTCCAACCCCTAAATCCTAGTAATAGGATTTAACTAGTAAAAAAGAAAGTTGGTGTAGAGCTTTCAATTGGATTTGAGATTGGCATTTCAAAATTGGAATAATTTTAATAAATAGAAAAAGACTAGAAAAGTCAATATCTATCAAAGATGTCTCTAAGGAGTAAGAAAGGTAGATTTTCAACCTGCTAACTCTGAACTGAAGCAACTCCAAAAGCCACCTTTCGCCCAAAGATTAAACAGGTCTATGAAACAAACAATAACACACGTGAGGAACATGCTTCTTAGTTCAATGAAGTATACAAGACTAAACGGGCAACACCTACCCAAAAGCAAAGACTAGAAGGCAGGAAGGGACAGGAAAACCAGATGAATGGACACAGACAACCCAAGGTAGAAAGGGTGAGGGAAGGAGTGCTGACACATTGTGGGGATAGCAACTAAGGTAAAAAAAAAAACAATTTGTGTATAAAATTTTTGAATGAAAAACTTAATTGTATGATTTAAAATAAAAGATAACACATAAACTTTCCGTTTGACCTAGTAATTCCACTCCTAGGAATCTACCCAAGAGAAATGAAAGCACATGTCTGTACAAAGACATGTTCATGAATATTCATAGCAGACTTATTCATAAAAGCCTAAATACAAACACAGTCCAAAATGTACATCAGTTGATCAATGGCTAAACAAAATGTGGTCTATCCATTTAATGTAATGTTATGCATCAATAAAAGAATGAACTATTGGTACATGCTACTGTTGCTGAGTGAAAACCCCAGGTTCTGCTCAGCGTGACTCATCTCAGCCACCTTTATTTCGTTGCTCAAGGAAAGGAACAGTTGGGGCTGCTGCCACCAAGACTACTCAGTGAGGTCAAAGGGGAAGGTTACTTTTATTACAAGTAGGAAGGTCATACAAGTTACATATCAACATTCTTAATTATACTACACAGGCACAATGGTGTTTACATATAACTTCATGCATCAAGTGTTCAGAAAATGGTGGTTAAACTCCATCCAGAGGCAGAGAAGTTACTATGTATGAGGTACTTAATGGGCTAAAAGCTTATCCTGAATGTCAGCATGGTGCCTAAACTGGTTTCCACCAATTTGCTATGGTTTTGAGCAGCAGTTGAAGAGAGGGGAACCAGGATTTTAATGTAAAGCTATGGGAAGTGCCAAGCAAAGGAAGCATTATTTTAATGTAAATCTGCAGGGCCTGCCAAACAAGCTGCTTGAGGCAGTGGCATTTTCTGCAGCCTGGGGGCCTCTGTCTTAAGACATAAAATAACCTCAAAAACATTATGCTAAGTGGAAGAAACCAGATGCAAAAAAAAAATTATACATTTTAAGACTCCATTTATATGAAATGTCCACAAATGACTTATTTATGGAGACAAAAAGTAGTTCAGTGCTTGCTTAAGGCTTGGAGTAAGAGAGTGGGAGCAGGAATTAACTGCAAATGGGCATAAAGGAATATTTGGGGTGATGGAAATATTCTAAACCTGGATTGTGGAGATGTTTGCACAATTCTAAATATTTAAAGTAAAAATGAGTAAATTTTATGGTATGTGTATATTATGCCTCAATAAAGCTGTTTTAAAAAAAAAAGAAAGGTAGATTTCACCTAGCATAAGTGAATAAAAGATTTAATGTTTTTTACCCTACAGGATTGAGACTTGTCAATAACCAATTACACAAATAAAGAGGATACTCTTAGGAACTAAGTGCTATGAAGAAAATAAAGGAAGGTAATGAGATACAATTTGATGAGGGCATGAGAGGGGAACCTGCTTTATCTAGGATAGGCAGGGGAGAATTATTTAATTCACAAAATTTTATTGAGTTTTACTGTATTCCAGTCATTGCTCTGGACTTTGGGGGTACAGTAGTAAACAAAACAGACAAAAAATAAAATCACCAAAAGTCTTCTTTGAAGGTGCGAGATCATAAAGAAATGAAGGGGGCAGACAAGCAAAGATAGGAGGCAAAAAAGAGAAGAAAAAAAAAAGAACTATGTCTCTGAGCCAAGAGCCAGCTCAGTGTATTTGAGTTTGAGAAAAAAGGTCAGTGTGGCTGGGGCCTAGTGAACAAGGAGAGAGTTGGAATAGTGTGGGGCCACGTAAGATTGGACATATAGACAGGGTCAGATACTTAAGGTGCATGCTAAAGAGTACGGTGTTAACTCTGGTGCAATTGGAAACTTATTGGAGATTTCAACTAGAGTAAGTACATGATCAAACTTATGTTTTAGAAAAATTAGTCTGGTTGCTTTGTGGTGAATAGAGCGTAGGAAACAAGAGTAGATGCAGAGAGACCAGCTTTGGGACTGTTGCTGTATTCCAGGCAACCTCATTTGTTCTTTCTAGAATTAATAAATGATGTTGGTCAACCTTTTAGTGATCTCTTAATTTCAGAATACCAAGGGATGGAAGTGCTTTAATCTGAGGAAATTAAAACATTCAGCACTTTTATGCCTTAATAGGCCTAGAAAGAATTTAATTGACTTAGGTTAAGTAAAACTTACATTAAACTGATTACTTTTGATTTAAAGATAATATCTTTTAGCTGAGAATGGAAATAATATTCACATGGTTGACAATATTTGAAATCATTATTCAACTTCAGTTAAAAAAGATCTAGAAATTACTTTATTAGCTTTCTTCAGAGCACATTTTATTACAAATAACAGCCATAAGAGAGAAAAGCCATGAGAAGGGCCAAAGACAAACTTTGAATAACATAGTCTCCTAATATACAGTGCCCTGATAGCATTTAGCAAAGCCATTTGGAAGATACCCAAACTGAGACAACAATCCTAGTTGATAAGCTCCCTTGACTGATATTCATCAACTGATAATGTGAACTCAGGTTGAACTCTGATCATAAAACTTGGAAAGATGGACGTTTGAAAAATTGCATATTCTTCATCCTGAACATGAGATCAATTCTAAAAATGACGCTAAATGGCAGATACATTCACGGTCAAGCCCAAATAAATGGAAACCACTCATACATGTTTATCATCTCAAGTTCTATTCTCAAACCTATCTGTACTAAAAACATTTTTGTCTGCTCACTGCAAGACTGAGATTCTTGTCTTCAATTTGAACTGACAGTTACAGCTCTCTGTAAGCCACAATTAAACAGTTGCTGAAACATAGTAGACATACAACATAGTCAATGAATGCATAAATTTGGATGACCATTTTTGTCAATTATAGGTAAAACTCCACATAGGCTAATGTAGTCTATCCATGAGAGAAATGTGTTATAGTAGCTGCCTTATCATCATTTTTTTTTTAACTTAAAAAAGTTAATGAGAAAAAGACAGAGGCAACATGGTGCCGTAGACAGCCATACCATGCAGTTCCTCTGCAGTAAAGTCCTGAAAAACTAAGTAAACAGATACAGACATCAATCCTGGAGCCCTAAGTATCAAATGAAGGGATACAGAACTAGATCAAACACCAAATGGAAGAAAGAACTGATGGAAACCAGAGAACGAGCAGAGATACGCAGGGGAGGTCCACTGTGAACTAATACAGCACAGTATTTATATCTTGGAAAACAGCCAGCAACAACTCCAGATAGGGCATACAGGAAGGCAACGTCACAGAGCTCCCAATAGGAGACAGAGCACTCGGTAAGCAGAGAAATACGCTTTCCCACCCCTCACCCTTCTGCCCTGTACTGCACCTCTCTCCCCTTCTAACTGGCCCCCAAGTTCACCCCCCTCCACATACACACCTGCAGGCTACTTCAGTGCCGTCCCTGTTTTTTTTTTAATTTCTCTCTCTTTTCTTTTCTTTCTCCCTTCCACTTAGCTCCATATGCCACCTCCTCCCCCTTCCTACTGGCACCTACCATATCACTGCAGCTAGAGGGCTCCCAGAGCTCAGACCTGCTGCAGCACTGAGTCAGCACCACTTCTCCCCCTCACCAATTGACCAGCTGCTGAATGCTGGGAAGCAAGCCCACACAACTTCCCCTCCAACACCCCTGCCCATCAGGCAAGGGGCTGTAAACATTCCCACAGCGCTGGACCAACATCAAGAAGAAGACAGCACCTGCCCAGTCTGCCCTCAGCCATCTTGCTAAACCAGTGAGCAGTGAAGTGGGCTTTCCCTTCCTTTTGCTGCCCCAACCACCCAGACAAGGTGGTGAAAGCTACCGTTCCAACAGATGAGCAAGCAGCAAAGCACGCCTGGCTCACCAGCCCTGACATCAAAACAAAACAAAAAAGCAGGAAGAAAAAAATGCACATACAATCAATAAAGACAATAATACCTTAATGTTTTGGAGACAGCAGACAATATCAAAACATATAAAACACAGGACAAGATGACTCCAGCAAGTGACCAAAACAAAGAATCAGATAACTTTCCAGTAGAAGAAAATGCAATGGAACTATTTGATATGGCATTGAAAAGATTAATGTTTAGGGCTCTCCAAGAGATTAGGAAAGAGATCAAGGAAAACTCAGACAAAACCAAGGAAAAAATAGACCAAATCATGGAAAACATAGACAAAACCAACAAAAACATATCCAAAATCAAGTAAGACACAGAAAGCAATAGAAGAATTCAGGAAAATAACAAGGACAAAATGACAAAATAAATAAACAATTAGAATTCATACAAAAATAACTAGAAAACCAAAAAATAAACAAAATTTGAGAAATGGACTGCTGAATAGAAGGTTATAGGAGCAAACTTGAATCACTGTAAGACAGAATAAGAAAGATTAAAGATAAACCCATGAATGTCACTTTGAGGAAAAATCAGAGAAAAGAATGAAGAAAACCTATGAAATATGTGGAACACAAACAAAAGCAAAAATCTGCATGTGATCAGAGTTTGAGAACAGGGGGATATAATAGAAAATTTAGGGAAGATTGTTAAAGACTTGCTGACAGAAAACTTCCCAAGTACTATAAAACATGAAAAGCTGACATTCCAAGAGGCTCAAAGAACCCCATATAGGATGGACCCCAAATGAGAGTCAACGAGACGTATCATAATCACACTTGCCTAAACCAAAGGCAAAGAAAGAATCCTGAGAGCATATCGAGAAAAACTCAAAGTCATATACAAAGGGGAAACAATAAGACTAAGTTCGGATTATTCGGCAGAAACTATGCAGGCAAGAAAGCAATGGAATGACACATATAAAACCCTAAAAGAAAAATACTACCAACAAAAATAATATATCCTGAAAAACTGTCTCTCAAAAGCAATGGCAAAATTAGGACATTTCAAGATAAACAGAAATTAAGGGAATTCATAAAAACGAAACCAAACTTACAAGAAATATTAAAGGAAGTCCTCCGGTTAGAGAACCAACAACATCAGACAAAAAAAGCTATGTCTAGGACACAGGACAGTATCAGCCCCATACCAACATAGATAAAGAACTCTCAATAATAAAGCTAAAAGACTTAAAACAGGGAAACAGAGACATCACACTGTAAATGATGACAACATCAAAACAATAAAACGGGGAATAAACGATGTAGGTGTAGAACTTCCAAATGGAGAGAAAGTCAAGCTGATATCAAGTAACTAAAGAATGGTTCAAACTTAGGGAGATAAGGGAAAATTTCAAGGTAACTACAAAGAAAGTTAACAAACCTACTCATCAAAATAAAAAAGAAGAAAAATATAAAGACTCAGTGAACAAAAAATCTGTAACTATAACAAAAGATAAGAAAAGAAAATCCACAGACAAAAGGAACGTAGCACAAGAAAGTAAGAGGAACAAAGAAAAGTCAGCACCACAAAAAAAGCACAGCAATATGACAGCAATAATCCTATACTTATTCATAACCACACTGAATGTAAATGACTTAAATGCACATGTAAAGAGACAGAGAGTGGCAGAATGGAAAAAAAAATACAACCCATCAGGATGCTGTCTAAAAGAAACACAACTTAGACACAAAGACATAAACATATTAAAAATCAAAGGATGGGAAAAAATATGTCAAACCAACAGCTATCAAAAAAGAGGAGGAGCTAGAGGTTCCGGCAAAATGGCACTCTAGGCAGAAGCACCACGCTGTCCCTCCACAGCAAAGATCCAAAAAGCTAAGCCAAACAGAGAAAACAACAATACTGAAACCCTAAAACATCAAATGAAGAGATAACTCAGCCAAGCACCAAATGGAGTGAGAAAACTGACAGAGAATGGAGACAGAGAAGAGATTCATGCAGAGGTCCCCTACCAGCTAACGCAGCGCAGATCCACCATCTTGGACTCCTATCGGAGACCAGCAAATGGGGGTATGAGAAAGCAGCCTCCCGGAGCATCCAGCGTGAGACAAAACAACTGGTAATTTGCAGTGTGCGCTTTCCCACCCCCCACCCCTCTTCGCCCCAGCTCGGCCTCCCCTGCTTCCCACGGCCAAGGTCTCTTGCCTGGAAAGTGCTGGCTGCTTGGATTCCACACACCCAAGCGGGCGGCTCTCTGGGTGCCATTTGTTGGCTGCTAGTGTTGCTTTTTTTTTCTGCTTCTTTTGATTTCTCACTAGCCTCTCGCCACCTCCCCCTCCTTTCACTCAAGTGCCTGGCTCCGTGCGCCATCTTTGCTTCCTCCTGAGGGGCTCCAGAGCGCCG
>NW_004443995.1:14705108-14706465 GCF_000243295.1 Trichechus manatus latirostris
ACTAGCTGGCTCTCTGAGTGCCATTTGTTGGCTGCTGTGTTGCTTTTTTTTCCCCCTGCCTCTTTGATTTCTTGCTTGCCTCTCGCCGCCTCCCCCACTTTTCGCTCTAGTGCCTGGCTCCGTGCGTCATCTTTGCTTCTTCCTGAGGGGCTGCGGAGCTCCATTCGAGTGTGGAGCTGCTTCCCGGTCTGGGCTGCCACGCTGGTGGGATCCCAGGGCTTTTGTTCGTTTGTTCGTTTTGAATTGTTTGTTTGTTTTCTTTTCCTTCTCTTGAGTTGGGAGCCCTTTCTGGCCAGGCGGAGCTGCATGGCAAGGAACTCCTCTTCAGCTTCCACAGACGTGCAGAGGGATTCCTGAGGGCATTTCTTTTTCCATTGGTTTTTTTTTTTTTTTTTCTGTTTTTTTTGGGGGCCTTTCTTTTTCCTTTTCTTTGTTTTTAATTTGCTTTGTTTTCTTTTCCCTCTTTTTCCCTTTTTGTCTTTCTCATTGCTCAGTTTCTCATCTCTCTATATCTTCCTTCTCTTTCTGAACCCTGAATACCAGGCATTGTATAACTCTACGCCTTCTAGCCAGGCTGTACTGCAACACCTGACAGCGACTTCCCCAGACCTCATAGCTACATCAGTGGTATCCCTAGGAACTTTGCAGTTCTTTAACCTTTCTGATTTTTATTTATTCATTCTTTTCTTCTCTTCCTCTTTCCTTTTCTGTTTTTTCCATTTCATAGTCTCTCATCTCTCCGTTCCAATGGCAAGCTCCCCTAGCACTCTTTTTTATTTCTTTGTATGTTTTTGATCCTGTTCCTCTCTCCTCTCTCCCATATCCATCTTAGCTCCACACATAACAATCTCCCCACTGCATCCTGCCTACCTGCACCGTGCACTTGACATCACACCACGAAGCAGCACAGGTACGGCCTACTGGAACCTGCCCTGCACTGATGACCGACCTGCCCTGGTGGCTGTAGTAAGTGCCACAAACAACCCGACCCAGTAACTCCTCTTCAGCTAGACCTGCCCTGTTGTACCATATCTGAGTGACTGACCCTGCCAGTTGGAGAAGGAGGTAAAAAGTACTGAGTGCACAGATGAGCAAACAACAAAAAACACACAGTCCGCCTGCTCAGACATAGTTAATTTTTTTTTTAAAAAAAGGAACGAAACAAACAAATCTATAATCAATAAATGAGAAAAATAACTACCGAATGCCCCAAAGACAGCAGACAATATCAAACATTTACAAAAACAGGACAGGATGGGTCCAGTAGGCACCCAAAATAAAACACCAGATGATTTTCCAGTAGAAGAAAAGGGACTAGAAATACCTGATAGGGAATTCAAATCTCTAATACTCAGAA
>NW_004443995.1:14713235-14739202 GCF_000243295.1 Trichechus manatus latirostris
GGCAATACTAATCTCGGATAAAATAGACTTTAAAAGTCAAAATCCACCATAGAAGACAAGGAAGGACATTATATAATGATTAAAGGGACGATCTACCAAGAAGACATAACCCTAATAAATGTTTATGCACTCAATGACACAGCTCCAAAATACATAAAACAAACTCTAACAGCTTTGAAAAGAGAAACAGACAGCACCACAATAATAGTAGGAGACTTCAACACATCACTCTCAATAAAGGAGACAATATCTAGAAAGAAATTCAGCAAAGATACAGAAGATCTAAAGGCTACAATCAACCAGCTTGACATGGTAGTCATATATAGAACACTCCACTGAACATTAAAAAGTATACATTCTTTTCCAACGCACATGGAACATTCTCCAGAATAGCCCACATTTTAGGCCACAAAGTAACCCTCAGTAAAGTCCAAAACATCAAAATAATACAAAGTATTCTTTCTGACCACAATGCCATGAAAGTAAAAATCAGTAACAGGACGACAAAGACAAAAAAATCAGATAAGTGGAAACCGAATAACACCTTGCTTAAAAAAACTGAATAATAGAAGAAATCAAAGAGGGAATCAAAACATTCCTAGAATCAAATGAGAATGAAATTACACCATACCAAAACCTTTCGGACACAGCAAATTCAGTGCTCAGAGGGCAATTTATAGCAATAAATGCAGACATCAAAAAAGAAGAATGGGCCAAAATCAAAACATTAGCCCTACAATTTGAACAAGTAGAAAGAGAGCAGCAAAAAAGCCCACAAGCACCAGAAGAAAGGGACAATAAAGATCAGAGCAGTAATAATTGACATAGAGAACAGAAAAATAATAGAAAGAATAAATAAGACCAAAATTTGGTTCTTTGAAAAGAACAACAAAATTGACAAACCGTTGGCCAAACTGACAAAAGAAAAACAGGAGAGGAAGCAAATAAGCCAAATAAGAAATGAGATGGAGGATATACAACAGACTGGACTGAAATAAAAATGATTACAACAGAATACTATGAAAAATGGTACTACAATAAATTCAAGAACCTAGACAAAATGGACAAATTTCTATGTAAACTAACACAAGCTGCAGTAGAAAATCTGAACAGACCCATGAGAAGAGATAGAAGAGGTAATAAAAAAAAAAAACTCTTAATGAGAAAGCCCTGGCCTGGATGGCTTCACTGGAGAATTCTACCAAACATTCAGAGAAGCGCTCACACCAGTACTACTCAATTTTTTCAGAACATAGAAAAGGAAGGAATCCTCCCAATTTCATTCTATGAAGCCAGCATAACCCTGATACCAAAGCCAGGCAAAGACACCACAAAAAAAGAAACTATGGACAAATATCTCTCATGAATATAGATGCAAAAATTCTCAACAAAATTCTAGCCAATAGAATTCAGCATCATATCCAAAAAAATAATATACCACAACCAAGTGGGATTCATACAAGTTATGCAAGAATGATTCAGCATTAGAAAATCAATCAATGTAATCCACCACATAAACAGAACAAAAGAAAAGAATCACATGATCATCTCAATCGAAGCAGAAAATGCATTTGATAAAGTCCACCACTCATGCCTGATAAAAAAATCTCAATAAAATAGGAATCGAAGAGAAATCCCTCAACATAATAAAGGGCATCTATACAAAACCAACGGCCAACATCATTCTCAACAATAAGATACTGAAAGCATTTCCCCCTGAGAATGAGAACAAGACAAGGATGTTCCCATCCTTGTTCACATTCCCTAAGAACAGGAACAAGACAAGGATGTCCTTTATCACCACTCCTATTTAACTTTGTGCTGGAAGTCCTAGCTAGAGCAATAAGGCAAGAAAAAGAAATAAAGGGCATCCAAATTGGAAAGGAAGAAGTAAAACTACCCCTATTTGCAGATGATATGATGCTATACATAGCAAACCAAAACCAAAACCACTGCCGTCGAATTAGTTCTGACTCATAGGGACCCTATAAGACAGAGTAGACCCTGTAGATTTCCAAGGAGCAGCTGGTGGATTTGATCTGCCAACATTTTGTTTGCAGTCGAGCTCTTAACCACTGTGTCATCGAAGCTCCACTGTACATAGAGAACATAATAAATTCAACTACAAAACTACTGATACTAATAGAAAGATTCAGCAGAGTAGCAGTATACAAGATTAACATACAAAAATCAGTTGGATTCCTATACACCAACAAAGACAACTTTGAACAAGAAAACAATACCATTTATAATAGCCCCTAAAAAGATAAAATACTTAGGAATAAAACTAATCAGGGACATAAAAGACCTATACAAAGAAAATACAGAACACTATTGCAAGAAACCAAAAGAGATCTACATAAATGGAAAAACATACCATGCTCATAGATAAGAAGACTCAACATTGTGAAAATGTCAATTCTACCCAGACTGATCTACAGATATAATGCAGTTCCGATCCAAATACCAGCAGCATTCTTTAACGAGATGGAAAAACTAATCACTAACTTTATATGGAAAGGGAAGAACCTCTGGATAAGCAAAGCATTACTGAAGAAAAAGAACAAAGTAAGAGGCCCCACACTACCTGATCTCAGAGTCTACTATACAGCCAAGGTAGTCAAAACAGCCTGGTACTGATGCAACGACAGACACATAGACCAATGGAACAGAATTGAGAACCCAGACGTAAGCGCATCCACGTATGGTCAGCTGATTTTTGACAAAGGCCCATTAAGTGGGGAAAATTCAGTCTTGTTAACAAATGGCACCATCAAAACTGGATGTCCATCTGTAAACAAATGAAACAGGGCCCATACTTCACACCATACACAAAAACTAACTCGAAATGAATCAAAGACCTAAATATAAAACCTAAAATAATAAAGATCATGGAAGAAAAAATAGGGACAACACTAGGGGCCCTAATATATGGCATAAATAGAGTACAAACCAGCCCCCCATATACTGGAGACTATGGCCCCCCATATGGCCTACTAACTCAGAACTGAAGCTACTCCCAAAGTCCACCTTTCAGTCAAAGATTCAAAAAACCAAAGCCTCTGTGATTCATAGTGATCCTGTAGGGTTTCCAAGGCTGTAAATCTCTATAGAAGCAAACTGTCACATCTCCCCACCACCTCCCACCCCAAGATGCTGGTTGTTTCAAACCAATGACCTTTTAGTTGGCTTTAACTACTGTGCCACCAAAACAAACAGTATCACACGTGAGGAAAGTGCTTCTTAGTTCAATTAAGTATAGGAGATCAAATGGGCAACACCTGCCCAAAAGTAAAGAGAAGAAGGCAGGAAGGGACAGGAAAACTGGATGAATGGACATAGGGAACTCAGGATGGAAAGGGAAAGGGGGAGAGAGCTGACACAATGCTGGGATTGCAAACAATGTCCCAAAACAATTTATGTATAAGTTTTTGAATGAGAAACTAATTTGTGCTATAAACTTTCACCTAAAGAACAATTAAAAAAAAAAAAAGCTGAAAATTTTATTGTAGTTTTCTCTTTGCAAATATAATAGATGCTTATTATAGAACATTTAGAAGCTGGAAAAATTAAAAAGAAAAATAACAAAATTAGCTAAAATTAAGCTCTGCAAACATCTTGGCATATTACACACTCATGACACACACACACAATAAGCTCTTACTGTACGACTAGTTTATAATCATTAAAATATACAACAAATATTTCTTGTCATTAAGCCTAACAGATTGCAACCTGATGTGATTGTAGTGTCCTGAGGTTTCTGAAATTCTCTAGAATGTGTACATTCAAAGCAGTCACTTTGGGAGGTCATCATATTCATTTATTCAAACACTGCTGAAAGAAAGGCATGTGACATGCAGCCAGGGCTTGCCATCCCTTGTTCTTTAGGATGGGAGAGAAGGAACCTCTGACACCTCCCACCCTTGCTCCCTAGGTAGAGCAGTGCAGTGTCTGGTGTGTGGGAGGGCCAGGGCGAGTACTTCACATTGTGACGCAATTCTTTTAACGTACTTAATGGAGGTGTGGGCCTCAGCTGGTGTCTCATATTTCTGACCCAGAATTTCCAGCAGGATCTGCTATGTCCTTGGAGAGACAGGTACTCTCCAGAGTTAGTTTGTAAGTTAGGGCCTCCTCCATGTGCTCTTACCCCTCATGCCTGTTGTTCTCTTTACTATTGAGGTAAGACTGTAAACTCCAGAAAGGTGAATTATAACGAAGATTGACTGATACTAATGGAAGCCTATCAAAAATCCTGGGTTAGACACAAAGATCTGAATAAAACTCAGTCCCTGCCCTCAAGGAGCTCACAGTATAATACACTTGGTCTTTTTCTTATTTTTAGTCACCGTGCAGTTTCAGTATCAGGTACCTAGGGTAGTTGACTGAATCTTAAAGCTTCTGTCACATTCCTTTCCAATTTCTGTCATATGTTACTTCATTTGATCCTGGACGGCTACCTAGTGAGCGCCCAGGATGAAGTCATTTCCCTCCTCCATGTTCTTTGCTGTTGGCTTTATTCAGATCCTCATTCCTTCTCATCCCTCCTACAGTAATGGCTCTTAAAATTTTTAAATTGATTGAAACACAAATTATCACGGAAATACGTGTACATCATTTTTTTAATCAAATGTTTGTGTTTTTTCCACCCATGGGATTGTAATTAAATAGTGACAGCTAACAAAGTGATCACTACTAGTGCACCAGGCACTGTTCTAAATGCTCTACATGTCTTAGCTCATTTAATTCTCGCTACAGCTCTTTGGGAAACTCTGGTGATGTAGTGGTTAAGGGAATGGCAGCTAACCAAAAGGCAGGCAGTTTGAATCCAACAGGCACTCGTTGGAAACCCTATGGGCAGTTCTACTCAGTCCTGTAGGGTCGCTATGAGTTGGAATCGACTCTACAGCAAGGAGTTTGTTTGTTTGATGCAGCCCTTTGGGAGCCCCTGGGTGATGCAAACAGTTAATGAGGTAACTGGAAGATTGGAGGTTCAAATATACCCAGAGGGGCCTTGAAAGAAAGGCTTGGTGATCTACTTCCAAAAAATCAGCCAACAAAAACCTTACGGAACACAGTTCTAGTCTGACACACATGGGGTCACCATGAGTCAGAATTGACTTGACAGCAATGGAAAAAAAAAAACCCTTTGATAATTACTCTTAAAAACAAAACTCAACGAAATTTCAACTTAAGGTTTATTCTGAGCAGTTATTCTATATGCATATAGGGAGACCCCTTTGATTCCAGAAAAAGCAAATGACTCAAAGAAGCTAGGTTGAATAAGGCTTATAAAGAGAAGAGGAGGGAGAAATATAGAAGATCAACCATTGGATAATCTTAACATTGAGGTAGACAGCCTCAGAGCCCAACCCTTCTAAGAGACACCTGCTCTGGCTTGTCCTCTTACATCAAGCAGAATAGGCTGCACATTCTTCTGAAAATGTCCTTGACAAGATAACCACAAAACAGCCATGGTGGGTTTTAGCAGGCTTTCTACACCATCTTAACACTTCAAGTGACCTGTCAGCTCATTAAGCGAAGAATACATATAAGCACCCTACCTTTGGGTGGAGACCTAACATGCTAATGAAAACAAAACAGAACAAAACCAACCGCTTCCTCCATCCTGGGGGGATCCAACCCTTGTCAAGAGAAAATGCATAGTCATCCCCAAGCTCTGAGCACCTGCCTGAAAGTCAATCCTGAATATTCATGATTAATTTGCATTTCCTTGTCTGCTCTCAGTAAAGGCCCACCTCCCCAAGCTGCCTGCGAGCAGTCTTGGAGGCAACAGCCCTGACTGTTCCTTTCCTTGTGCAATGAAATAAAGCCACCTTTCTGATCTCCCATCTCGGCCTCCTGTTTAGTGGCTGTAACAAGTCATGCTGAGCAGAACCTGGGGTTTCCACCCAGCAACAATATGGTGATTGAAACCTGCCTTCCCTCTTTTACTGACATCAGCTGATATCAGGTCACAAGATGGTCTCTGGCCTTCTACCCAGCCATATCTTTTGAAATTCAAATTCAGCAAGGAAAGAAATGATTTGCATGTTTTGGGTGAGAGAAAAACCACAGGAAGGATTAATTTTGGTCAGGAATTTCTTTAGAGTGAATATTTGGATTCATGAGTAAGAAACCCACAACATCAAAGCAAGATTTGTACTACCCATCTCTCTTTGACCTTACTATTATTATCACTCAGTTTTGCAAATAAGAACAACTGAGTCACAGAGAGGTTAAATAAGATGTCCAAGGCCACACAGCTAGTAAATGGCAGAAGTTGGATTTAACCCATGTGCTCTGTTCTAGGGTAAAAATGTCATAAAGTTTAGTAAAGCAAAAAGAAAGGTTTTATTCGGCATATATTCAAACGGACAAGCATGCTGTCAGACAGAGCTAATGTCTGCCTGAGTCCAAGGAAATATTACAGAATAAGCAAAAGTGGAAAACGGACAAGTGTGCTGATAGAGCCATGTCTGTCCAAGTCCAAGGAACCTTACAGAATCATCAGTATATATTAATATTACAAAATGGGCAAAACCATTGAAAGGTTCACCTTTTCACAGATTGGCTAAAAACTGCTAAATCTCTGTGATTCTAAATTTTGAATCATCTTTCTTAACAATCATTGGTACAGGTTTCAGTAATGACAGTCAGGAGGGTCTTCACTGGTCCAACAAATCTTCTATTCACCAAATGCTAATAGAAAAAGGTAAGAGTGGAAAGTCTTTTGTGCTCTGTTTGATTAGTTTATGTGAAAGGTTCCCTAAAAGATGTTTTCCAAGATTGTCCTAGCTATTGTCTTTATATCTCAGGGTCCAGTTGACGTGTCCTTGTGAGTCCTTGTGCGTCCAGTTCCAGCTGGATCACATTCTAGGACAGGGAATAATGGCTCTAATATTATCCCCTAAATCAGTTCTGGCCTTAAAAACAGTGTTTTTAAGCCACTCTGCTATTCTGCAACAATTCTCTGTCCCAGTCTCTCCTCACTGTTCATTTCAGCCCCCAAACTAATATGCACACAGGCAGTCCTGGTTTTCTCCAGGGAGCTCATTCACTGTGGAGGGAAATCCCATTTGCACATAAATCACATTCCCTCCTCCTTTCTAAATCATTGGTTAATGCTTTCAATTGTTTTCAGTTTTCCAGGCTTTATTGAAAATATTTGTCTGTTGATAGTCTCCCTTCTGCTCTCTTTATCTTGTTTTTATCCTTTACTGTTATTAGATTGAATCATAGAAAGGACAGAGTACAAGTGCACATAATCACTGTGCCATGTTGAACTAAAAGGCTGCTTTTACTCTAGACCTAGAGAAATGCTATTTGTGTTAGGCTCATCAAGGGTACCTCATGACCTGACCCCAGCTTGCGTTTCGAACATTAACTCCTACTTTGAACGGTATGTTTTTTCCCTTAATCGTTGTAAAAATATACATAGCATCACATTGGACAATTCAACATTTTTTACATGTACAATTCAGTGACGCCAGTTACATCAGTCATGTTGTGCAGCTATCACCATTATCCTGAGCTCCACATATTTTTTTAAATTTACTTATATTGTTGTTGTTGTTGTTGTTGAGAATGTATGCAGTAGAACATACACCAATTCTACAGTTCCTATACATATGATTCAGTGTCATTGATTACATTCTTTGAGTTGTGCAATGATTCTCACACTCCTTTTCCTCCCCCATTAATGTAAACTGAGCTCCGTATATTTTAACTAATCCGTGTTAACTGTTCGTTATTATGCTTCATAGTTTCCTGACTCTGGACCTCTACCTTTCGTCTTCAACCCTTTGAGTCTTTTGTGAAAGTCACACCTGAACAGGATCTCTACCTCCCTCAGCTCAACTCCTACAGCACTAGTGGTCCCTCGCTGTTGGTATGTATCATGCATTGTCTTTTATTGTAATCAACCCCATTCATGTTTTCATTTCCTTATTGCACAGAAGCTTCTAGTAAAGTCTTTTGTAGTGGAGAAGCATGGACTTTGAAATCAGGTACAGTTGTGTTCGAATAATAGTTTTAAGACAAAGACAGATTTAAATTTATAAATTCTCAATAGTTGCAGAAAAAAGGCATTTGATAGGATTCAATAACTACTTACAATGAGTAAAAATATTCTCTGCTGAGTCAATATGCTTCTGAGTACTCAATGTGATGCCTGTGTATTATGAGATTTTCTACTTTAGTTGGTGGATATTATAATAGTGCCAGATTCATGTGAGCTCTGGGGGTTATTTCATCTGTGGTTCTTTCCCTGGTCTCTGACAGTTTTCTTACATACATGCACTAATCCATATTCAGCCAAAGACTTATGAGCTGCTGTCTCCTCTCTGGTAATCGTCCCTGAAAACTCTAGTTTTCTTGACTTCCTGAACTCCTGACTTTGTGTTCTCAACTCAGGGAGACCACAGGCCTCCACTATCATTTCCTGTTTTTGTTTTACTGAGGGATGTCTTTCTCTCCCCTTTCCTCATTTTATTATCTATTTCTTAGAGATAAATTCTAGTATGTAACTAGTATAAATTCTAGTATATATAAAAGCTGCTTAGAAAAAAAAACTTGAGAAAAAAATACATGATCTCTAGGTCTTATCTAGCTTTGATTTCAAAAAGAGTGACCAGTATATTCACCTACATAGTAATCATTTTGGTGGGCTCTATTCCAGGCACTGTGCAGGAGCTAGGATGTGAAGGAGTTCTGCCATTGCCCTTGAGGCTCTCATGCTACATTGAAAGTAAACCAGAACCAGTTGTCATAGAGTCAATTCAGATTCACAACAACTTTGTAATGTCAGAGTAGAACTGTGCTCCATAGGATTTTCAATGCCTGATTTTTTGGAAGTAGATGGCTAGGCCTTTCTTCCAAGATTCCTCTAGGTGGATTCAAACTGACAACCTTTCAGTTTGTAGCTGAGCAAGAAGAGTAAATAAAACACATGATACTAGAGGTTTCATTATATACCTGTATTTAAAAAGAATAAGGCAAAAAAAAAAAAAAAATTGGGAACCAGAGCGTTTGTTAAAAATCTTAAGGTGAGTAGATGAAAACAAATTATTAATGTTTATTTATTTATTTTTTTTACTTCATGGTTATCACTTCTCAAAGGACTGTGTTTAGCTTTAGTAATGAACAATAATTTTATATGTCAGGAGAAATGGGCAATATAAAGCTCCTAAACCTTTTGTTCAAATTGATTCCAGTGAGAGAGATGAGGACTTCATTTGCTTCCTTTGGGATTGTCTTTATAATGCCCTGTGAGAACCATAGTTATTGCTATACGGGTGGCCGCTTAGATGTCTAGAAAGAAATTCTTTCCTAGAGTAGGCTTAACTTGGGGAGAAATAGACAACGAGTTTCTCCCTTCTGTTCCAAAGAAGGTACTCTACTACTGCTTTCTTAGGTGTAAAGAAGGAGAAGTAGCCTGATTCTTTCAAACTAGGATTTACACAATGAATTAAAATTTGCTGAGTTGATGAAAGATCATGCGCACACCTGCTCCTAACATTGCCTCAGACTGATATATGTTCAGATATGAAACATATAGTTTTTATAAATACAGCACATTAGAAAAACAGAATCTCATTACTATAAGCTGTACAAACTAAGTCATCTTATGAACTAACTAGGAAGAAAAAATACTTCTGTTTTGCCCTCTCTTTGAAAAATTTACCCTTCAACTTGCAAAGATTATTTATGTGGTTTCGCAGCACATTTTGATCACATCTAACAAACATGTTTCATAGGATATGAACAATGATGCAAGACCAAGATGTCTCTGGTGTTCAGTTTTGAAGCAGAACTCCAGTTTGGAGGTATTCCGTGGGAACCAGCAATGTTGGTGCCGTTTCATTTTAAATCAGTGGTGCTGATTCTTAAATAACAGCAACAAAAAAGAAAGTACTGAACATTGCTGCATAGATTTCTCTCAACTTGTCAATTTGCTTACCTGTATTTTTGTTGAGTTCAGAGTAAACATGTTCTCTGCTTTTTTCACTTAAAATAATTTATGCACACATTTACCCATGTAAACAAAGTCCATATACTTGTAATTTTTCATGGCTATGTAGTAGTCCATTTTGTTAATACACTGTTTTAGCCATCCAGTGCTGCTGTAACAGAAATACCACAAGTGGATGGCTTTAACAAAGAGTTAAAGTCTAGTAGGCTACAAGTCCAAATTCAGTGCATCGGCTCCAGGGGAAGGTTTTCTCTATTAGCTCTGGAGGAAGAGCCTTGTCATCAGTCTTCCTCTGATCTGGGAGCATCTCAGCGTGGGAACCTCAGGTCCAAAGGATGCGCTCTGCTCCCAGCACTGCTTTCTTGGTGGTATGAGGTCCTCAACTCTCTTCTTGCTTCCCTTTCATCTCTTGTAAGATAAAAGGTGAGGCATGCCACATACCAGGGAAGCTCCCTTTACATTGGATCAAGGATGTGACCTCAGTAAGGGTGTTACAACCCCACCCTAATCATCTTTAACATAAAATTACAATCACAGAATGGAGGACAACCACACAATACTGGGAATCATGGTCCAGCCAAATTGATACACAGATTTTTGGGGGGACATAATTCAATCCATGACACTAACAAATAAATTATGACTGATACATAGGCAATAGAAGAAGAATTGACGCCTTTGAATTATGGTGTTGGCGAAGAATACTGAACATGCTACAGACTGCCAGAAGAATGAAAAAATCTGTCTTGGAAGAGGTACAGCCAGAATGCTTCTTAGAAGTTAGGATTGGGAGACTTTGTCCCGTGTACTGTGGACATGTTATCAAGAGGGACCAGTCCTTTGAGAAGGACATCATGCTTGGTAAAGTAGAAGGTCAGCAAAAAGAGGAAGATGTGGATGGATTGACACAGTGAGATGTATTGACACAGTGGTAGCAACAGTGGGCTCAAACATAGCATTGATTGTGAGGATGACATAGGACCTCGTAGTGTTTCTTTCTGTTGTACATAGGGTCATTGTGAGTCAGAACCCACTCGACTGTGCCTAACAACAACAACATGGACATTACTAAATTGTTCAACATTTGGACTGTTATCCTTTTTCTTTCTGCTATTCCAAACCAAAAAACCAAACCCATTACCATTGAGTCGATTCTGACTCATAATAAACCTATAGGACAGAGTAGAACTGCCCCACAGGGTTTCCAAGGAGTGACTGATGCATTCGAACTGCCAACCTTTTGGTTCGAAGCTGTAGCTTTTAACCACTGTGCCACCAGGGCTCCATTTCTGCTACTAGTTGATACCAAAACCAAACCCGTTGCCACTGAATCAATTCCAACTCTTAGTGACCCTATAGGACAGAGTAAGACTGTACCATAGAGTTTCCAAGGTAGTATAGTTTCACTATGAGTGTGAATTACTCGATGACAATGGGTCTTAAGGAGGCCTAGTGGAGCAGTGGCTAAGTGCTGGGCTGCTAACCATGCGAAAAAGATGCGGCAGTCTGTTTCCGTACTGATTACAACCATGGAAACCCTATGGGGCAGTTCTACTCTGTCCTGTAAGGTTGCTATTAGTCTTGAAGGCAATGGGTTTGGAAACTTCATGGAAGGAGACTGCCACATCTTTCTCCTGCGGAGTGGCTGGTGGGTTCCAACTGCCAACCTTTCAGCCCAGCGTTCAACCACTGCACTACTAGGGCTCTCTAGGTTATGAATATACAGGGAGTCTCTAGGCGGCATAATTGGTTAAGTGCTCAACTACTAACTGAACACAGTGGTTAAAAGTTCAGCTGCTAACCAAAAAAAGGTCAGCAGTTCTAATCCACCAGCTGCTCCTTGGAAACCCTATGGGGCAGTTCTACTCTGTCCTATAGGTCCCTATGAGTTGGAAATGACTCACCTGCAAGGGTTACTAACTGAAAGATTGGTGTTTTGAACCCACCCAAAGGCAGCTCAGAAGAAAAGCCTGGTGATCTGGTCACAGCCTTGAAAACCCTATAGAGCGCCATTCTGCTCTGCAATACATGGGGTCGCCATGAGTCAGAAACGACTTAACAGCAGTTGGATTTTTGGTTTATGAATATATAAAATAAATAACAAAACAATCAATTTCAAGTTAACCTTCTTGTGTTTTATTGGAGTCCATTCTTCAAAATTGAAATACTGGGACTGCGGTTAGAGAAACACCTTTTTAAAGAGCATATGTTGTAGAGTGGTCAACATTTTCTGGTTTTAAAAGTA
The DNA here is from genome assembly GCF_000243295.1 of Trichechus manatus latirostris. Taxonomy (NCBI): domain Eukaryota; kingdom Metazoa; phylum Chordata; class Mammalia; order Sirenia; family Trichechidae; genus Trichechus; species Trichechus manatus. Next base: position 14,725,454 of record NW_004443995.1, read on the forward strand.
AATAGACTCAGTGATTCTCAAAAGAGAGGCTATGCCTCTGTTGTTTAGAAGTCTTTAGTATCAAAAAAACTAATGACTTCTTACTCTGAAGTTTATGTTGTAGGCAGCACTTAAGATTTTCACAATGCTTAATTTACATGTTGGGTCCATTATTAGCTGTTAACAGCTTCTTTTAAGATACCCTGAGTCTCCATATGCTTTCCAATTTGTTCTCTGATGAGAAAAGAGGGCAGGTCAGACTTCCTAGAAGAGAGGACTCTTTCAAATTACAAAAGCCCACAGTAAGTGATCGTGCTAGATACAAAAAAAATGATGGAAATCGGTAGATGATTCTCTTTTATTATAGCATTGAGATCAAAATTTTTTAAGACTATTGTCTCCATAACAAAATTACCTTTTTAATTTAATCTCAAGTAACATTTTTAAAGCTGTTAATGAGAACAGAAACGCTAAAAGACAACTGATTTCTTTTTGTGCATCTACTCAGTGAACGACCATGTTGTACTGTTCCAGGGACAAGAGATAAGGAGTATTGCTCGTTCTGTTTTGCACAACAAAAAAAGAGATGGCAAAAAGAAATCTAGAAACAGCCCTTATGGCATAAATATTTCCACGAAACATTTAATGTGGATTAGCCGTAAAACTCTGTGCTGCCTTACTAGTACCAAGTAAGGAAGAACTTGTTTCGGGTGATGAAAATCAGAGCTGCCATTTATTGATCACTTTCTTGGTGCTGGGCACCCCACATACCTCATTTCACATAAATCTTAAGACATTTTATAATAAGGTAGTTATTATTATCTTCATATTACAGATAAGGACACTGAAGTTATAAGAATAAATAGCAAGAGTTCATACTCTGGCTCCAAAATTGATTCTCTTTCCACACCATGTCAGACTAAACCTCTATGACAACATCAAGTATAATGTCATTTTAAATATTAAAAAAGGCTTCATGAAATAAGAAGAAAACTTTGTTAAACCTCTCAGGAGTTACAAAAACGATTTAAAATTCCTGCTATAAATGTATCACAGTTAAGTAGGGGATGAAAGTCAGCTCATAGCAAATGCTACAAAATATGTGCACGTCTGAAGAATCCAGTGGACGACATATTTAAATCCAGAATCTGAAAGTGGTTTAGCAGTTGTTAGTGCACATATTGCAGCTAAATGAAGCTGAGGGAACAGACACATTAGAACTGGGTTGCGAAAGACAAGCTTAAGGACGATGTTGGGTAAATTTTGTATTTATTTTACTTGGATATTTGGCTTTGAAAAGTTTCTTGTAAAAAATCTGATACATTTGATAGGACAAATACTTAGAATAGACCAAAAGGCTATCCTTCAATGAATATATATTGTTGTCGTTTTTATTATGTGCTGCTTTAGCCACTCTATGTTAAAAGCAATTTCAGAGTCTCTTCTGACTTCCATTTTGATCTTTCTTTCTTGTCTTTTTAATGACCTTTTACTTTCTTCAGGTATGATGTCCTTGATGTCATTCCACAACTCATCTGATATTTGGTCAATAGTGTTCAATGCATCAAATTTATTCTTGAGATGGTCTCTAGATTCAGGTAGGGTGTACTCAAGATCATACTTTGGCTCTTGTGGGCTTGTTTTAATTTTTTTTTTCAACTTCAACTTGAACTTGCATATGAGCAATTGATTGTCTGTTCTGCAGTTGACCCCTGGCCTTGTTCTGACTGATGATATTGAGCTTCTCCATCATCTCTTTCCACAGATATAGTTGATTTGATTCCTGTGTATTCTGTGAGGCAAGGTCCATGTGTATAGTCGCCATTTATGTTATTTAAAAAAAGGTATTTGCAATAAAACCCTGAGTCTCCATATTGGTCTTACAAAATTCTATCATGGGATGTCCAGCATCATTTCTATCACCAAGGCCAATATTGTCCAACTGTGGATCCTTCTTTGTTTCCAACTTTCATATTCCAATCACCAGTAATTATCAATGCATCTTGATTGCATATTTGATCAATTTCAGACTGTAGAAGTTGGTAAAAATCTTCAATTTCCTCATCTTTGGCATTAGTGGTTGGTATGTAAATTTGAATAATAGTCATATTAACTGGTCTTCCTTGTAGGTGGATGGATATTATCCTATCACTGACAGCGGTGTACTTCAGGATGGATCTTGAAATGTTCTTTTTTGACAATGATTGAAATGTCATTCATTCCTCTTCAATTTGTCATTCCTGGCACAGGAGACCATATGACTGTCCAATTCAAAATGGCCAATGCCAGTCCCTTTCAGCTCACTGATGCCTAGGATATCGATGTTTATGCATTCCATTTCATTTTTGACGAATTCCAATTTTCTTAGATTCATACTTTTTACATTCCATGTTCTGATTATTAATGGATATTTGCAGCTGTTTCTTCTAATTTTAAATCGTGCCCCATCAACAAATGAAGTCTTTAAAGCTTTACTCTGTCCATGTCATTAAGGTTGACTGTACTTTAAGGAGGCAGCTCTTCGCCAGTATTATTTTGAGTGTCTTCCAACTTGAGGGGCTTATATTTCAGCACTATATCAGACAGTGCTCCACTGCTATTTATAATGTTTTCACTGGCCAGTTTTTTTAAAAGTGGGTCATGTTACCTTCTTCCTAGTCTTAATCTGAAAGCTCTGCTGAAACCTGTCCACCATGGATGATCCTGCTGATATTTGAAATACCAGTTGCATAGCTTCCACCAATCACAGCAACAGGAAAGCCACCACAATACAACAAACTGACAGACAAGTGGCGCCAATATATATTTTAAAAAATGAATACAATATACATTAGTATCTCTAGAACTTAAAACTCTTATTTTAGCATATCACTCCTTGGCTCCCCATTGCTGATACTGAAGCACCTTTATAATTTAATATTAAGTTTTCTACCTTATCTTATAACTTTCTGTGGTATGAACTCCTGGTATCAGTGTTTCACATTTAAACCCATGATTCATTTTGAGTTAAGTATTACATAATTTGTGAGCCTTAGGTTAAGGTTCGTTTTTTTTTTTTTTTTGCCTAAGTATGTCCAATTGCTCTAGCAACATGTATTAAAAATGTTGTCCCTCTTTTTCACTTTGGATTGCTTTTGCTGCTTTGTCAAAAATTAACTGGGCATAGTCCCCAGACTTCAGCCCAGTAATTCTGTCTGTCAGGGAGGTTGGATGTGTCTATGAAGCTTCCATGACCTTCCCTTGGTCAAATTGTGCTGGCTTCCCCAGTACTGTGTACTGTCTTACCCTTTACTGGAGTACCACTTGCCTATTGTCTACTTAGTGTTTTTCCCTTCCCACCCCTCCAGGTTGATTTTTGTTGTTGTTGTTGTTGCCTGTGTATGTCCAATTGCTCCAGCAGCATTTATTAAAAAGTTTAACCCTCTTTTTCATTTTGGATTGCTTTTGCTTTTGTCAAAAATTAATTGGGCATAGTCCCCAGCTCTCAGCCTAGTAATTCAGTCCCTCAGGGAATTTGGATATGTCTATTAAGCTCCCATGATCTTGCTTTGGTCAAGTTGTGGTGGCCACCCCAGTGTTGTGTACTCTCTTACCCTTCACCAAAGTACCACTTACCTATTATCTAGTTAGTTTTTCCCTTCCCACTCCTCTAGCTTGATTTTTTTTTTTTTTTTTGGCCTGTGTATGTCCAATTGCTCCAGCAGCATTTATTAAAAAGTTAATCCCTCTTTTTCATTTTGGATTGCTTTTGCTCTTTTGTCAAAAATTAATTGGACTTATCCATGTGGATCCATTCTGAGTTTGGAAACCCTGGTAGAATAGTCGTTAAGAGCTACAGCTGCTAACCAAAAGGTCGGCAGCTCAAATCCACCAGGTGCTCTTTGGAAACTCTATGGGACGGGTCTACTCTGTCCTGTAGAGTCGGAATGAGTCGGAATCAACTCGATGGCAATGGGTTTGGTTTTTGGTTTTTATTCTGGGTTCTCTATTCTGTTCATTAATATTTTGAACTATGTTGATTTGGTGTAATGAGAAAGTCATTGGCATGAAGAGCAAAACGAGGTTCCAGAGGAAGACTGGGAGAGAGGATGGATTTGGATTTGTACACATTGACATCGAGTTGCCTATGTTGCTGTATTTCTCCAAATATTATTCTTCAGTGGAATAACTGGCCCTGCATATGCTAAAACCAAAGATATTATATATTTATACGTAAACATCAGAATACTGAAGCTTAGGTGGATTATGTAACTTACTCAAAGTAAAGCAGTTAATAAATTGTAGTCTGGAATTCAACTGATCCTACCTGATTCCAGTGGGCTTCCCAACATAGCATAATGCAGTTTTTTCTCTCTGGTCTGGTGCTTTGGGCTGCCCTCCTCTTCTCCTCCAGCTAGCTTCTTTCCCAGAGGAAGACACAACACACACACACATACACACACATACATACACACCTCCACACACACCAGCCTTATGTTTTTGCTGAATAATTGGAAGAGCCAGGCAGTTTTCTAGTTGAGCAAGACTATGCAGCATAAAGAATATGAAGCCATTTCTATTTCATTTTCACTGTGTATCTGCTGTTTAGCACCGGGGAGAATGCAGGTAGTCCCTGACTTACGACGTATTTGAGTTACCACGAACCACCATCCTCTCGCTTTTTTTTTTTTTGCAGGGGGGCACTTCTTATCATTAGTAATACGTACTACAATGTTGCAGCATGTAATTTACTGATGTTATCACTCTTAGATGTTCACTAACTGACAAATAAAGATTAGATTTATAAAGATACTGACAATAAAAGGCAATAATAGTGAAAAATAAAAAAAAAAGATACTCGACTTACGTCAGAACCCACTTAAGATGGAGTCATTGGAACAGAACCCCATCATAAGTCTGGGACTACCTGTACTCTTTGTAGGTTATTTACAGGTTGCAGATTGCCTACAGGTTTTCTATATTTGCAGATAAGTTGATAGACTTTGAGAAATGAAGTCAGTAAAATTTTAGGTAATATAGGGGAACCATGATCATGAAGACGCCCATGGGTCAGAGTCAACCTGATGGCAACTAACAACGTAAAATAATTGCATAGCAGAGGTGTGTTAGTTAAAGTATAGGTTAAGCAGCTATAACAAGGAGATCTCAAACAAGATAGGAGTTTATTTCTCTTTCAAGTAACAACCTAGGATGGGTAGCAAGACTCTGTTCCACAAGGTTATTCAGTGACCTGGGGTTATGGGGTAGCTCTGCCATCGTTATACAGGCATACTTTGTTTCATTGTGCTGTGCTTTATTGTGATTTGCAGATATTGCATCTTTTACAAATTGAAGGTTTGTAGCAACCATGTGTCAAGCAAGTCTGTTGGTGCTATTTTTCCAACAGTGTGTGCTCACTTTGTGTCTCTGTGTCACATTTTGGTAATTCTGGCAATATTTCAAACTTTCTCATTATTATTATATCTGTTATGGTGATCTGTGATCAGTGATCTTTGATGTTACTATTGTAATTGTTTTGGGATGCCACAAACTGCACCCATAACTTAATCGATAAACGTGTGTGTTCTGACTGCTCCACCAACTGGCCATCTCCTACTCTCTCTCCCTCTCCTCAGGCCTCCCTATTCCCTGAGATGTGACAATATTTAAATTAGGGCAATTAATAACCCTACACTGGCCTCTAAGTGTTCAAATGAAAGGAAGATTTGCACATCTCTCACTTTAAATCAAGACCTAGAAATGACTAAGCTTAGTAAGGAAGGTGTGTCAAAAGTCAAGATAGGTTGAAAAGTACACACCTCTTGTGCCAAACAATTAGCCAAGTTGTGAATGCAAAGGAAAAGCTCTTGAAGGAAATTAAAAGGGCTACTCCAGTGAACACATGAATGATACGAAAGTGAAACAGCCTTATTGCTGATATGGAGAAAGTTTTAGCGGTCTGGATAGAAGATCAAACCAGCCACAACATTCCCTTAAGCCAAAGCTTAACCCAGAGCAAGGCCCAAACTCTCTTCAATTCTATGAAGGCTGAGAGAGGTGAGGAAGCTGCAGAAGAAAAGTTTGAAGCCAGCAGAGGTTGGTTCATGAGGTTTAAGGAAAGAAGCCGTCTCCATAACATAAAAGTGCAAGGTGAAGCAGCAAGTGATGATGTAGAAGCTGCAGCAAGTTATCCAGAAGATCTAACTAAGATAATTGATGAAGGTGGCTACACTGAACAACAGATTTTCAATGTAGATGAAACAGCCTTCTAGTGGAAGAAGATGCCATCTAGGACATTCATAGCTAGAGAAGAGAAGTCAATGTCTGGCTTCAAAGCTTCAAAGGATAGGCTGACTCTTTTTTTTCCCAACCAGTAGTTTACAGTTATCTTATTTACACTTTATTCAACAGCAGTAATTTTAGTTACTTTTTTGTTTATTGTACTTTAAATGAAGGTTTACAAAACAAACTAGCTTCTCATTAAACAATTAGTACACATATTGTTTTGTGACATTGGTTGCCAACCGCACAACATGTCAACATTCTCCCCTTCTCAACCTTTGGTTCCCTATTACCAGCTTTCCTGTCCCCTCCTGCCTTCTTGTCCTTGACCCTGGGTTGGTGTGCCCATTTAGTCTCATTTTGTTTTATTGGCCTGTCTAATCTTTGGCCCATAGTAACTTCAATACTGAGCTGAAAGGATGTCTGGGGGCCATAGTCTTGGGGTTTCTCCAGTCTCTGTCAGACCAGTAAGTCCAGTCTTTCATTTATTTATTTATTTTTTTGAGTTAGATTTTTGTTCTATATTTTTCTCCAGCTCTCTCCAGGACCCTCTATTGTGATCCCTGTCAGAGCAGTTGGTGGTGGTAGCCGGGCACAATCTAGTTGTGCTGAACTCAGTCTGGTGGAGGCTATAGTACTTGTGGTTCATTCGTCCTTTGGACCAATCTTTCCCTTGTGTAGGCTGACTCTCTTGTTAGGGGCTAATGCAGCTGGTGACTTTAAGTTGAAGCCAGTGTTCATTTACCTTTCTGAACATCATATGGCCCTTAAGAATTATGCTAAACCTACTCTGCCTGTGCTCTGAAAATGGAACAACTAAGCCTGGATGACAGCACATCTGTTTACAACACAGTTTACTTAATATTTGAAGCCCACTCTTGAGATCTATTGCTCAGAAAAGAAGATTCCTTTCAAAATATTACTGCTCATTAACAATGCACCTCGTCACCCAAGAGCTCTGGTGAAGATGTACAAGGAGATTAATGTTGTTTTCATGCCTGCTAACATCACATCATTCTGCAGCAAGGAGTAATTTCCACTTTTAAGTCTTGTTATTTAAGAAATACATTTTATAAGGCTATAGCTGCCATAGATATTGATTCCTCTGAGGGATCTGGTCAAAGTAAATTGAAAACCTTCTGGAAAGGATTCACCATTCTAGATGTCATTTAAGAACATTTGTGATTCATGAAAGGAGGTCAAGATATCAACATTAACAGGCATTTGGAAGAGGTTGATTCCACCCTCATGGATGACTTTGAGGGGTTCAAGACTTCAGTGGAGGAAGTAACTGCAGATGTGGCAGAAATAGCAAGAGGACTAGAATTAGAAGTACAGCCTGAAGATGTGACTGAATTGCTGCAATCTCATGATAAAACAGTAACAGGTAAGGAATTGCTTCCTATGGATGAGCAAAGAAACTGGTTTCTTGAGATGGAATCTACCCCTGGTGAAAATGCTGTGAACATGTTGAGATGTCAGTAAAGGATTTAGAATATTGCATAAACTTAGTTGATAAAGCAATCACAGGGTTTGAGAGGATCGATCCCAATTTTGAAAGACGTTCTAACTGCGGGTAATATGCTATCAAACAGCATTGCACGCTACAGAGAAAAGTTTCGTGAAAGGAAGAGTCAATCAATGTGGCAAACTTCAGTGTTGTCTTATTTAAAGAAATTGCCACAGCCATTCCAACCTTCAGCAACTGCCACCCTGATCAATCAGCAGCCATCAACACTGAGGCAAGACCCTCTACCAACAAAAAGATTACAACTTGCTGAAGGCTCAGATGATGGTTAGCATTTTTTAGAATAAAGTATTTTTTAATTAAGGTATGTACATTTTTTAAGGCGTAATGCTATTGCACACTTAATAGACTACAGTATAGTGTAAACATAACTTTTATATGCACTGGGAAACCAGAAAATTTGTGTGACTCACTTTATTGAGATACTCACTTTGTTGTGGTGGTTTGGAACCAAATCTGCAATATCTCCAAGGTATATGCCTGTATATGATTTCCCTGTAAGGAGATTGCTCCAGTAATCCCTATTTCCAGTTAATGAAAAGTAGAATGAGGAAATCCAGGGCAAGTGGCTTGTATTTAAAGAATGACCTGAAAGTTGCATACATCATTTTAGTTTGCAACACACTGAAGTCACATCTAGCTTTGGAGGAGGCTGGGAAACATAGGGCCTAGCTTGGCAGCCATATACACGGGTACAACTTGAGCATCTAGAACTCAAAGGAAAAATAGAGGAGTCAAAAGTAAGGGAAAAATAGAAACCCCAAATCTAGTTTGATACCTTATGCTGTGTTTACAGTGCGGAGGTAAAAGTTCAATATGTCTTTTCTCAGAGAAAGAAATTAGAAAGCAATCTTATGTTTATTTAGTGCATGATGTGAATTTCCACACTACTACCTAGATTAAGGATTATATCTTCTATGTTAGCAAAGAAATTGAAGTCAAAAACTTAGGTGCTACCTAAAAATCAAACTTAGTTTTTAAAAAAAATCCGTATTGTAGCTATGATATGCAGATTTTTACAGATAATTGGAACCTAGAGAAACTGAAGTACAGTATTGGTTTCTGTAGAATTAAGAAATATAGTTCAAGAAGTGGATATAGGAAGTCCTCATAGGATGGCAAGGAATCTTTACTAATGTGATGCATTTTAATATTTAAAAGTTCCACCTCTCCTTAATGATCAGTTTTCATTTCATATCTCAATTATACATTCTGCTCTTTCTGGTTATAGAAAAGTATATAGCATGCTATTGTTTTTGTTGGCTGCCAGAAGAAATGCAGATCAAACTTTATGATCATAGGATTTTCATTGACTGATTTTTGGAAGTAGATTGCCAGGCCTTTCTTTCTAGTCCATGTAGGTCTGGAACTCCACTGAAACCTGTTCAGCTTCATAGCAACATGCAAGGCTCCACTGGCGGACCAATGGTGGCCAGGAATCTAACCTAGGTCTCTGACACGGAAAGGGAGAAGTCTATCACTAAACCACCAATACTCCCATACTGGGCTACAGACCAAGTAACAGCCCAGCGTCCTGTTAAAAGCCTTTACTTACACCAACACAAGCAAACACCCATGACTGGAGATAAATTTTTTAATCAACGTCATCCACCCCCATTCGAGTGCCAGACTTCAAGAAATTCAACATGAACCTCCATGGGGTCATGTTGTCTTCATAGGTAAGAATTCCTTATTACATTTTTTTTTCTGATTTAATAATAAAAATAAGACAAGAGTAAAGGTTATTTCTTTCCACAAACAGTAAATTTAAATGTGCAAAGTACATAGGTAAAAGTACAAGCAAAAATGCCTAGAAAAGTTCAAGGAGGTTAAAGCAATTCATAGTTTAATTATTCTCTAAATTCTCTAGTTCTCTTGTTGAGATGACACATTCACTCTAATCTCTCAATGCCTTTGTAAATTACTTTAGAGACAAGGTTAGTCTCATGTTCTCTCTTGGTTCAACGTGTTTTATTGAAAAGACCTACATTGAAAATTATGTTGGTACCTGGATAATTCATCTGATTAAATTAACCTAATAATAGTGTTATATATATTTTTTAGATATATATCAACCGCAACTTGCTGTTGTTCTTCATCTGATTTCTTATTTTAAATAGCCAATTTAGTACAAAAATACTCTCTGAACATACACGTAGATGAAGATTTAGATTTTTAAATTTGCAAATGTTGTGTTTATTATATTTTTATAACAATAAAAAAAAAATCTAAACTGCCAGGCCCAAGTATGTGCATAATGTTATTTAATAAATTACCACACAGCAATGGAAAGCCATCTGGATTCTTATGAAACTGGACATAGAATATCACAAGAAGGTACTTTCTTGTTTAAATATTGCTTTTTCAGTTTTACTATAATTGAGTGGTGGCTATTCCATAAATGAGTATAGTCACAGAGTTTTAGACTCATATACACAGAAATTTCTTTTATATAATTTGGACCTATTTCCAAAGTTTTGTTAATAGAAAAGAAATTGGGACCTGATAGATTAGGAAGTTTAATTGAGAACACAGAGAGACTTATTAAAACATTCCCCTGCGTGTAAGTTTGCACATCTTGTTGCATTCATAGTTACTTAGCTTCTTCTGTAAGGAAAGCTTATTAATTCTTTGCTTTCTCAGGATATTCTGAGCACTTATATAAATAACTCTTTCAGTAGAACACAACATGTCAGTCAATGACCTGAAGGAGTCGATGTTCCAGTGCCAAACATATTATTTTAGATGGGTCATTTATACATATGTAACATCTCACTGTTTTAAGGGGGAAAAAACTTGTGCTGATTTATGCAATTAAATGATAAATATGGATGCAATAATACATGTATATATATGGAGCCCTGGTGGCGCAGTGATTAAGAGCTACGGCTGCTAACCAAAAGGTCCACCCTTTGAATCTACCAGCAGCTTCTTGGAAACCCTATAGGGCAGTTCTGCTCTAGGGTACTCATAGGGTCGCTATGAGTTGGAACTGACTCGAAGGCAACGAGTGTGGTTTTTTCTTTTCCTTTGGACATATATATATATAATTTACTTGTATATATATATATGGCATTTTCAAACACAAGCTTTATTAATACATTGCCTTTGACTCAATCCTGACTCATAGTGATCCTTCAGCACAGAGTAGAACTGCCCCATAGGGCTTTCAAGGCTGTAATCTTTACAAGAGCAGATGCTGCATCTTTCCCCTGTGGAGTACCTGGTGGGTTCAAACTGCTGACCTTTAGGTTAGCAGACAAGAGCTTTAATCACTGCACCACCAGGGCTCTTTAAGCTTTACTACTGTGAGTAAAATACCATCATTATTACTGTAATAGCATATCTTGCCTCTTCAGCAGCGAAAAAAACAACAGGACTTCAGGGTCCCCTTAATTTATTTAGAAGAAAATGAAAACAGACTCCAAAGTTCAAAATGAGAAGTGAAGTTAGAGTTCATCTAAGTACAATCATGAAAATACAACAGAATAGAATAAACCAGTCTTAAAGAACTATGGGTGGAACTAAATGCAGTTTTGGATTACAATTTCCAAGTAATGGATTATAAAAATTGTGCTAACACACAAAAGCAAGCCTGCAAGGAAATATTTGTTTTTTTTAATCTTGAAATATAAATGAGCAGACACATTTTTCCATTGCTGATTCATTCGAACTCATTATGATGATATTTGCACCCTGAAATTGTACAATTTAGGCAGTTATAAAGTTTATTGGCATGTCTAATTTACATGTTCATTTTTTACTTGACTGAAGTCTTCCCGTCTTCTTAGAGTTCTTCCAAAATTTGGTGAAGCGAGCAGATTATCATTGGTTACTATTTTGTAGAAGGATTATAGGGAGAAAACACAAACAGTAGTATGAGACATAGTTGTATTTAAACACAAAGCTAATTAATTCAGATTAAACTTTAGTATTCTACATCCCTATGGAGTTGTCCTTGAATATCATTTTTAGGAAATGAAAAGAATCTCCTTTCAGATTAGCTCCAGGGAGTTTTGTGTAGAGATAGGTACAGATTTTCTCAGCAAATCTATTTTAAAACCTTTGGCAAGGAAGAAACATAGTTGCTCTGCTCCTAGTTTCTATGTGAAGTGACAGGGTAATAAAGAACTTCTGTGAAGGCAGAATGCAGTGCAAGGCAGTAAATGATAAGCGAGTTGAATTAAGTATGCATGCTTGAAGGTAAGGCAAGCTCCCCAGTTCATAAAACTTCTTAAGAAGTCACCCTTTGTCTTGTACATAAGCAAAGAGAAACCTGAACAGAAGCTGTTCCTGCTAAATTCCTCTTTGATTCCAGCATGTAAAAAGAAAAGAGTGCTGGACTCATCTCACCAATCAAACCCTACTCTCCACCTTTCTTAGCTGGAAGACTGGACTAATGTTACTCCCGCAGGGAGCATGGAAAGGATGGAGACCACCTGTCCTCTCACTGAAGCAAAGCTCTTTCACCTCTCTTCTATTGGGTATCACAAGGAGCGTGCTTCCCAACCAATCTCCTGGGAGACATGGGCTGGCGGGGTCCTATGTGGCTGCCACAGTGGGCCGCTGACTCACATTCACTTATTCTCATCTTCCACCAAACCTAAATCATGTGCAAATTCAAGGAAAATAAAGAAATTAAAACTTTAATTCTACTCTAACAACTCCATTTCTTGTTGAGATGGCACTCTCATGCTAATCTCTTACTGCCTTGGCTTGTAAATTACTTAAGAACCCCCCCAAAAAAAACCCTCTGCCTTTGTGTAGATTCCGACTCATAGCGACCCTATAGGACAGAGTAGAACTGCCCATAGAGTTTCCAAACAGCACCTGGTGGATTTGAACTGCTGACGTTTCTGGTTAGCAGTGGTAGCTCTTAACCACTACACCATCAAGGTTTCCTACTTGACAATAGCAGTCAATAAAAATAGGACTAACGTATCTTTTTAACTTATGTGTCTGTCTGCATTTCCAGTGCGATCGGGTCGGATTTTATAACCCCTCATTTCACTAACTTACTAAAACCCTTAGCATCTTCATTTCTACAAATATAGGGGAATGAAATGAATCTAAAATCAGTTCATCTGAATTTCCACTGCCTTTATGTATACTTGAGACATGAACAGAGAAATGAAGCATTAATTCTGCTAACGTGGAAGTGCACATAATTCCTTGGGTATGCTGTATTCTGTCTTCTTTTATGTCTTTGCCCTGCTGCCCTTCTGCCTGGAACCGCCTTGTCCTTCTAACTGTAACCGCTTTGCCCTGGGTCACCTTAATTTGTCCTTCAATACTGTCCCCAAGTGATTCCATCTCCAGAAGCCTTTCCTACATACTTCAGTCTGTTAGGAGCCTCAGTTGCACAGTGGTCAAGAGCTCAGCTGCTAACCAAAAGTAGGCAGTTTGAATCCACCAGCCCCTCCTTCAAAACCCTATGGGGCAGTTCTACTCTGTCCAATAGAGTTGCTATGAGTCGGAATTGACTCAAAGACAGTGGATTTTCAGTCTGTTAGGTGCCTATTACCTTTGCTACCTTAAACCTTGATCACTGCAATGCCCACCTTCTACACTTTCAGCTCCTCAAAAACAGAGACTCAATTTGGTATATCTAGGGCTAAATATGCTGCCCATCTCTTAGGAGGCATTTAATAAATGTTTGCTACACTTAACTGAACTTACACAAATATTTTGATGCTTTGCAGTGGGTTAAATTGTCTATAAACTTTTGGGGCTTTCTCCACAGAGAGGCTCAAGGTTGTATGAAAAAAAAAATAGCAGAGGAAATTCCCAACACAATTGTCTCTAGAATAAATAAATAGTAAAAATGTATGCTGAGCAAATAATCCAAGAAGCTGGACTATATGAAGAAGAACGTGGCATCAGGATTGGCTCATTAACAATTTGCCATATGCAGATGACACCTTGCTTGCAGAAAGTGAAGAGGACTTGAAACATTTACTGATGAAGATCAAAGACTACAG